>NC_137867.1:1291132-1626132 GCF_963924005.1 Protomyctophum bolini
GCTTTAGCCTCCCTTTCTTTATGATGTCGAGCTCCATATTGCTCATTAAATGTAGTTTTTCATTTCGGCATATTTGGTTTATTTATCTCTGCATTAACTATACTAAATTGATTGTGAGAGCTCAACAAAGTAACAAACAGACCATCCCACTGGCAGTGTTGCCAGGTTTTGGAAGAGAACCAAGCAACCATGTCTATGAAAACAAGCCCAAAAGAAGCCTGACTAGGCTTAGTAGCCTATTATATAAAACAAGCCCAAAGTCGCTTATAATTAAGCGGACATGGCAACACTCCACTCGCTTCGGAGCTGAGCAGCGCTGCAGAGATTTTAATACCCAGGCAGACGACGTAAATGACAGTTATGGCACAAGCACTGTATATCACAAAAAACCGGACAATTATGTGTCCGGCCAGAGGTTGAGGTGGGAGGAGGACAGGTGGGTCTAAAACCGGACTGTCCGGCGTGAAACCGGACGTCTGGCCACCCGTGTGTGTGTGTGTGTGTGTGTGTGTGTGTGTGTGCAAGGAGTAGCAATAAGGGATTGGTACATTATATATTTTATAGCGTTGTGATTTCCCCGTGCACACAAGATTTTATTTATTTTTATTTTTTCAGGTTGCCCTCTAACGTCTAACCTATATGTTATTTGGTTGTTGTATTTTGTGATGTGGAACCCCGAGAGTAGATGCCCTTTGACATAATCTTATGCGTCAGCTCATCGTCAACACGAGGGACGATATGCTGTTGATTTTCTTCTTTGTGTCCCCATTTAGACAGCCTTAAGTGACACGTGACGTGAACATTAACTGCGGTGATTTGAGCATTAGTAGGCTATAAATTAAGTAGTAACGCTCTTGTATTTAAGTATACTTTATGTTACAAATGTTCAAATAAACCGTACATTACCTGTTAAACTGTGAGGCATTGATAGACTATAACGTGTACATAATTACATTAAAACAAAATAGTTCAAATGACAGCATTCTGAATATGTATGCATTGCTGCCACCTGCTGGACGTTTACCGGTAATCCACAATAAGTATTAACTTGGTATTAAACAAATTAATGTTGAACATGAAATATATCCTTTTCAAATGAATTGCAGATTAATAATTTGATGAATTGCCATTTTGCTCTAGCTTGTAGAGCTGACAACAAATTTTACCCACGTTTTTACATTTGTAAACCTGATATGCTTCCATTTATGAATATAATCATGTGTGGTCTTGTAACACCATTTCTATACAATACAAAAGAATACAAGAATAAAATTGGTCATCAATTTCATTGCAATCAAGTGGTGTGAAGCTATCAATATCATGTCATGCTTTCAAGTGACAAAACTACACAGCGTGCTGAACATACAAATATCTCTTGGGCCCCATCGTTTAAGTTAAACTCCAACACCTTTTTTTTTTTTTTTTTTTTTTACTTCTGTGGCTTCTATGTATTGCCTGCATTCACTCTAGGAGCTTGTATATCAAACACTACCACATACATGTTATTTATATAAATATACACACAAAAGTTGGTCCCTAAGTGAGAGTATATGAGACAATCCCGATGGATTTGTGGGTGCCAACAGCTGCTCCAATATAGGCCTACACCATACAAATATGTAGTATAAATACTATAAACATACACCTTCTCATTTCTGTCACATAGGCCTGCAAATAACAGATCAGTTTTATAATTAGTAGCCTACTTGTCTTTCAATGTTCACTTTCAACTATCAAAAAATAGTATACTGAGAATATATAGTTCGATCTGTGTTGGGTTCAGTTCATACTTTTTTTTCAGGGGGCGCTTTATGCTGTGGCACAAAGTTATCCTGTCACCACTGTTGATGAGCAAATGGGGAAAACTCTACATAACACAAATTATACAACCACCAAGATAATACTAGTGTGACTGTCAATACAATGTTTAATTTTACCTTAATGATGTGTAATTATATATACATGTACTAGGCTGTGAAAACACATCCTGTCAACATACCTGCAGATGGGTAACATACCTGCGTTACTCTTCTGAACAACCCTAATCACAAATATCATGTTTGTACACCAGTGGAAGATGACCTTGAGTATGTATACATGTCGGACAGAAAACCTGTAGAGATCAAAATGTGTGACATTGCGACACAATTTGAGCTTGTAGAAGGTATTCTTTTCCCATCTTCATGGAATGGAAACTGTCATGGCGAGGGAAGCTGACGTTTTCAGGGAGAAGCAGGCTCTTGTATGATGTTGGGGAGATGGTAAAAGGGATGTCATCTGCAGCAACCATGGCTCCTAGAATAAAGTAATTATCCATACAATACAAGTTAGTATAGCCTAGAAGATCAGGGGGGTAGCATTTGATGTCACAGCATAGAAAAAAATGCAAACAAAGTACTGTATGAGCCTATGAAATAGACAAAAACAAGTAATGTTTATTTGATGATCTACCATTCAATGACCTTCCCATCAACGGTGTCTTTGTTGAAGGTGGAACGTGCTGGGAAGCTGACGTTTTCAGGAGGGAGCAGGTGGTTGAATGAGACTGGTTGTGGTGTCATGCTTGTGCACAGATTACATCTGTATTTGAAGGAAAGGAGGAGACATGCACATAGAACAACTATAAAATTATATCCACATGAATTCATTTGTTGCATGTATGTTTATACTATTTATTTTGACTTATATATTGGAGCATATACGTATTAGTTACCGTTTTGGGTACACAATCCAACTATATAATAATAATGATATAAAAGGTGGACTTAAAGTAGTAACCCAGGCATTGTATGCTCACAAAGCCTGGCAGCACATCGTTGTGGATGTTGACCAAAGATCCACCAAAGTGGTTCAACTTAATTCCAGCAGGGACCACGATGTAGAAACCATTTTCTGATTATTATTTCTGTTATTTAGCATGATCAGTTTAACCCCTATGCTAATGGCACTACTGGTTGCCGACGGCCAGGTGGAAGTTCTTGCCACGTGTGCTCAGTACAAACTGATCTCCCAAATGTGTCTGTTGAGTTTAACTTATGATTTATTCTCTGCAGCCATTTTCCTATACAGCATACACATCAAATAACACAAAAGAAACAGTTGAACAAACACAGGCAACCAGCCGTCCTGAACACAGTGGAAAACTGTTTGTCTGCCACTGGCAACACCTCTGCCTGATTAGCAACCTGGGCTGGCCTTGACATTGACCAAGCTGCAGTGACATTGTTAATTAGTAAAACAGGAGGTCATAATGGCTCTTACACACGTTGTTGAATGTGACTTTGTACTTTATTCTATCCCTTTGTTTGTTGTGTTTTCTGTTATCTATGCTGCTGTACTGTCTGAAGGAAGTTTTACTAGTACTGTACACAAGATGTAATAATGAAGTACAACCTTGAACCCTTGAATGTGGTGTCATCTAGAGACAGCAGCTCCTTCCTAGATCACTGCTTCCTTGCAGTGCTCCACCACATGCTGTTGAAAAATCAAACATTGTTTTTACATTTCATAATGCATATAGTAGTCATGTGGCAAGGACCTTTCACTGTATCTCTCCAAATGGGACATAACACAGTCATATTACTGGAACTGCAATGATACAAGATTACTGTGCAAAAAAAATGTTTGCTTTTTACATGTTTGTAGTGTTTTCAGAGCCTTTTATGGGTGTCTCATATTGGATAGGATGTTCAAATCGAGGCAATATAATCACAATTGTATGAACAAAACAAATCCATGGATCTGGCTGGAACAGTCGATAGAGCGCTCGTCTTTTGACTGCTGCAAGGTTAAGGTTATTGCGGGCCAGGTCTGCTCATATGTTCTCTGTAATCAGAGAACATTTTAAAAGAACCAATTCAACATGTTGACAAGTGCAGAACACAACACAAATCTTCTAAAGGTATGGAAAGTAATAGTGATGCACAATATATCAGTGGCATATCAAAATATCCCTCAGATCGGTCTCAAAATAATCCAGATTAATTCCACAGATATTGATGACACAATAATAATGTGACCGATTGATCATCAATCTTAATTTGTACTCACAGAACAGCCATTCGGCCTGTCTCTGTCGCTTTTGTTTTGTGTTTTTATTTTTTAATAAAGTATATTTATTGGTTTTTTAAAGACAAACAGACATTATTGATTGATTTAATACGTTATTAACAGGCTTTGAGCCAAGCCAAGGTCTAGGCTTGTTTGTGGTCTTCTCAATTGTATCTGTTTTCATCATGTGCTTTCAACCAATCGACATACACATTGTATGGTAGACGGCATGGTAGGCTATGTATAGTTGAAAAGTTAACGTGGCGTTAGCTAGCCTTAGCGCTGCTACGCCACGGTGGCCACACAACTCAACACTCATAAATCAACATTCGACAAGAGCTACGGACCACGTTAAAACATTGTCTTTATGGTCTTTACCCATGATGTTACACATTTATTGATTATTTTGTGTTTATTTTACCATAATCTTGTCAAAGCGGTGCGTATCATAGAGCTATAAAGGAGGTAGCCCCTGCTGCAGCGGCAGCCTATGCATGACATAGTCGTTGTTTACTAGAGACTAGAGAGTCATCCATATCACTTCCGGTTCAAGGTTCATTTAATATCTATACTTTCATTGATGCATTGCTGCCACCTGCTGGACGTATTATCCGCAACCATCATATTACCATTGTTTAATGACAAAACCTTATTTCATTGATAGAATAATCAACACATTTGCAGTGATCTATCATAAGACCTTCTTTACTAAATGTCAACAGTTTTAACCATTGCAGTAATGCAAATGAAGTGCAGACTCATAATATACAATATTGTCATTTTGTCTATAGCTTGTAGAGCTGGCACAATAATAAATCACCCACTTCTTTACACTTTGATGTAAGAATAAAGTTGAATCTACCTATAGACATACAATATTAGGCTGAATCATTTAATTGTCATCCTTGCATCTGTGCTGCAGACCGTTTTATTTGTTCTGTCAAGTTCAAGCTCTTTTATTATGCTTAAGTTACATTTCACAAAACAGTTGTATAAATTCTACAAATACTTTTGTGATCATTGTGTTTATGCTTTTAAAGATAGGCCTATATGCTATTTGAACCTTCTTTTTACATGTAAAAGTATGCTATTCAATACAATTTCTGTTAAGCTCATGAATGCTTTTATATGTATACTTGATTGATTGACTTTTCTTTTTTTTACCTTTTCTTAATTCATCAAGAATACATTGTATGCTTCATACATTACAAATCATTAGTAGACAGTAATACTTTACTTACTTTACCACTTTTTGGGCATCATACTACTTCCACATACTTTATTCCGCTTTATGCAGGTATTTATGCTTATTCTTTTTACAATTTTTTATACATTCTTTTTTTTTTTACTTTTCCTTCAGCTTTAATACATTTTCTACTGTACATTATATACATTGCGTCTTTTGGCGAGCCCACACAGTTTCCGTAGGGAACTGCTTTCTAGTTTGATATTAAAATCACTGAGGCTGATAGAAAACCACATGAAGAAGATCGTTAATGTCCAAGTAACAGCTATGCCTTACTCTGAAAATAGCTGGGGTGCATTTTCCCACGTTAATGCTCTGAATTTGATGTGATTTGAACACACAACCTTCTGATCTGGAGTCAGACGCGCTACCATTGCGCCACAAGGCCTACTGATCTCACATCATCATTACCTTCATCTCGCTGGCTTGCCACTGAGAAGAATTTCTTTGATGTTAAAATCACTGATGCTGATTTAAACCGACATGATGAAGATCTGACCTTGACGTGATTTGAACACGCAACCTTCTGATCTGGAGTCAGACGCGCTACCGTTGCGCCACAAGGCCTACTGATCTCACATCATCATTACCTTCATCTCGCGGGCTTGCCACTCTGAGAAGAATTTATTTGATATTAAAATCACTGAGGCTGATAGAAAACCACATGAAGAAGATCGTTAATGTCCAAGTAACAGCTATGCCTTACTCTGAAAATAGCTGGGGTGCATTTTCCCACGTTAATGCTCCGACTTTGATGTGATTTGAACACGCAACCTTCTGATCTGGAGTCAGACGCGCTAACATTGCGCCACAAGGCCTACTGATCTCACATCATCATTACCTTCATCTCGCTGGCTTGCCACTGAGAAGAATTTCTTTGATGTTAAAATCACTGATGCTGATTTAAACCGACATGATGAAGATCTGACCTTGACGTGATTTGAACACGCAACCTTCTGATCTGGAGTCAGACGCGCTACCGTTGCGCCACAAGGCCTACTGATCTCACATCATCATTACCTTCATCTCGCTGGCTTGCCACTGAGAAGAATTTCTTTGATGTTAAAATCACTGATGCTGATTAAAACCGACATGATGAAGATCTGACCTTGACGTGATTTGAACATGCAACCTTCTGATCTGGAGTCAGACGCGGTACCGTTGCGCCACAAGGCCTACTGATCTCACATCATCATTACCTTCATCTCGCGGGCTTGCCACTCTGAGAAGAATTTATTGTGGGCTCGCTACAGCGAGCACACACTAGTTATTGCCAGCCTATATTTGTGGGCTCGCTACAGCGAGCACACACTAGTTATTGCCAGCCTATATTTATAAGTTTATTTATTTATTCCACCCTTTTTTTTGACACACTACTACTTCCACATACTTTATGCTAGAAATTTAGTTCAAACTTCAAACTGTTCAGCTCTTTGAAGTGATTGTGGCTTGCATACAACTTTTTACAAAGTTTTATACTTTTTATACTTTTTAACTTTTAAACTTTTTTTTACATCCTTTATAATGAGAGTCGATGGAAGAAAGGTCCCATTTTTCACAGTTAACTTTTTTGAGCTCTTATTACTCCGTCATACTTTCACTTTGAAACTTCATTCAAACTTTATAATGTTCATCTATCTTTGAACTTTCATTGGTGAAAAAGTTGTTTTGAAAAAGTTTATACTTTTTAAAATATTTAACTTTATTTATAGTTTTTGCCTCCCATAGACAATGAATGGGATTTATCTCTAAATCAACCTCACTTTTGCAGCCTCATTACTCTGGCATACTTTGTCGTAGAAACGTGATTTAAACTTTAGAACGCTCACACGACTCTGGACTCTGGACGGTTCAAACCGTATTCGAATACGTTGAACGGTTTTTCCGAAATCGCAGTTCAATCGCAGGCCGTTTCGGCTAATTAGTGCCATCTTAGAGTGCGGGGCCTCTTTGACTAGAGTGTGGAAACTGAAATTCTTTCCTTGAAAATTTACCAAACAAATTGTCGTCCCGGCCAAAGTATTCATTTTACACGCATGTTCTTTGGTCATTTTGTAGCCACACATGTCCTCTTTCACACAATGTGACCACCAAAGCACAGAGACATACAGAATGTGAACTACGGCCTTTTAAGTGACACAAAAACAGTCAATCTGCTCATTGACCTCCATTGTATAATTCTTACGAGGAAATTATCGCGCTGACAATTCTTAACTCGCTCTTATAACCACATTTTCAATCGTACCAACACCACAATCGCACATGGTGTACCTCAATATCTCAGGCCACTCACAGCGAAAAAAATATTTGCATTCGACTTTTACTTTTTGCGATAGAGCAATTTGTTCGGGGCATAGTTTCCCCCCATTCACGGCCATTATAATCTCCCAGTCATAGTACTGGCATAGAACTTGGAAGTCTTTTACGTCCACAGCTGAGACATATAAGGGCTTAATTACAGGGCTGACATTAAAGTTACAAGATCTCAATGAGTTGCTCTGCGATACCTTGTGAGCTTGTAGGTCTGCTATTTGTGCAATTGGCTGGCCTTTACACAGCTCTCGCAAGAGCACGCACACACGCACACACACACCCTGTCTTCCTATTGGCTGGCCTTTACACAGCTCTCGCAAGCGCACGCACGCACGCACGCACGCACGCACGCAAAAAAAGTAATTTTTTGAAAAAAAGTATTTTTTTGAAAAAAAAGTATTTTTTTGGAAAAAAAGTATTTTTTTGAAAAGAAAGTATTTTTTTGAAAAAGAAGTATTTTTTTGAAAAAGAAGTATTTTTTTGAAAAAAAAGTATTTTTTTGAAAAAAAATGAAATTTTTTGAAAAAAATGAATTTTTTTGAAAAAAATGAAATTTTTTGAAAAAAATGAATTTTTTTGAAAAAAATGAAATTTTTTGAAAAAAATGAATTTTTTTGAAAAAAATGAAATTTTTTGAAAAAAATGAAATTTTTTGAAAAAAATGAAATTTTTTGAAAAAAATGAAATTTTTTGAAAAAAATGCAAACTTAAAAAAAAAAAACTTTAACCTTTTTTTTTTTTACTTATGAAAAAAATATATATATTTTTTTTTTACTTAAAAAGAAAAAACTTGAATTTTTTTAATAAAGATTATTTTTTTTACATTTAAAGAAAAACTTTTAAAAACACTTCTACAGCTTCCACATACTTTATTCCGCTTTATGCAGTTATTTATGCTTAAACTAGTGAACAAATGTTCATACTTTTTTTTTTACTTTTACTTCAGCTTTAATACATTTTCTACTTTTGTTTACAATATGCTACAGTCCCGAAATTTTGATTATGGATTTAGACCACCAATGGGAAAACTATTACTCCGGTCCCCGAGTTTCAAACTTGACACGGCAATAACTTTATACATTGCATTTTATGCGCAATGTAAGGCTCTAAACAGCCAATTTAAGGCTTTAAACAGCCTTAACTCTGTTTCCCAGCATGCTACAGGTCTCAAAGTTTGTGGGTGGTCTTACTATATGTTACAGCTGTAACATATTATGCCCCATCCACACTGTCTTCCTATTGGCTGGGCCATAACTCCAGATAATCTCTAAACATGCTACAGGTTTCAAACTTGGTGGGTCGTCCCACAGACCCCCAATTTCATAAGAAAATTACCACTTCCGAAACATTTGTAGACACAATTATAAATGTTTAATTCCAGGTTAATAACATAATCTTTAATGTGCTTAATGATGGTATGGACATTTTCTATATAACTGCTTCTATCTCATGTATACATACTTACAAGGCATAACAAGTCCTTACTTTAGATGGGCTCTACTA
Source organism: Protomyctophum bolini (assembly GCF_963924005.1). Classification (NCBI taxonomy): domain Eukaryota; kingdom Metazoa; phylum Chordata; class Actinopteri; order Myctophiformes; family Myctophidae; genus Protomyctophum; species Protomyctophum bolini. The sequence continues at coordinate 1,300,245 of NC_137867.1, forward strand.
GTATCTACTGTACCTTTACAAAATCACGAGTTTGGGCATACATTTTTTACATACAAGGATTTGTATTTTTGCATTTTGCATACAAGTTCATCTGTGGCAAAGTTTAGATTGATAAAAAAAATTGACATACATTTTAGACAATAATTGAGCCATGCAATGTACTTCACTAAATAAGAAAAATGATATAACTTAAGTATTTATCAGATGTATTAATAGAGGACATTATTGATGCATTATAAGTCTTAGTGGTAAACTAAAGTAGCTATTTATTTTTTTAAACATATGTTTATTCATTTTCTTTATATTACACATAAGTATTTTCAACAATTGACATATATTTCCCCCCCCCCCCACATCCCTCTGGCAGCACAAATACAAACAAAATCTTATCACGAAATGAATTGACAATAATAAATACAAAACAAAAATACATAAATAATGACAAAACGAAAAATAAAACGAAAAACGAAAATAAAACACATTACATACAGTTAAACAAACAGATTCACAATGTCCATCACAGTTCCCTACCCCCACCCCACAGCTAAAGTAGCTATTAGATATGTATTAATAGAGGGCATTACTGATTCATTATTATTATTATTAAAAGTATTTTGGGTGATATTTTTTGACATTGACATATACAAGAAATGTTTTGTTCAGCATAAATTTAACAAAGAGTTGTGACCTCCATGTTTAGGCTGTGGTTAACATTTTAACACTTTCCATCATCCCAGTTTTTCCCTGGCACCCCCCCCCACCCACCCACAGACACACCGATTTAGGCATTTGACAGACGCTCTTAATCCAGAGCAATTTAGAGTAAGCAAGAACACATGGTAATACATCAAATACACAATAGTCATCAAGAATCATGCGTAAGCTAATAACTTAACATCCCTCTTGGCTGGCCTTTACACAGCTCTCGCAAGCGCACGCACGCACGCACGCACGCACGCACGCAAAAAGTATTTTTTTGGAAAAAAAGTATTTTTTTGAAAAAAAAGTATTTTTTTGAAAAAAAATGAAATTTTTTCAAAAAAATTCATTTTTTTCAAAAAATTTCATTTTTTTCAAAAAATTTCATTTTTTTCAAAAAAATTCATTTTTTTCAAAAAAATTAATTTTTTTCAAAAAATTTCATTTTTTTTCAAAAAAATACTTTTTTTTCAAAAAAATACTTTTTTTCCAAAAAAATACTTTTTGCGTGCGTGCGTGCGTGCGTGCGTGCGTGCGCTTGCGAGAGCTGTGTAAAGGCCAGCCAATAGGAAGACAGGGTGTGTGTGTGCGTGTGTGCGTGCTCTTGCGAGAGCTGTGTAAAGGCCAGCCAATTGCACAAATAGCAGACCTACAAGCTCACAAGGTATCGCAGAGCAACTCATTGAGATCTTGTAACTTTAATGTCAGCCCTGTAATTAAGCCCTTATATGTCTCAGCTGTGGACGTAAAAGACTTCCAAGTTCTATGCCAGTGATGACCAAAGAACATGCGTGTAAAATGAATACTTTGGCCGGGACGACAATTTGTTTGGTAAATTTTCAAGGAAAGAATTTCAGTTTCCACACTCTAGTCAAAGAGGCCCCGCACTCTAAGATGGCACTAATTAGCCGAAACGGCCTGCGATTGAACTGCGATTTCGGAAAAACCGTTCAACGTATTCGAATACGGTTTGAACCGTCCAGAGTCCAGAGTCGTGTGAGCGTTCTAAAGTTTAAATCACGTTTCTACGACAAAGTATGCCAGAGTAATGAGGCTGCAAAAGTGAGGTTGATTTAGAGATAAATCCCATTCATTGTCTATGGGAGGCAAAAACTATAAATAAAGTTAAATATTTTAAAAAGTATAAACTTTTTCAAAACAACTTTTTCACCAATGAAAGTTCAAAGATAGATGAACATTATAAAGTTTGAATGAAGTTTCAAAGTGAAAGTATGACGGAGTAATAAGAGCTCAAAAAATGGGACCTTTCTTCCATCGACTCTCATTATAAAGGATGTAAAAAAAAGTTTAAAAGTTAAAAAGTATAAAAAGTATAAAACTTTGTAAAAAGTTGTATGCAAGCCACAATCACTTCAAAGAGCTGAACAGTTTGAAGTTTGAACTAAATTTCTAGCATAAAGTATGTGGAAGTAGTAGTGTGTCAAAAAAAAGGGTGGAATAAATAAATAAACTTATAAATATAGGCTGGCAATAACTAGTGTGTGCTCGCTGTAGCGAGCCCACAACTATGTGTATACACTGTAGAGTGCTATGTCTACATAAACTGATATCTAAAAGTTGAGCCTTTGCATACGCCTGTAAGGTTGTCGAGGCTAGGGCACGTGCACACACACATGCATGCACGCGCACACGCACACGCACACACACACACACACACACACACACACACACACACACACACACACACACACACACACACATACACTTGTCACTCGTTGGTGAGATGATACTCACTTTAAGGCTGAGTAATTGTGACTGTGCCTGTCTTAGGTTGTCCCGGGGTGTTTTACCCATGTGGGATCTTACCCGTCATTGGCTAACCAGCCTGCCATACTCGCCTACTTATGGCTCCAAACGTGGTATGTAATTATCCAGTGCTCCCCAGTGTCCAGGATCTTATGCAAAGTAAATTAAACGCAGTAAGTCGTCAGCCCAGATAAGCGTTCAGCAGGTAGCAGTAGTGCAGGAACTGTGAGACGTGGTGCAGGATTGACTGGCATTCTCTGGAAATGTGAAGCTTTTCATAGTGTGGTTGATACCTCCTGTAAAAACACACACACGAGCACACATGTATCACTAATACATATGAATTGTGCATTGTTGCAAATTGAGTAGTGAATGCTTAATCGTATTATGTAGATTGTAATACATTTTAATATACAATTAACTTACATATAACAGGTAGGGTATCTATGGAAGGGTGGATGGGCTGTCTGTGGTGTGTTCTTGTTTGTGGGAGGGGTGGGGTATCCTCCTTCCATCTGTTGCTCCTCTCAAACCAAGAGTTGTAGTGTTGTTTGCAGATAGCTGTAAATAGCATTTGGTTAGTTACAAAATAAGCATTGGATGCTTACTCACATTACAAGGATTACAATACATTATATTTGGCATGCCATGGAAACAACTTACTTGTAATGTTGCAGCTATGGAATCGGGGGCTGCAGGATGGATGGGCTGCGACTGCCACATCCAGTGGTTGGGTATTGTTATGGGGGGGGGGGGGGGGGGGGGTCCTATTTCTGTCTCTTGGAAACCAAGTGTTGTGGTTTTGTTGTGGGGTCCTATGTCCATCCCTCTTTCTTTCTCAGCTTCAAAGAGGCTGGGGCAGCCAAGGCAGGTGGTGGAGCTTGGCTGCATGGAGGACCCACCCCCCCCCCTATTATATGAATTAGTTGTATTACATTATGTTCTGTTAATCTATTGAAAAGCTTAATTGCGTTACTCTATTACTCTATATACTCTATTAAACATGTTTTTTCTAAACTAAATAAAAATATACAGTAATGTCTGAATAATATAATAATGCTGAATTAGTTGTATTACATTATGTTCTGTTAATCTATGCTTAATTAAACTACATTGCATTATGTTTTGCTATATTAAACATTGTTTTTTCTAAACTACATAAAAATGTACAGTGATGTCTATTATGATTATATCGTGTTGAATTTGTTTAATTACATTATGTTCTGTTAATCTATGCTGAATTAAACTACTACATTACATTATGCTTTACTCTATTAAACAATAATTCAATATAGTGCAATGTTGTATATCAATAGTCTATTAAATGTGACTTTGTAAATCTACTTTAAATCAGATGTTGGCTGTTTGTTTATTTGAAAAACAAGGCACAATAGCCTACAGATTATTCACCTGAAATAGCTTTAAATTGATTGGTCATAATGCCAACAGTAAATTGGTGGTCAGTAGCACATAATTTGACATATAAAATGAAAGACTTTAAAATATTGCACTGTAAGATTTCACAATACGGATTTAAGATTCCACAATACAAGTTGATATCGTTTGATAATTGTTACTCTACTGAGACACGTTAGAGGTTATTACACAGTATACAGGGTTGTGGTAACTGTGATAGGTTCGTAATACACCTGACTGGACACAATGCTGTGGTCGAGAGATGAAAATGTGGTCCAACAGTGTGTTCTTTTCAGTGGTCGCAGTTGTGATTAGCTGTGCATATCCTCTGGATTCAAACAGATCAAATATTGCATGCGTTCCGCTGGACAGCAAATTTTCATTGAAGTCTGCACACACAATGATTGGGTGATGATCCATGATCTCTAAAGAGTCCAAGAGGCTTTTCAGGTTTGGGAGGAATTGATTAACACCGTAGTTTGGAGGTCTGTACACAGCAGCAATCAGTGCATTCACTGGGCCTTCAACTTTGACAACCACAAACTCCAGGTCAGTTACATTATGTATGTACGGCTTCTCACGGGCTTGAATGTTGTTTTTCACATATACAGCAACTCCACCCCCGTTACTGTTGGCCATGCAAGAATTGTTAGTGTAGGAAACGTTTCTGTTTCGCTTGAACATACTGTAGCCATCCAAATGGAGACTCTCAGCAACAAATGATCCATGCAGGTGAGTTTCCGTGAGACACAACACATCTGCTAGACCCAGCTCATGATGACTCTTTATGTCACTGATATGAGGTGCCAGTCCTTCTGTGTTGTGATGGATGATGGTGAGAGTGTCAGGCGTGTTCAGTGTTTGCGTGCTGTGAGCAAGTGGCATTATGTCCTCAAAGCTGAGTTGGGTCATGCTCTCGAGGCCTGCAGTGATTTCAGGGTTGGCATAGATTTTAGTCTCATCCATATCAATGATGTGCATTCCACTGAGAGAGGTTACTCTGCTGAGAGCTACGTAAGCCATACCGGGTTGAAAAATCTTTTTTAGGGACACTACAGCAGTAGAGGTTGTCATGCCTTGCACTTTGTGTATTGTACAGGCAAATGCGAGCTTCATGGGAAACTGTCTGCGTACTACGTGCTTCAGCTTTTCCTCTATCCTCTCGATGTACACAACATTATCAGGTCCTCCGCGTGTTTTATGACGGTGCCTCTGTCCTGCATTTGTATTGTCCAGCTCAAGCCCAAGCATCTTTGTATATATAGCACCATCTTTTTCACAGGTAACTATTCGGGCAATTTTACCAAATGTGCCGTTCACAAGTCCATCGTCCACATCAATGTTTCTGGTGATCATAACGCGAGCACCCACAGCAACTTGTAGTGTGTCTGGTAAGTCGTTCTTGGTTCCACGACATGGTTTTGCTTGTCTGGCCATTCTTCCTGATGATCTGTCCTTTCTATAGTCATCTGCATCAATGTTTGTGACATCAGAATGAAGCAGCGCTAACGTTTTTGCGTTGTGTTCATTGACCTCCTTATTAGTAGGAAAGATGTGAAGTACATCATTTGGGCAAAGTGCTGGTTCGGTGATGGCTTGTGAAAGCATATCTCTGTCTTGTTCAGACAAGGTATCTGACTTTAGTTTCACACGGATCCTGTTCAACGTCTCAGCATAAGCGATGTCATCCTTCTGACGCATGATCTCTGTCAATGTGATCATCTGAAATTGGTCGCGCCAAAGGTCTATCTGACATGATTCATAGACACAGAGAGGTTTAGTCTGTGAAATTGGTGGAATCTGATGGAAGTCTCCAACAGCGAGTACTGACATTCCTCCAAAAGGGTTTTGACTTCCTTTGATTTGTTTTAGTCTGGCATCTACATAGGCAAAGAGATTCTTTGAGACCATGGACACTTCATCAATGACAATAATTTCAGCATTTGAAAGCTCTGCTCGCACTTCATCCAGTTTGTTGCCAAGTCCTGGGAATGGAAGTTGAATGGATCTTGGTAGCTTAAAGATGGAATGCAACGTTTTGCCTAAAATGTTGAAAGCTGCCGTACCGGTGAATGCGGTTAACAGAACAGTAGGCTGCGATATGTCAGTTTCCTCACGATTTCTCTCGAGCCTGGACAATATCTTGGATGCCTCTGAATAGATGCATTTGATTAGATGTGACTTCCCTGTTCCAGCACCACCATTTATATACCAGAAAAATGGCTCTGAGGGTAGATTACAAACACGCTTCATGCACCAGTCTCTAACTGTGTAGAATATGCATGCTTGCTTCTGGTTCAGACCTTGATACATTTGGCGTAATACTACAGGGTCTATCTGAAAGGTTTGTATCATCGGTGCAGCTGTTGTAGCTTCAGACTCAACGCTATAGTCTGGGACATCTTCTTGTTCATGTTGGTCATCCAAATGTTGTGTTTCGCGTTCTGCGATACATTCCAACCTCACCAGTTCAGATTCAGGAGCCAGATTACACCATTCATCTTGCATGGGCCCGTTCTGCTCATATTCGTCGATGGCACTCTGGATCTCTTCACTGTGTTTTTCATATTTATATTTGTTTTCCTTGACAATGAGAAATACTGGCTGGAGTTGGTTTGAACCAGGTAGCTGAACACAGGCGCTATGCAAGAAGGACTGGTATGTTTGAAAGTTGTCACTTTTCAGCTGCGACTCTGAGCGGTGTGGGAGGTACAGTTTGAGTAGTGTGCCAAAATATCCCTCAGGATTCTTTTCCTCTGAGACGTGGTAATATCTGATGATGGCAGGTTTCCCCTTTGTTCTTTTCTTCACAAATCCCATCTCATTAAGTAGAGGCACAACATCTTTAGCTGTGTATTTCTGCCTGCCATAGACAATATTGCAAGTGGAAGAAAAATCAGCCAAGCACATCACCTCAAAGTCTGGACGTTCAGGTCTAGCATGGTATTTTTCAATTAACCCCGTCATCCACACATCTTCTGAGTCTGGTATAGTGTTCTCCAAGCGTGATTGGGGATAACTCATTTTCAGTCTATTGTCATCTGTTGGTATGAAACGGATACTGCGTGAAGACCTCTTCATTTTTATACCACATACACGAGTTACACACTCCTGAGCGCTGACCTCTCTCATTTTGGTGTACGCCTGCATTACTTGCATCATTTCCCCACGTTCGTCTAGGTTGGCATTGTCTTGATTTGAGTTTTCAATCATTGTTTTGAGATACTGGCTCATCCCGTGCTCAGCTTTGGTGACGTAGGCTGTGATGTACATGATACACGAGTATGCATTCAGAATGTACTGGATATCAATATTGGCATCCCAGGCATCAAGAATATAAGGATTGTATGGGTTCACCATGCATTCCTTTGGATCACGTTTCAGTATAACCTTATTGGAGCTGGTCAGTGATTCGAGATATTTTGTATACTCTTCCATGCTTAAATTACATGCAGCCAGTAGCTGTGGTAAATCCAGAGATTCAGTTTGAGGGTCGTCAAGCAACTCAACCACTGGTTTAAGCTTCGTCTTAGCTGCACTGAACTGCTTAGGATCTGTAGGTCTCGTTATCATGGTCTCACTCGCAGGGGGTTTAGGAAATCCAAATCGGCAGCCAGGTTTGTTGTTTTTGCGACATGACTTGGAGTGATTTCTGCTGTGTGTCTGAAGCTCTTTAACCTTTCTGTATAGTTCTGGCTCAGTATTTGGGTCAGGCAACCGGGCTGTAACGTACTTGTCAATAAAATTGCACACAGTCTCATCAGAGTCCTCATCATACACGGGTGCACCCTCTATCCATAACAAACAGTGAACATGAGGTGAGCCACGACTCTGATACTCTAAACGATACCAGTAATCTACAAGCTTGCCAAGCGGCTGCGCGGCACTCAGAAACAGTTTGAATAATTCATCAACACGTTTATCAAACATGCGCATTGTTGTAACCGGATTGCTTCGTAATATTTCACACTTTGTTGCCCAGTCAAGTTCTTCAAAATTTACCTGTTCACCTTGTTGTTTCTTAATTGCTTCAATCACCTGAGGCCATCTCATCTCTGCAGCAGAAGCAGTACCAAACCAAGTCGGTTTTCCTAATTGTCTGATGGTAGCAAACAGATCTCTGGTTGTTTTCTCCCAATAGGCAGGGGTTCCTCTCAGTGGCTGCATGAATCTGATTGCCTCTTTGTTTCGCACCAGTTTTTGAACCTCGTGTTTGTCTTGCAGCATCCTGGAGGTTATTTTGCGTCCATCTCGTGTCTTAGGCTTTCCTTTACGCAGTTGTATTGACATACTGGAAGTAGCCAAATGTATTTCTGTTACGAATTGTGAAAAGAACAAATAATTTGTATCTCTGGCAAAACGACTATCTACAGAGGTAAGCCTTGATTTAAAATAACTGCTGGGTGTTAACCTAATGGGTCTTGCATCATCAAATGTGTTTACACTAGTGGGAAATTGCACTGGGAATGCCATAGACTCAAGCTTAGGTGTTCTGAAAAAGTTGACCGGCTTATTACCTTCAGCAGGCGCAATACAGTAAATTCCTTCACTGAACGATAATAGCTGGTCTGCAATGTCAATTGGCTGTAGACAAGATTCGAGGGCAATGCCACCAGTTGGCTGTTCACCCTCTTGTTCTGTATCGTTTGAGTGATCCTGTTGTTGATTGTCATTACGAGGCAGGATATCGATATGTTGTTCCTCACCAAGACTATCGTGTGGCTGATTCAGTGCATTTTGCTCACACCTGTCAATGTCCCTCAATGCATCATCATCATACTCATCATCTTCCATGATATCATCAATTTGATTGTCACCTTCTTCCTCGTCGTAAATTGTCGGGTCACACAATTCGGCCTCATCTCTGATAGTTATGTCCTTATACTCGGGGTGAATTTGTTTTAAAGTGTGCAATGCCTTTAAAATTTTAGACATAGTGACAGTCTGGAACAATTGATGTCCTTTGTAGTGCAATCGTCTCTTCAACTTTACTCTCATCACTTGAGAATCACTTCTAAGTCTGGGTAAAACATTGACAGTCGCCTCTACTTCAGATGGCACACATACTACATTACCGCATAGTGATCTCTGCTGGCCTTTGGGAAGAGGTATGATTTTAGCAAATGTTAGGTACTTGGATGAAATATGCCTCTCCAATATGTTAAGATCAGACAATTCAGGGGGGATTTCTACCAGCTCCAAATTATTAGCCATAGCAAGTGGTGGCATGTGCCCTCTCTTAAGATAGTCATGGCAGGTGGCACAGATCCATTCTTGCTTCCTCTCATTGGGTACTGTGCAATGTTGTGGTTCTCTGCATACATCATTGCAAACATGAACATATTTTCCTGTCAAGCAAGCAGACACCACATCTGGATTTTTTATGTAGTCTGTCCTATTGCAGTGTTTTACTCGATCTGGAAACAATGCTCTATGGCATACTGTGCAGACATTAGTGGGGCCATCTTGTATGCTTGTTCTAAAAGCAGATATGGCTTGTTGCATTACAATGTTACGTTGTTGTGCACGTAGTGCATCTTCTTGTCTGTATTGTTGTATTATTTTCCGTGTGCAACGCATCTTATGAAAGAGTCTATATGCTGCTTCACTGTGATATCTTTTATAAAAATAAGCATTACATTTCTGTAAATGAAGCCGTCTGAAATCTGGGTCATTTTTGTATCTGTGTTGATTGATTCGTTTCATGATTTCAATATGTCTGAGTCTAAATTCAAGATCATTTTTGTATCTTTGTTGATTGATTCGTTTCATGATTTCAAAATATCTGAGTCTAAATTCAAGATCATTTTTGTATCTGTGTTGTTTGATTCGTTTCATGATTTCAATATGTCTGAGTCTAAATTCAAGATCATTTTTGTATCTGTGTTGATTGATTCGTTTCATGATTTCAATATGTTTGAGTCTAAATTCATGATCATTTCTGTATCTGTGCTGACTGATTTGTTTCATTGTTTGCATATGTTTCATTTTAAATGCACTATCATTTGAAAAACGCTTGTTAATATACAACTTTTTTCTTAGTCTATACAATTCGCATTTAGCATACAAAGTCCTTTGTTTCAAGTTTTTGGTTTCCTTTCTCTGTACTGTTTTTTGTTGCTTTATGCCAGTTTTTGGTAATGCAAGTTTTTCACAAGTCCTCATATATTTTCGTCTTTTCCCTTTTTCCAATTTTAACATGTGTGCTATCTGGTCCTTGCTCATATTTGTGATTTTGAAAGATTGTCCAGTCACAAACTTACAGGAAGTCATACTTTGAGATGCTTCAGTGTGAGTTAAGTTAGTGTGTGGGGTTTTAAAATCTGCACTTGATAATTGATTGCAAGTGACATTACAATGTTTATGATCAACAGCAGACGTTATGTCAACCTCCGGTTCAGTCATAGGTGATAATAAAGCACTGTCATCAGTACACTCAATATTGCCGGTGTGAAAATACTGTTCTGCAATCCCATCAGACATTTCTGACAATGAATGTTTAGCCTGCCTGTTTGTGCTGTAGACATCTGTGTTTGATGTTGTTGGAATTTCTATTCCAGAGTCTGCAATAGTAACATGACTGTTATCCAGGTTGTCACTGTGAAATCCTACAGGAATGAGTTCATACATGCATGTTGGTAACGTCTCAAACACCAGTTGGCACTCAATAATCCTCTTAATCATATCTTTCAACTTTGTGAATGTAAGCATTACGGCAGTGCCTAAGTGTTGATAATAATATTGACATGGTAATCCATCAGGACTTCTAGAGTGTGGGTCAAAGAAACCAAATTGTCCTGATCTGTTCCTGAACACAGCAATTACTAAACCACTCATTACCAGCAATGCATAGTTCACGTCTTTTAGCAAACAGCTAAGTCCTGCTTCTAGATTTAGGCACTTTTCTGCATAATGAGATGGAGGGTCTCCAAAGGTTCCATACTGGGAAAGATCATGATGCTTTGTTACATGGTAGTCATGGTCGCGGGCAGACACTTTGTCCGGTAGATCATCTATAGCTAGATGATCATGAGCAATTTTATTCTTTATTTTAGGTAAAGATGCACCATCTTCACCTTCGTGAGCTTGTAGATCGGCTGTTTTTCTGACTTTCGCATCTAACTGACGCTTGACCTCTGTGTACATGGTGTCGCCCTTTTGCAATACAAGGTCCAGGTTTGCTGCTGTAATGTGTTCTTTCTCATGAAGGAATGCCAGAAATGTTATAGAACTACAGGCACATTGCTTATTCCTGGAAAATGTAGGATATGTAATGCTGTTTTGACTATGGGATGCTGCAACACATGTCTCATCAGATTGGCCTTTGTGTTGAATACGGTTAGATGTCCTTGGTACATGTCTAACTTTAGGCACATGTTTGACAGCATCAGTGGAAGACATCTTCTGTAATGGTGTTTTATTGCTGTGGGGTGCACATTGTATTTGTTGACCTGCTGTGACATTGTCAGAAACATGCTCTTTAACCCAGTGTGTTGTTGTTGGAATTTCTATTCCAGCTCGTGGTGACAGGTCGATGGAGTCGGCAATAGTAACATCACTGTTGACCAGGTTGTCACTGTGAAATCCTACAGGCATGAGTTCATACATGCATGTTGGTAACGTCTCAAACATCAGGTGGCACACAATAATCCTGTTAATCATATCTTTCAATGTTGTGAATGTAATCATTACAGCAGTGCCTAAGTGTTGAGTATCTTCATTATATGGTAATCCATCAGGCCTTCTAGAGTGTGGGTCAAAGAAACCAAATTTTCCTGATCTGTTCCTGAACACAGCAATTACTAAACCACTCATTACCAGCAATGCATAGTTCACCTCTGTTAACAAACAGCTAAGTCCTGCTTCTAGATCTAGGTACTCTTCTGCATAATTAGATGGAGGGTCTCCGAATGTACCGTACCGGCGAACATGCTGTGTTACGTGGTAGTCATGGTTGAAGGCAGAAACTTTTCCCGGCAGTTCATCTGTAGCTAGATGAGTATGAGCAATTTTATTCTTTGTAGGTAACTGTTCCCCTTCGTGAGCTTGTAGATCGGCTGTTTTTCTGACTTCTGCATCCAACTGCTGCTTGACCTCTGTGTACATGGTGTCGCCCTTTTGCAATACAAGGTCCAGGTTTTCTGCTGTAATGTGTTCTTTCTCATGAAGGAATGCCAGAAATGTTATAGAACTACAGGCACATTGCTTATTCCTGGAAAATGTAGGATATGTAATGCTGTTTTGACTATGGGATGCTGCAACACATGTCTCATCAGATTGGCCTTTGTGTTGAATACGGTTAGATGTCCCTGGCACATGTCTAACTTTAGACACCTGTTTGACAGCATCAGTGGAAGACATCTTCTGTAATGGTGTTTTACTGCTGTGGGGAGCACATTGTATTTGTTGACCTGCTGTCACGATTGTATCCTTAACACAGTATGTGATGTTGTCAGAAAAACGCTCCTTAAACTCCTGCTCACCCATGGGTCCTACACGCTTTTTAAGATAATGTGTCAAATTCTTAGATAAACAGTCTTTATGGCAATGCACTTTAGCATCCTTCTGCTCGCTCATAGGTGATACAGCACTGTCATCAATACACTTGCTTGTTTGATATTCTGTACAATGTCCTACAATCACATCAGACATTTCTGACAATGAATGTTTAGCCTGCCTGTTTGCATGATGTGTGCTGTAGACATCTGTGTTTGATGTTGTTGGAATTTCTATTCCAGCTCGTGGTGACAGGTCAATGGAGTCGGCAATAGTGACATCACTGTTATCCACGTCGTCACTGTGAAATCCTACAGGCATGAGTTCATACATGCATGTTGGTAACGTCTTAAACAACAGTTGGCACTCAATAATCCTGTCAATCATATCTTTCAATGTTGTGAATGTAATCATTACAGCAGTGCCTAAGTGTTGAGTATCTTCATTATATGGTAATCCATCAGGCCTTCTAGAGTGTGGGTCAAAGAAACCAAATTTTCCTGATCTGTTCCTGAACACAGCAATTACTAAACCAGTCATTACCAGCAATGCATAGTTCACCTCTGTTAACAAACAGCTAAGTCCTGCTTCTAGATCTAGGTACTCTTCTGCATAATTAGATGGAGGATCTCCGAATGAACCGTACTGGGAAAGATCATGATGCTTTGTTACATGGTAGTCATGGTCGCGGGCAGACACTTTGTCCGGTAGTTCATCTGTAGCTAGATGAGTATAATCAATTTTTTTCTTTGTTTTAGGTAACTGTCCCCCTTCGTGAGCTTGTAGATCGGCTGTTTTTTTTACTTTTGCATCTAACTGACACTTGACCTTTGTGTACATGCTGTCACCCTTTTGCAATACAAGGTCCAGGTTTGCTGCTGTAATGTGTTCTTCCTCATGAAGGAATGCCAGAAATGTTAGAGAACTACAGGCACACTGCTTATTCCTGGAAAATACATCGTATTTAGTGCTGTTTTGACTATGGGATGCTTTAACTCTCGTCTCGTCAGATTGGCCTTTGTGTTGAATATGAGATGTCCCCGACAGATGTCCAACTTCACTGTGACTAACCTGTTTTACAGCATCAGTGTAGTACATCGGTTTCACATCATTGCAGCTGCGGAGCCTTTGGGGAACATGCATTTGTTGACCTGGTATCACATCGTCAGATAATTTCAATTTCACCCATCGTTGTTTTGTTGCTTGACTTTTTTTCCCTTTCCTCGGCATGGTAACGTTTTGTTCTTGTAGGCTATTTGTCACACTGGTAAACCTTAAATATACGATATTCACAAATATCTTCAGAGAATGTAGTGATTGATACAGTAGGCTACAGTTCACTAGCAACTTGTTCTATAGACACCCAGAAAAAATATACCAGATGTGAGCTACTGAAAACCACAATGCAATCTCAATCACTGAGGGACATTCACTATAGTACCAAACAGAAGCAAGTGATTTGTCACACGTCCACTTGTATTATCTCACTTTCTAAACAATGTAGGCTACAACAGTATTAATAAGCAGTTTAGTTTAAAGAACTGTTCAAAAGAGGAAATGTGGTCAAGTTTGCAATTAATTTAAAAAAACGGGCTGCATTTAATGCAATACAGGCAATGTTAGACTAAACGATTAGTGCACCAAACAAATACCAGTCATTCATTAAATCAGTGTATCTATAAGGCAGTATAGACAGTTAATATAGATATGAACACTACCTTTGTAGATTTAGTATTTGATCAAAGATTAAACTAAATGTATAGGAATGTGGAAATGACCGTTTTGTTTTGAACCAATGAAATGTTTCTCAAATGTTAGCACAAGCAACAAACCTTCAAGTAGTGCTGATTAAATATTCAGTGATAGCTTAACAATATAGTGATGATTAGGAAAATTATCTTGGTAATGTATACACTTAATATAGCAGTTGGGCTACTTCAGTTGATGGACCGCTGTTCAATAGAGTGATCACAGACAGGTCCACTTGTCAGAGCTGCAAATAGTTTAACTATCAAACAGAATTCTAAACAAGCCTATTGAACCACCATACATTTATTTTTACTCAAGTATATTTTACTATACAATGTATAAAGAAGCTGAACAATAAAGAGAGGTTGGCCTTGCTAGGAGTATATACTGTACTAATGTTAAGAGTATTTCTAAACAGTTTGTGAAATGTGTTTGCTTTGATGATCCTGGTCCAGTACGCAGTCCGGTCCTGGTTCAGTATGTAGAGTGCAGACACCAAGCTGATCGAGTTGAGGCTGCGTTCGGATCCAGATAGTGGATAGCCAGAAACAAATAATTTCAAAAATGAATGTATACGGAATGTAAAAACTATCACTCAGGAATGTGGAAATGGTGTTTAGGTGGATGGATGTTTAACCAAAACAAAAGGTGAATAAACAAAGATGGCTCAAAGGTGTGGCAATACAAATGTCTCAAAAAGCTGTATCCAAGGTTTCAAGGTTTCATATCAGGGTTGCATCAAAAGTTGTATCAAGTTTCATATCAGGGTTGCATCAAGTTGCGTTTCAGGGTTGCATCAAAACTTGTATCAAGTTGCGTTTCAGGGGTTGCTTAAGGGAGCAGAGCAAGATCTCTCAGAGTTGCTCCCAACTCTGAGACTTCTCTGAGCGAGATAGAGAAAAGGTAGAGACAAAAGACAGAGAGGCAGCAGGGAGATAGAAGGGTTTGGGGTGTTGGATTAAGAGAAAAACTGTATCCAAGGTTTCATATCAGGGTTGTATCAGGTTTCATATCAGGGTTGCATCAAAACGTGTATCAAGTTGCGTATAAGGGGTTGCTTAAGGGAGCAGAGCAAGATCTCTCAGAGTTGCTCCCAACTCTGAGACTTCTCTGGGCGAGATAGAGAAAAGGTAGAGACAAAAGACAGAGAGGCAGCAGGGAGATAGAAGGGTTTGGGGTGTTGGATTAAGAGAAAAACAGGATCCACTGGAACCCAGGGTTCACTGCGCAAGGTTTACCTGAAAGAAAGAATATTCATAGTCACATTTATACAAGTATATCAGTAACATAAATGCATAATGTTGCTGTCGGGAAGAAACCTTGTGTTGTTTGCTAAAGCAACTAACTCCACCTCTCATGGAATATATAAAGTTACAACACAAACTTTGCTAGCATAAACAGTTTACAAAATTGTTAGGTTGTGGGCATGGCAGAGACTGTTGTTACATGGCCTGGCCAAGAGGTGGCACAAGCATACCAGCAGTCAGTAGGAAGCAACCACCTCTTGTGAGGAAGTCAGATATAAGCTTGGCTTGGGTGCATGACATGTATGTTATTTTGCTACGTGATAAATAAACAACACACCTTTGATACAGTACCCTTGTGTGGAATATTAAGTATTCAAGATACTACATATGGCGACGAGGACAAATCGGAAGAAGTTATCGGGTGACGGGAGATTGTTTGGTTGAGTACAAACGCAGTTTGTCGTTGTTTTGATGGACACATGTCATCACAGTCATCGGAGGAGTACGAAGACAGTGTTGTGGTGGCGAGCGGATCGGGGCCGGCGGTTGTGTCTGTGAAGATGGCTGGAACTGTAGGATCGGTGGCACATTTTGACAATAGTGTGCAGACGTGGGAGGAGTATTGTGAAATACTGGATCATTTTTTCATAGCGAATGACGTGACAAATGCTGAGAAGAAACGGGCTGTTTTGCTAAGCTGTGTGGGCGCACAGACATACACGTTGATGAGAAACTTGTTAAGTCCTGACCGCCCGGGAGAGCGATCCTATGAAGAGTTGGTGAGGCTGCTAAGAGACCATTTCAACCCGAAACCGAGTGAAATAGTACAGCGGTGGAAGTTTAACTCAAGAGACAGGAGGCAAGGAGAATCTGTCGTGGAGTATGTGGCGGAGCTACGGAAGCTCGCGCAGGACTGCAATTTTGGAGAGACTCTCAAAATAATGTTGAGAGATCGCTTGGTTTGTGGAATCAACGAGGACAGTATTCAACGGAGGCTACTCTCGGAGCCGGATGGATTAACTTTTGACACTGCGTTGAAGAAGGCGCAGGCAATGGAGGCGGCTAATAAGGACATTAAGGAGTTAAACAGCGCGCGGGAAAGTGCAAAATGGAGTCGCGCTGTGGAGGGAACGGTGAACAAAGTGGCGGATGTCCGGCCGAAGCCGCCTGCCAAATATGGAAAGTGTTTCAGATGTGGGGGAACTACCCACTCGGCGAATGACTGTAGATTTGCGGAGGAAAAGTGTCATAATTGTGGAAAAATTGGACACATTCGGAGAGCCTGTAGGTCAAAGGCAGGTGAAAATGTGAGTGCTCAAAGTCATAACATGTGGAAAAAAAAGGAAGAGAGAGGGAAATATGAGAAAAGGGCACATTTCATTCATGAGGAAAGGGAGGATAGTAATGAGGAAGATGATGTTTTCACTGTATACAGCATACATAGTACAGAGGATGTAGTAACTGTGTACAATATTGAGCAGGAGATAATCATTCCACGAGAAGAACCCCTGAGACAGGAATTGAGGGTAAATGGAGCAACAGTGACTTATGAAGTAGACACAGGCTGTGGCTATACAATAATGTCAACAGGTGAATTTCAGAATTTGGGAAAGCAGGCCAGGCCACCCAAGTTGAAGCAGTGTAGAATCAATTTGAAAACGTACAGTGGACATCCAGTACCAGTGGTAGGAGCAGCTTATGTGAAAGTCGAGTACAAGGACAAGACAAAGTCATTACCAGTGGTAGTAGTCGACGGAGCAGGGCCTAGCCTGGTTGGGCGAGGGTGGATAAAAGCACTGGGGGTGGATTGGCAAAGGGTCAATGCAGTAGCAGAACAGAATGTGAGAATACAGGACGTGCTGATGAGACATGAGACAGTTTTCAAAGAGGAGCTGGGGAAGCTGCAGGGATTTAAGGCAAAGATACACGTAGACAGTGAGGCCCAGCCCCGATTCTACAAACCCAGATCAGTGCCTTTTGCAATGAGACAAAAAGTGGAGGCAGAAATAGATAGGTTGCAGAAGGATAAAATAATAGAACCAGTGACCTTCTCAGAGTGGGCAGCACCCGTGGTGCCGGTGTTGAAGCCAGATGCCACAATTCGATTGTGTGGGGACTATAAATTGACTGTAAATAAGGTTTCATCACTTCAACAGTACCCCATTCCAAAGATGGAAGACATGTTTGCAACCCTAGGAGAAGGAGAGAAATACACTAAGTTAGATATGAGTCATGCAATAAATACACACAAAGGGCTCTTTGTGTACACCAGATTACCATTTGGGGTGAGCTCTAGTCCAGCTATTTTTCAGAGAACCATGGAGAGCGTGTTGAGGGGCATTCCTCAAGTCTCAATTTACTTGGATGACATCATTCTGACCGGAAAGGATGACCGAGAGCACCTGAGAATACTAGACTCAGTGCTACAGCGTCTGAAGGAAGCGGGGCTACGATTAAAGAGAAGCAAATGCCAGTTCTTGGAGAGAGAAGTAACGTTTCTAGGACATCGAGTGGACACCACGGGCATTCACCCAGTGCCAGCGAAGGTGAAAGCGGTGCAGCAAGCACCCACACCATCATCAGTGACGGAGCTGAAAGGATATCTAGGGCTCTTAAATTTCTACAATAAGTTCCTGCCAAATCTGTCTACATTGTTAGCACCTTTGCACAAGCTGCTCAGAAAGGAGGTACCGTGGTCATGGGGACCAGAACAAGAAGCCGTGTTCGAGCAGTCAAAAGAACTGTTACAGTCCAGCAGGGTATTGGTGCACTATGATGAGACCAAGGAGTTAATACTAGCATGTGATGCCTCGCCGTATGGGGTAGGGGCGGTACTGGCTCACCGCATGATGGATGGATCGGAAAAGCCCATTGGGTTTGTATCGCGCACCCTGAATCCAGCAGAGAAGAATTATTCACAGTTGGACAAAGAGGGGCTGGCGGTGATATTTGGGGTAAAACGCTTTCATAAATACCTATATGGAAGGAAATTTCAGATTTGCACTGATCACAAACCATTGATAAGTCTATTCAATGAGATGAAGGCGGTGCCCCAGATGGCTTCGCCGAGGGTCATGAGATGGGCAGTGACGCTGAGAGCGTATGAATACGAGATCAGATACAGAGCGGGAAAGGATAATGGGAATGCTGATGCTCTCAGCCGCCTACCGTTACCTGAATGTCCAGAGGCAGCTCTCGCGGAGGACCAAGTGTTGATGCTGACACAAGAACAATTTCCCCTAATGACTGGTGCACAGGTAAAGAGCTGGACGAGCAGAGACCCCATTTTGGCAAGGGTACGTGAATACTTGCTGAAGGGTTGGCCTTGTGACATGGGGGCTGAGTTTACTCCCTATAAACAGAGACAACAAGAGCTTAGTGTTCAGGATGGGTGTGTACTGTGGGGGGCCCGGGTTGTCATCCCGCAGAAAGGGAGGACAGCAATGTTAGAGCAACTGCATCAATCACATCCAGGCATGAGTCGGATGAAAAGTTTGGCCAGAAGCTATCTGTGGTGGCCAAATATGGACATGGACATAGAGCGAAAGGTCAAGTCATGCACCACGTGTCAGGAACACAGAAAGGCTCCGGCAAGTGCACCTCTCCACCCCTGGGAGTGGCCGGACAAACCCTGGAGGAGGCTGCACATGGATTATGCAGGACCGTTCATGGGTAAAATGTTTCTTGTAATAATAGATGCACACTCGAAGTGGATGGAGGTGTACCCGGTGAGTTCAGCCACATCGGCAGCTACCATAAATTGCCTGAGGAGCAGTTTTAGTACTCACGGCCTTCCGGAAATGATTTGTTCGGATAATGCTCAATATTTTGTCAGTGAGGCAAGTAAGCTGTTTATGGCAAAGAACGGAATCACACATGTTACAGCAGCTCCCTACCACCCGTCGTCGAATGGACTAGCGGAGAGAGCGGTGCAGATCTTGAAGGACCTCATGAGAAAGAGTTCAGGTGACACGTTGGAGACAAGACTGCACAGGGCCATGTTCAGTTATCGCATTACACCTCAGTCTACGACGGGGTTGTCTCCGGCAGAGATGATGATGGGCAGAAAACTGAGATGCACGTTGGATTTGATACACCCAGACCTAAAGCAGAAAGTGGAATCAAAGCAGCTAAGTCAGAAGGCATATCATGACAGGCATGCATCAGCTCGTGATTTCAAGATTGGTGACACAGTCTATTCTAGGAACTTTGGGTATGGACCTAAATGGATTCCAGGATTGGTACAGGAGATCACAGGACCTGTGTCGTACAAAGTGTTGTTGGGCAACAGCGGAGTGGTCCGGAGGCACGTGGATCAACTATTCAGCAGACAGGAGATCGATCACCCAGCAGCAGCAGCAACGGCAGCCGGGACAGAGGAAGATGGCTACACAGTGGAGACAGGGGGCGGGAACGAGGATCCCCCCCAGGATATCGGCGGCGCAGCAAGGAACGAGGAAGGGTCGGCGGCGACACCAGCCGGGGAGAATGCAGGCGAGAATGGGGCGCCGGGAGGAGAGCTGAGGCGCTCTCACAGAGAGAGGAGACCACCAGATCATTTGAAGGACTTTGCCAGGTAAAGGAGATATTGCTTATGGGCAAGAATGCGCTCATGTCTCCTTTAGGTAGTGTGGTAGTCTACCCACACTATCAAACCTGGGGGAACAGAACTTATTATTATTATTTATTTGTTGTGTGTTTTTGGCTGGCTTTAGTAGTGACAATTTAAGGGGAAAGGGATGTTAGGTTGTGGGCATGGCAGAGACTGTTGTTACATGGCCTGGCCAAGAGGTGGCACAAGCATACCAGCAGTCAGTAGGAAGCAACCACCTCTTGTGAGGAAGTCAGATATAAGCTTGGCTTGGGTGCATGACATGTATGTTATTTTGCTACGTGATAAATAAACAACACACCTTTGATACAGTACCCTTGTGTGGAATATTAAGTATTCAAGATACTACAAAAATCTCATTGCTTATACATCTTTCTTTGAGATTTACAATAAAAAAAAATCAGATCTTTTGAAAATCATGAGATTGGAGCAGAATCTTCCCCACAGGATTAATAAGCCTTATGTAGTCAGTTACTGTACTGTATAGAATATGCAATTGCTAATTACATCAACCATAGTATTCAATATTTAAAGTATAATGTGTGTTCCATCGTACAACAGTGGTGTGTGCTGCAAATAGCAGTTCTACAAGCTCAGAATGTGGCCATTTGGTCAAAGGGTCCCTAACCAAAACATCTTCCCCTCCACCATAAACATAAGTATGTTTTTAAGCTATAAAGCTACAAATTCACAAGTCACGTTGTGAGCTTTTCGGTCTGCTATTTTTGCTAATCATACAGGGCTTAAAGGCCTATTCATAGTGTGGATTTTCGGTGGCGAGGTGACCACCGGAGCTGAAATAGCGTGGAGCGGTGGCGAGTAAAAACAGAGAGTAGGGCTGAGGCGGTGGCCGTGGTATGCTCTTCACCGCGGCTCAGTGACGTCATGTTGTAGTTCGGTGGTCACCTCACCACTGAAAGTCCATACTAGGAACGCCTAAGTGGTTACTATGTGTCAAAATTGTGTGTGTGTGTGTGTGTGTGACATCACTTCTTGCACCTATATTCAACTTGAATACAAATATTGTGTAAAAACATCATCAGTGTTGATAACTAATACTTACTCAAGTGTAGGTCAACAGCAACCAGCTAAGTCTGCAGAATGAAAAGGAGAAAATCAGCAATTACTTAATTGTTCAAAGAATATTTTTCTTTTGTGTTGTTAACCCATTGAGATCTGGCACCAGATTCTACAATATGTCTTCCAAAACCTTATCAGTGGTTCTCAAACCATTTCATGTCAAGGACCCCGAGAATTATCTGTATTTTGCCACAGACCCCATCTGAAAATATGTTGTAGCAGGGACCCCCCCAGAAGCAAAGATTTGAGTTAAAGAAAACAAGCTACAAGCTCGTAGCGCAGCACTCAGAGCATGTAGATCTGCCATTTTTCAGGTAAAGTTTATAGTCATGGTTAAAAGCTATAGGGTGTACAAAGAGGCTCTACGCACACCAAAGTCCTTGTGGCGGTGCCGTCGCACGGGAGAAAACTGTATAGGAGATCTTGAATGAACAAGAAGGTGGCCGCACACACCAATAGCCAGAGTACCAATATTTATTCGGACAGCAGGTAAGACAAATATCCAACGTTTCGGCGGTTAAGCCTTCATCAGGGAAAAAAAAAAGCTATAGGGTGACAGAGATGTGTCCTCAGGTCTAAATGGGTTAATCATTTCCTGGTAAAGGAGTAAAGTTCAATGCACACTGCTGCATATTTCTAACTAAATGGCTTACATTGTAACAGCTTGCATTGAATCAATCTGCTCCAATTTAAACACTTCACACAGTTTCAACCTATCGTTCAATTGGCCATCACTAACACATTGCTATCCTCTGCGACAAAGTGGGTAGGCAGGAATGGTGTCATCTTATGAGTATTAGTGATGACCACTTAAAGCTAGGTTGACAGTTATTAAAGTAATTTAAGGCAGTGGTTCTCAAAGTGGGGTCTGGGTTGCGGAAACCCCCAGGGTTCCTTGAGGGGGTTCCCAGCAAAATAAAAATGTAAGCACTTCAACAGACTTTGGCCATTTGAAAATGGCAAATGAGCATGCAGGTCTGTTTAAAAAGAAAATTGTGTTCCTGGCACATATTTTCATACTTTTTTTGGGGCCCTTGAAATCAAAAAGTTTGAAAATCACTGACTTTTTTTTATATATATCTTTTATCCCACGATTTTGTAACCCATTTTTCACCCCTGTGTCAATCATCTAATGTGATCCTGGGCTCTACACACCCTCCGCCAACCTGGGGAGAGCAACGGACTTAACTCATGCTTCCTTCATGCTTTAGTGTCCAAGTTGCTCCTTTACACCTGACAGGGGGGAGTTTCCCTGGTTGGACGTAGCGCGTGGAAGGAACACGTTATTCCAACCAGTTCCTTTCCCCTCCATCAGGCGCCCCGGCTGGCCAGGGGGAGGCAGTTTAGAGACCAGGATTACTGCATGTTTTTGTGAGGGTACCTACCCTAGGGGACACGGGGAGAACATGCAAACTCCACACAGAAAGGCCCTTTCGCCAACCCCGCCTCGGGTATGGGCACTGATGACGTGGAGGAGGAAACACGCCGCCAGCACCCACAGCGCCCCGAGCGGGAATCGAACCCAGGACCTTCTAGCTGTGAGGCGACAGCACTACCAACTGTGCCTCCGTGCCCCCACTGACCTTATTACTTAATATCCTAAAATACTAAAACGTCAACCACATTAAATCAGTAAGGCGCTGATTTCACATTTACATTAAATATGGTTTGTATTCAATCCACTGGGAGAAAAAAGTATTGCACCTGTACTACCTGCATGATGCATGTGAATAAAACCTGTAAACCTCAGTAGATTTGTGATATCAGCTGGTAAATAACATAATGGTAATAATAATGGTAAATTGAATGTCACCCATTCACATCCCACATTGTGAGCTTGTAGATATATTTTCAGTGATTGACGATGCATACATCTGGGTTAAATCGTGAGGATTGTACAGTACGCAATGGCATTCCAATACAGTTTAGCGTTCAATGATTCTCAACCTTTTTAACTTCATGGAACCCCCAGTTTGATATGCATTATGCCACATAGCCCCATTTGATCCAAATTAATCTATATCTCTGGGATCCCAATCTTCACTGTAAAATGCTGTGTCAATGTATCGCCCTGTGTGAAGTGTGCAAATCGCACATAGGTCTATTACATAGGTCTATCACATAGGTCATAGGCAACGGGAGGCGATATTGGCAAGCTTTCCCCGAGATTCCAGTGATGTTTGGTAGGCCATTCATTACCCATTTATCTGCAAATATTAAGCTGATACAGTTAATACTTACTCAGAAGGTAGGGTGGTGTCGTTTGATCTGCAGATTGAAGGAGATAGAGGAAATTATTCAGTTTGTAGTTGCTATACATGCATAATTTGTATTTATTCATTTCCATTATTTTCTTTTTTAACCCATTGTGGCGGGAACTTTTGGTGTTGGCATTATGTTATGCTTTAGCTATTGAAAAATAGCAGATCTACAAGCTCATAGTGCGCCACCGAGTGGCGCGCTACGAGCTTGTAGGTCTGCTATTTTTGAAAAACCACTGACATAGAAACATAGCTTTTTCAGAAAACTGTCAGGATGTAGAAGACATTTTTTGAATCTAATGTCAGGTCAAAATGGGTTAATAAGAATTTGAAGGTCTTCAAAAACCGTAGGTTAGGTTTTAGAAGGCATTTTTAATTCAACAGTATAGAATACACTGTCTGATAACAAATAAAAGGCTAAACTTAAATGACCAAATCAGCAACATTTTCTGTGTGTTGCAAGTTTGTAGATCTGCTATTTTTACAATACTAATAATAACATTAGGCAGCAGGGGGGCCACAGCGTTCTACAGGGAGGGAGGAATAATGTGATGTTGGGTCACCAATTCACGTTTCAAGTTTTCACAATCTCCTACTGCACCTGTTGCATATTTGAAACACCTCATAAACACTCAAGTGACGTTAGATTTGTCTGTGAGCAGACAGTGGTAACAGTGCATCCCATGGAGAGTGGATTGACATTCAAGGGACCCTAAGGTACCGACCTCCCAAGTACAGAACAGGTAACCGAACTGGAAAATAATCTACACAACATGCCCATTTATCTATACTTACTCAGATGTAGGCAGGATAGTAATTTCATCTGCAAAATGAAGGAGATCAAAATAAGCAATTAATCAGTTGTTTATTTCCAATATAAAAAACACTGTTGCAAGTAAAAAGTCTATATTGCTACAGTACCAAAGTAAAAAGTACTCAATTGTTTAAAATTAGCCAATCTACAAGCTCACAACTCACCGTGATGCAAAGGAGGGGGGGGAGAGAGAGAGAGAGAGAGACAGACAGAGTTTAGATAAAACCATGACATACAAGGTGCTATGACAAATGTACAAGATGTCATGGTCCCCAAATTGACACTAATTGACCCCCAGTTGAAAAGATACAGGGACCCTGGACCATAAGAACCCGTTTAATTTCAAGGACCCCCAGTTTGACATGCATATTAACTACATTTAATGTCATTTCTATCTCTGGGACCCCCAATTCATATAAAAGGATTGTAAGACTCATAGTTACAGACCCATAAGGGTCCATTTGGTTCCTAACTATCATTTAGCTGGGGACCCCCTACAACTCAAGGACCTCTAGGGGTCCACGGACCACACTTTGGGAACCACTGCTATAGCTGTTCGGAGTTTGGTAGATTAAGCCCTCCGAAAGGCTAAGAACAGGCAGCACACACGGGCATGACTCGTGTTAGTCAATTTATTGATATGAAAGACCACAGGTCATAAACCTGGAAGAAAGAATAAAATAAAAATGGCATTACCATAACATTCGTTTGAATATAATGCAATAATTAACAAATAAGCATCACAGTATGTTATTGTAATTGACTCTCACAAAATATAATATAGCTGTACATTCTCCCAGAATATACCTGCTGAATATACTTGTAACATAATCTTACAGCTCCTCTCATTACTGATACAAAAGTGCAATATAAAGAAAACCGGCATCATGCATACATTCCCTATATACACACAAGTAGCCTACATATAACCAAACCACATATATACTGCGCATACACTAAATGTGTATATAAAGCAGCACAGTAAAGCAGCACAGTAAACTCTGTTAATACAGCGAGCTGGATACAATAAGTATATAAACTATAAACTGCATTTCCCAGAATGCAATTCCCAAAGTGCCTTGCGCAGATCGCACGCAGCACGCACGCACGCACTATGCCGGCCGGCACGCGAGATTGCTTTCCCTAGGATTATTCGGGGATTCGAGCACTGTGATTGGTTGTCAGTGGAGTAGGAAGCGCTGGGCTGTGTTTTGGACCGCACACAAGTGTTTATGCCTACTAGTACTCTAACTCTAACTCTAACCCTAACCCTAACCCTAACCCCTAACCCTAACCCTAACCTAACTCTAACCCTAACCTAACTCTAACCCTAACCCTAACCTAACCCTAACCCTAACCTTAACCTAACCCTAACCCTAACCTTAACCTAACCCTAACCCTAACCCTAACCTAACCCTAACCCTAACCTAACTCTAACCCTAACCCTAACCTAACCCTAACCCTAACCTAACTCTAACCCTAACCCTAATAATAAACTCTAACCCTAACCCTAATCCAAAAACTATTAAAAAGTCTGCGGTTGTAAAACATTGGCGGCAGTGGGGCGCGAACCAGCGAAGCATATATTACAAGTCGGCGTAGTAGTCCACTAGGCTAGCGAGGCAGCTGGCAGAATGGGGTTTGTGTTTATATTAGAAGGTGAAGTTCCGCCCGCGCGGGTGGCGCTTTCCTTGACTACTAGTAGTAGGGCGGGGCTTCGCCCCGCCCTACTACTACTAGCCGGTGTGGTAAAACAAGCGCTCCTTCCCCGAATAATCCTAGGGAAAGCAATCTCGCGGCCGGCACGATACTACTACAACATTACCATGGCAACTGAGTCCGTAAGTTAATATACTGACGTGACACTATATGGACGTGCAAACACCACACAATAACACAGGACTTCTCCACCACGCTACAGTCCGCTAAGCGTCCCGACAGAGCAACCTGTCAAAACAGCCAACGCTGGCCACAGCTAAACACTAGCATTGCTACATAAACATTGCAGCCCGTGCGCCGCTCGCTCGCTCAATACTTGCGTTATACCAACGCGGACACAACGTGACAATACTACTGCACAAAATGCTACCAGTAGCCCATAGCAAACATTATACATTTCACACACTACAGTTCAAATCTAACTTACCAACGGGCTGTGTGCTCCTGATGACATATCAGAATGTAATGAGTGACACTGCTAGCAAAAGGCTACTGTGTTAGCTATTAGTTAATGACATGAAAACTTCTTCACAGATTAAAACCCGTTTAGTACAATTAATTTATAGACATGTATGACTCAACGTCATAACAGTCAGCAACACGCAGTG
This sequence comes from Protomyctophum bolini, assembly GCF_963924005.1. Lineage (NCBI taxonomy): Eukaryota > Metazoa > Chordata > Actinopteri > Myctophiformes > Myctophidae > Protomyctophum > Protomyctophum bolini. Next base: position 1,326,713 of record NC_137867.1, read on the forward strand.
TTTGTGTGTTCCTCTTATGACGGCGGGGCCGCGGGGAGCTAATTAGCCTGGTAGCTAATTGTTAGCTAAATAAACTCAAAATAAATAGCATGACAAATGAGAGCAAAAACGGACCTAAAACAACGGGACAAAGACAAGTAATGGTTTCGGGTCTGTTGTTAAACAAAGTGATGAACTGGGACAAACGCAATGTGTTCATTTAGGTGTTAAATTAATATAATATGTACTGTACACAACAGAGCTGGGACGTTACTTACCAGTTCTGAGTTGTCCAAACAGGAAGTGGTGTGGTGTTGCAGTAAAAGCGGTCCGCATGTGCTTGCAAAACGTTCCGTCTCTGACATTTGCATGAAGACATGACAAATTGACTTATTGTTATTATTTGATAACCCAGCACTTACTACTGTAGGCTACTGTAGGCTACTACTAATAATAATAATAATAATAATAATAATAATAATTATTATTATTATAATTATAATTTACATTAAGGTCCTTTATTTTCAATTAATATCAGAACATTTGTACAATTATATGAAAAAATCACACTTGTGCGCCGATTTTTGGGGGTAGTCCGTCCCTTGTGTCATTGGACAGTAAAATAAGCAATATGTTCTCATGAGTCTGAAACTAAAACTGACTGATGGCAGATTAAAAGATAATTCATTATGATAGTGGAATTATCATTACTTGTCAAATGTTCGTCTTGAACCATTGGCCCCCCACATAAGCCCTTATTGCCCCCCCCCCCCCCCCCCACACAAGCCCTAATTGGCCCCCACACAAGCTTGTATTGGCCCCCCACATCACATGCCCCTTAGTTATGTGGCCAAAAAAAGACCAAAAAAAAAAGAAAAACCCCACCCCCATCTGCACGTGCCTGTGACACAGAGACTCACGCACGCACGCACGCATGCACGCACACACACACACACACACACACACACACACACACACACACACACACACACACACACACACAATGCCACGCCAGACTTTCCGGTCCATGCCCAGTTCCTGCTTACTGATGCATGTGTCCCTAGCGATGACATCAGGCCAGGGGACGACAGTTTTCTGCTGCTTTGAGGCAGGATTCCAGAGAAGAAGGGAATATATAACGTCATTGTCAGCTATTATAGGCTGTTAGCTGATAATAGCCTATATTACAGTTGATGAAAGATGAAAAATCACACTTAGTGTGAAGTGAGAGGCGCTCTTATCATCATACATCATCACATTCCGTGCCAAGCCCATTATCACAAATTTTGCGGTACACATTCCCTACTCAGCCAATCAAATAATCGCTATGGGGTACACACAAACACACTAACCTGGGCATAGGAGGGGCTATCGTCCCTCAAAATGGGAAGAAATGTGGAGGCCTACAGTGTGGAAAAATTGGCTTTTTTAGCAGGGCCAGTTTCAAATAGCAGCCCACTGTAACTGCTCTAAGTGCTCTTTGAGAGCGGTTATGAAGGAGTCTATTTCTTTATTGGTACAGTGTTCCACAAAAATGTAATGGCTTAATTGCTTAAGCCCCGCCCCTCTGTATTCCTATTGGCTGGCCTTTACACAGCTATAACTTTTGTTTGCAGCATGCTACAGTCTTGAAACTTGCTCCATGGACTTAGACCACCAATAGGAGCACGCTGTCATTGCTTAAATGCTTAAGCCCCGCCCCTCTGTCTTCCTATTGGCTGGCCTTTACACAGCTCTAACTTTCGTTCACAACATGCTACAGCCTTAAACTTTGGTACATGGACGTAGACCATCAAGAGGAACAAGCTTTAATGGCTTAATTGCTTACGCCCAGCCCCTCTGTCTTCCTATTGGCTGGCCTTTACACAGCTATATCTTTTGTTTGTAGCATGCTACAGTCTTGAAACTTGTTCCATGGACTTAGACCACCAATAGGAGCACGCTGTAATTGCTTAAGCCCCACCCCTCTGTCTTCCTATTGGCTGGCCTTTACACAGCTATATCTTTTGTTTGTAGCATGCTACAGTCTTGAAACTTGTTCCATGGACTTTAACCACCAATAGGAGCACGCTGTAATTGCTTAAGCCCCACCCCTCTGTCTTCCTATTGGCTGGCATTTACACAGCTATAACTTAAAAAAGAAAACTTAAAAATATATATATATATATATTTTTTACATTTAAATTTGCTTTTAAAAATAAAAATAAAAACACTTCTAAAAAAATCAAAGAAAAATCAATAATCATTGTGTTTATGCTTTTAAAGATAGGCCTATATGCTATTTGACCCTTTTGTAAATGTAAAAGTATGCTATTTAATACAATTTCTGCTCATTCATGCTTTCATATCCATTGATGTATTTTTTCTTTTTACCTTTTCCTAATTAATCAAGAATACATTGTAAAGCATTATTCATACATTACAAATCATTAGTAGACAGTAATACTTTACTTACTTTATTCTGCCACTTTTTGGGCATCATACTACTTCCACATACTTTATTCCACTTTATGCAGTTATTCATGCTTAAACTATAGTTGTGGGCTCGCTACAGCGAGCACACACTAGTTATTGCCAGCCTATATTTATTTATTTATTCCACCCTTTTTTTTGACACACTACTACTTCCACATACTTTATGCTAGAAATTTAGTTCAAACTTCAAACTGTTCAGCTCTTTGAAGTGATTGTGGCTTGTATTTTTATTTTTACAAAGTTTTATACTTTTTATACTTTTTAACTTTTTAACTTTTTTTTACATCCTTTATAATGAGAGTCGATGGAAGAAAGGTCCCATTTTTCACAGTTAACTTTTTTGAGCTCTTATTACTCCGTCATACTTTCACTTTGAAACTTCATTCAAACTTTATAATGTTCATCTATCTTTGAACTTTCATTGGTGAAAAAGTTGTTTTGAAAAAGTTTTTACTTTTTAAAATATTTAACTTTATTTATAGTTTTTTCCTCCCATAGACAATGAATGGGATTTTATCTCTAAATCAAGCTCACTTTTGCAGCCTCATTACTCTGGCATACTTTGTCGTAGAAACGTGATTTAAACTTTAGAACGCTCACACGACTCTGGACTTTTTCGTGGTTCAAACCGTATTCGAATACGTTAAACGGTTTTTCCGAAATCGCAGTTCAATCGCAGGCCGTTTCGTGTAATTAGTGCCATTTTAGAGTGCGGGCCTTCTTTGACTAGAGTGTGGAGACTGAAATTCTTTCCTTGAAAATTTACCAAACAAATTGTCGTCCCGGCCAAAGTATTCATTTTACACGCATGTTCTTTTGTCATTTTGTAGCCACACATGTCCTCTTTCACACAATGTGACCACCAAAGCACAGAGACATACAGAATGTGAACTACGGCCTTTTAAGTGACACAAAAACAGTCAATCTGCTCATTGACCTCCATTGTATAATTCTTACGAGGAAATTATCGCGCTGACAATTCTTAACTCGCTCTTATAATCACATTTTCAATCGTACCAACACCACAATCGCACATGGTGTACCTCAATATCTCAGGCCACTCACAGCGAAAAAAATATTTGCATTCGACTTTTACTTTTTGCGATAGAGCAATTTGTTCGGGCATAGTTTCCTCCATCCAGGACCATTGAAATCTCCCAGTCATAGTGCTGGCAAGTAGTAGAATTCTTTTTACTTCCACAGCTGAGACATATAAGGGCTTAATTACAGGGCTGACATTAAAGTTACAAGATCTCAATGAGTTGCTCTGCGATACCTTGTGAGCTTGTAGGTCTGCTATTTGTGCAATTAGGCTAGACACATGCAAGTGCACGCACGCACGCACGCACGCACACACACACACACCCTGTCTTCGCACGCACGCACGCACGCACGCACACAAACACCCTGTCTTCCTATTGGCTGGCCTTTACACAGCTCTCGCAAGCGCACGCACGCGCGCACGCACGCACGCACGCACACACACACACACACACACACACCCTGTTTTCGCACGCACGCACGCACACACACACCCTGTCTTCCTATTGGCTGGCCTTTACACAGCTCTCGCAAGAGCACGCACGCACACACGCACACACACCCCTGTCTTCCTATTGGCTGGCCTTTACACAGCTCTCGCAAGCGCACGCACGCACGCACGCACGTACGCACGCACGCACGCAAAAAAAATGAAAACTTTTTTTTTTTTTTTTTGAATTTTTTTTTTTTTTTTTTTTGAATTGAAAAAAATTGAAAAAAATGAAAAGAATTGAAAAAAAAAACTTATTAAGAAAAAACTTCAACTTTTTTTTTTACCTTTAAAGAAAAACTTTTTAAAACACTTCTACAACTTCCACATACTTTATTCCGCTTTATGCAGTTATTTATGCTTAAACTATAGTTTTTCCAAATGTTCATACTTTTTTAAACTTTTACTTCAGCTTTAATACATTTTCTACTTTTGTTTACAATATGCTACAGTCCCGAAATTTAGATTATGGATTTAGACCACCAATGGGAACACTATTACTCCGGGCCCCGAGTTTCAAACTTGACACGGCAATAACTTTATACATTGCATTTTATGCGAGCCCACGCAGTTTCTACAGGAACTGCTTTCTAGTTGTGGGCTCGCTACAGCGAGCACACACTAGTTATTGCCAGCCTATATTTATTCCGCTTCTTTATTCCGCCGCTTTTTTTTGACACACTACTACTTCCACATACTTTATGCTAGAAATTTAGTTCAAACTTCAAACTGTTCAGCTCTTTGAAGTGATTGTGGCTTGCATACAACTTTTTACAAAGTTTTATACTTTTTATACTTTTTAACTTTTATACTTTTTTTTTTACATCCTTTATAATGAGAGTCGATGGAAGAAAGGTCCCATTTTTCACAGTTAACTTTTTTGAGCTCTTATTACTCCGTCATACTTTCACTTTGAAACTTCATTCAAACTTTATAATGTTCATCTATCTTTGAACTTTCATTGGTGAAAAAGTTGTTTTGAAAAAGTTTATACTTTTTAAAATATTTAACTTTATTTATAGTTTTTGCCTCCCATAGACAATGAATGGGATTTATCTCTAAATCAACCTCACTTTTGCAGCCTCATTACTCTGGCATACTTTGTCGTAGAAACGTGATTTAAACTTTAGAACGCTCACACGACTCTGGACTCTGGACGGTTCAAACCGTATTCGAATACGTTGAACGGTTTTTCCGAAATCGCAGTTCAATCGCAGGCCGTTTCGGCTAATTAGTGCCATCTTAGAGTGCGGGGCCTCTTTGACTAGAGTGTGGAAACTGAAATTCTTTCCTTGAAAATTTACCAAACAAATTGTCGCCCCGGCCAAAGTATTCATTTTACACGCATGTTCTTTGGTCATTTTGTAGCCACACATGTCCTCTTTCACACAATGTGACCACCAAAGCACAGAGACATACAGAATGTGAACTACGGCCTTTTAAGTGACACAAAAACAGTCAATCTGCTCATTGACCTCCATTGTATAATTCTTACGAGGAAATTATCGCGCTGACAATTCTTAACTCGCTCTTATAACCACATTTTCAATCGTACCAACACCACAATCGCACATGGTGTACCTCAATATCTCAGGCCACTCACAGCGAAAAAAATATTTGCATTCGACTTTTACTTTTTGCGATAGAGCAATTTGTTCGGGGCATAGTTTCCCCCCATTCACGGCCATTATAATCTCCCAGTCATAGTACTGGCATAGAACTTGGAAGTCTTTTACGTCCACAGCTGAGACATATAAGGGCTTAATTACAGGGCTGACATTAAAGTTACAAGATCTCAATGAGTTGCTCTGCGATACCTTGTGAGCTTGTAGGTCTGCTATTTGTGCAATTGGCTGGCCTTTACACAGCTCTCGCAAGAGCACGCACACACGCACACACACACCCTGTCTTCCTATTGGCTGGCCTTTACACAGCTCTCGCAAGCGCGCGCACGCACGCACGCACGCACGCAAAAAAATAAAAAATAAAGTATTTTTTTGAAAAAAGTATTTTTTTGAAAAAAGTATTTTTTTGAAAAAAAAGTATTTTTTTGAAAAGAAAGTATTTTTTTGAAAAAGAAGTATTTTTTTGAAAAAGAAGTATTTTTTTGAAAAAAAAGTATTTTTTTGAAAAAAAAGTATTTTTTTGAAAAAAATGTAATTTTTTGAAAAAAATGTAATTTTTTGAAAAAAATGAAATTTTTTGAAAAAAATGAAATTTTTTGAAAAAAATGAAATTATTTGAAAAAAATGAAATTTTTTGAAAAAAATGCAAACTTAAAAAAAAAAAACTTTAACCTTTTTTTTTTTACTTATGAAAAAAAAATATATATATTTTTTTTACTTAAAAAGAAAAAACTTGAATTTTTTTAATAAAGATTATTTTTTTTACATTTAAAGAAAAACTTTTAAAAACACTTCTACAGCTTCCACATACTTTATTCCGCTTTATGCAGTTATTTATGCTTAAACTAGTTTTTCCAAATGTTCATACTTTTTTTTTACTTTTACTTCAGCTTTAATACATTTTCTACTTTTGTTTACAATATGCTACAGTCCCGAAATATTGATTATGGATTTAGACCACCAATGGGAACACTATTACTCCGGTCCCCGAGTTTCAAACTTGACACGGCAAAAACTTTATACATTGCAATTTATGCGAGCCCACGCAGTTTCTACAGGAACTGCCTTTCTAGTTATACTTCTTTATTCCGCCGTCTTTTTTGACACCCTACTACTTCCACATACTTTATGCTAGAAATTTAGTTCAAACTTCAAACTGTTCAGCTCTTTGCAGTTATGCTTGCTTGCATACAACTTTTTACAAAGTTTTATACTTTTTATACTTTTTAACTTTTTAACTTTTTTTTACATCCTTTATAATGAGAGTCGATGGAAGAAAGGTCCCATTTTTCACAGTTAACTTTTTGGAGCTCTTATTACTCCGTCATACTTTCACTTTGAAACTTCATTCAAACTTTATAATGTTCATCTATCTTTGAACTTTCATTGGTGAAAAAGTTGTTTTGAAAAAGTTTATACTTTTTCAAATATTTAACTTTATTCATAGTTTTTCCCTCCCATTGACAATGTATGGGATTTATCTCTAAATCAAGCTCACTTTTGCAGCCTCATTACTCTGGCATACTTTGTCGTAGAAACGTGATTTAAACTTTAGAACGCTCACACGACTCTGGACTCTGGACGGTTCAAACCGTATTCGAATACGTTAAACGGTTTTTCCGAAATCGCAGTTCAATCGCAGGCCGTTTCGTGTAATTAGTGCCATTTTAGAGTGCGGGCCTTCTTTGACTAGAGTGTGGAGACTGAAATTCTTTCCTTGAAAATTTACCAAACAAATTGTCGTCCCGGCCAAAGTATTCATTTTACACGCATGTTCTTTTGTCATTTTGTAGCCACACATGTCCTCTTTCACACAATGTGACCACCAAAGCACAGAGACATACAGAATGTGAACTACGGCCTTTTAAGTGACACAAAAACAGTCAATCTGCTCATTGACCTCCATTGTATAATTCTTACGAGGAAATTATCGCGCTGACAATTCTTAACTCGCTCTTATAACCACATTTTCAATCGTACCAACACCACAATCGCACATGGTGTACCTCGATATCTCAGGCCACTCACAGCGAAAGAAATATTTGCATTCGACTTTTACTTTTTGCGATAGAGCAATTTGTTCGGACATAGTTTTCCCCCATCCAGGACCATTGAAATCTCCCAGTCATAGTGCTGGCAAGTAGTAGAACTCTTTTTACTTCCACAGCTGAGACATATAAGGGCTTAATTGCAGGGCTGACATTAAAGTTACAAGATCTCAATGAGTTGCTCTGCGATACCTTGTGAGCTTGTAGGTCTGCTATTTGTGCAATTAGGCTAGACACATGCAAGTGCACGCACGCACGCACGCACACACACACCCTGTCTTCGCACGCACGCACGCACACACACACCCTGTCTTCCTATTGGCTGGCCTTTACACAGCTCTCGCAAGCGCACGCACGCACGCACGCACGCACGCACACACACACACACCCTGTCTTCGCTCGCACGCTCGCACACACACACCCTGTCTTCCTATTGGCTGGCCTTTACACAGCTCTCGCAAGCGCACGCACGCACGCACGCACGCACGCAAAAAAAATAAAAACTTTTTTTTTTTGTTTTTTTTTTGATTTTTTTTTTTTTAAATAAAAATTGAAAAAAATTGAAAAAAATTGAAAAAAATTGAAAAAAATTGAAAAAAATTGAAAAAAATTGAAAAAAATTGAAAAAAATGAAAAAAATTGAAAAAAAAGAAAAAAATTGAAAAAAATTGAAAAAAATTGAAAACTTAAAAAAAAAATACGTATTAAGAAAATACTTAAACTTTTTTTTTTTTTACTTATTAAGAAAAAACTTAAACTTTTTTTTTTTTTTACTATTTTTTTAATCAAGTTTTTTTTTTTTTTACTTATTAAGAAAAAACTTAAATTTTTTTTTTTTTTTACTTAAAAAGAATAAACTTGATTTTTTTTAATAAAGTTTTTTTTTTTTTTTACCTTTAAAGAAAAACTTTTAAAAACACTTCTACAACTTCCACATACTTTATTCCGCTTTATGCAGTTATTTATGCTTAAACTATAGTTTTTCCAAATGTTCATACTTTTTTAAACTTTTACTTCAGCTTTAATACATTTTCTACTTTTGTTTACAATATGCTACAGTCCCGAAATTTTGATTATGGATTTAGACCACCAATGGGAAAACTATTACTCCGGTCCCCGAGTTTCAAACTTGACACGGCAATAACTTTATACATTGCATTTTATGCGCAATGTAAGGCTCTAAACAGCCAATTTAAGGCTTTAAACAGCCTTAACTCTGTTTCCCAGCATGCTACAGGTCTCAAAGTTTGTGGGTGGTCTTACTATATGTTACAGCTGTAACATATTATGCTCCATCCACACTGTCTTCCTATTGGCTGGGCCATAACTCCAGATAATCTCTAAACATGCTACAGGTCTCAAACTTGGTGGGTCGTCCCACAGACCCCCAATTTCATAAGAAAATTACCACTTCCGAAACATTTGTAGACACAATTATAAATGTTTAATTCCAGGTTAATAACATAATCTTTAATGTGCTTAATGATGGTATGGACATTTTCTATATAACTGCTTCTATCTCATGTATACATACTTTACAAGGCATAACAAGTCCTTACTTTAGATGGGCTCTACTAGTATCTACTGTACCTTTAAAAAATCACGAGTTTGGGCATACATTTTTTACATACAAGGATTTGTATTTTTGCATTTTGCATACAAGTTCATCTGTGCAAAGTTTAGATTGATAAAAACAAAATTGACATACATTTTAGACAATAATTGAGCCATGCAATGGCTAGTACTTCACTAAATAAGAAAAGTGATATAGCTTAAGTATTTATCAGATGTATTAATAGAGGACATTATTGATGCATTATAACAGTCTTAATGGTAAACTAAAGTAGCTATTTTTTTTTTAAACATATGTTTATTCATTTTCTTTATATTACACATAAGTATTTTCAACAATTGACATATATTTCCCCCCCCCCACATCCCTCTGGCAGCACAAATACAAACAAAGTCTTATCACGAAATGAATTGACAATAATAAATACAAAACAAAAATAAATAAATAATGACAAAACGAAAAATAAAACAAAAAACGAAAATAAAACACATTACATACAGTTAAAGAAAACAGATTCACAATGTCCATCACAGTTCCCTACCCCCACCCCCCAGCTAAAGTAGCTATTAGATATGTATTAATAGAGGGCATTACTGATGCATTATTATTATTATTAACAGTATTTTGCGTGATATTTTTGACATTGACATATACAAGAAAACATTTGTTCAGCATAAATTTAACAATGAGTTGTGACCTCCATGTTTAACACTTTCCATCATCCCAGTTTTTCCCTGGCACCCCCCCCCCCCCCCGACCCACAGACACACCAATTTAGGCATTTGACAGACGCTCTTAATCCAGAGCAATTTAGAGTAAGCAAGAACACATGGTAATACATCAAATTACATAATAGTCATCAAGAATCATGCGCAAGCTAAGAACTTAACATCCCTCTGACAGTGGAATATCTATAATGAAACTATGTGTATACACTGTAGAGTGCTATGTCTACATAAACTGATATCTAAAAGTTGAGCCTTTGCATACGCCTGTAAGGTTGTCGAGGCTAGGGCACGTGCACACACACACATGCATGCATGCGCGCGCGCACACACACACACACACACACTTGTCACCCGTTGGTGAGATGATACTCACTGTGACTTTAAGGCTGAGTAATTGTGACTGTGCCTGTCTTAGGTTGTCCCGGGGTGTTTTACCCATGTGGGATCTTACCCGTCATTGGCTAACCAGCCTGCCATACTCGCCTACTTCTGGCTCCAAACGTGGAATGTAATTATCCAGTGCTCCCCAGTGTCCAGGATCTTATGCAAAGTAAATTAAACGCAGTAAGTCGTCAGCCCAGATAAGCGTTCAGCAGGTAGCAGTAGTGCAGGAACTGTGAGACGTGGTGCAGGATTGACTGGCATTCTCTGGAAATGTGAAGCTTTTCATAGTGTGGTTGATACCTCCTGTAAAAACACACACACGAGCACACATGTATCACTAATACATATGAATTGTGCATTGTTGCAAATTGAGTAGTGAATGCTTAATCGTATTATGTAGATTGTAATACATTTTAATATACAATTAACTTACATATAACAGGTAGGGTATCTATGGAAGGGTGGATGGGCTGTCTGTGGTGTGTTCTTGTTTGTGGGAGGGGTGGGGTATCCTCCTTCCATCTGTTGCTCCTCTCAAACCAAGAGTTGTAGTGTTGTTTGCAGATAGCTGTAAATAGCATTTGGTTAGTTACAAAATAAGCATTGGATGCTTACTCACATTACAAGGATTACAATACATTATATTTGGCATGCCATGGAAACAACTTACTTGTAATGTTGCAGCTATGGAATCGGGGGCTGCAGGATGGATGGGCTGCGACTGCCACATCCAGTGGTTGGGTATTGTTATGGGGGGGGGGGGTCCTATTTCTGTCTCTTGGAAACCAAGTGTTGTGGTTTTGTTGTGGGGTCCTATGTCCATCCCTCTTTCTTTCTCAGCTTCAAAGAGGCTGGGGCAGCCAAGGCAGGTGGTGGAGCTTGGCTGCATGGAGGACCCCCCCCCCCTATTATATGAATTAGTTGTATTACATTATGTTCTGTTAATCTATTCAAAAGCTTAATTGCGTTACTCTATTACTCTATATACTCTATTAAACATGTTTTTTCTAAACTAAATAAAAATATACAGTAATGTCTGAATAATATAATAATGCTGAATTAGTTGTATTACATTATGTTCTGTTAATCTATGCTTAATTAAACTACATTGCATTATGTTTTGCTATATTAAACATTGTTTTTTCTAAACTACATAAAAATGTACAGTGATGTCTATTATGATTATATCGTGTTGAATTTGTTTAATTACATTATGTTCTGTTAATCTATGCTGAATTAAACTACTACATTACATTATGCTTTACTCTATTAAACAATAATTCAATATAGTGCAATGTTGTATATCAATAGTCTATTAAATGTGACTTTGTAAATCTACTTTATATCAGATGTTGGCTGTTTGTTTATTTGAAAAACAAGGCACAATAGCCTACAGATTATTCACCTGAAATAGCTTTAAATTGATTGGTCATAATGCCAACAATAAATTGGTGGTCAGTAGCACATAATTTGACATATAAAATGAAAGACTTTAAAATATTGCACTGTAAGATTTCACAATACGGATTTAAGATTCCACAATACAAGTTGATATCATTTGATAACTGTTACTCTACTGAGACACGTTAGAGGTTATTACACAGTATACAGGGTTGTGGTAACTGTGATAGGTTCGTAATACACCTGACTGGACACAATGCTGTGGTCGAGAGATGAAAATGTGGTCCAACAGTGTGTTCTTTTCAGTGGTCGCAGTTGTGATTAGCTGTGCATATCCTCTGGATTCAAACAGATCAAATATTGCATGCGTTCCACTGGACAGCAAATTTTCATTGAAGTCTGCACACACAATGATTGGGTGATGATCCATGATCTCTAAAGAGTCCAAGAGGCTTTTCAGGTTTGGGAGGAATTGATTAACACCGTAGTTTGGAGGTCTGTACACAGCAGCAATCAGTGCATTCACTGGGGCTTCAACTTTGACAACCACAAACTCCAGGTCAGTTACATTATGTATGTACGGCTTCTCACGGGCTTGAATGTTGTTTTTCACATATACAGCAACTCCACCCCCGTTACTGTTGGCCATGCAAGAATTGTTAGTGTAGGAAACGTTTCTGTTTCGCTTGAACATACTGTAGCCATCCAAATGGAGACTCTCAGCAACAAATGATCCATGCAGGTGAGTTTCCGTGAGACACAACACATCTGCTAGACCCAGCTCATGATGACTCTTTATGTCACTGATATGAGGTGCCAGTCCTTCTGTGTTGTGATGGATGATGGTGAGAGTGTCAGGCGTGTTCAGTGTTTGCGTGCTGTGAGCAAGTGGCATTATGTCCTCAAAGCTGAGTTGGGTCATGCTCTCGAGGCCTGCAGTGATTTCAGGGTTGGCATAGATTTTAGTCTCATCCATATCAATGATGTGCATTCCACTGAGAGAGGTTACTCTGCTGAGAGCTACGTAAGCCATACCGGGTTGAAAAATCTTTTTTAGGGACACTACAGCAGTAGAGGTTGTCATGCCTTGCACTTTGTGTATTGTACAGGCAAATGCGAGCTTCATGGGAAACTGTCTGCGTACTACGTGCTTCAGCTTTTCCTCTATCCTCTCGATGTACACAACATTATCAGGTCCTCCGCGTGTTTTATGACGGTGCCTCTGTCCTGCATTTGTATTGTCCAGCTCAAGCCCAAGCATCTTTGTATATATAGCACCATCTTTTTCACAGGTAACTATTCGGGCAATTTTACCAAATGTGCCGTTCACAAGTCCATCGTCCACATCAATGTTTCTGGTGATCATAACGCGAGCACCCACAGCAACTTGTAGTGTGTCTGGTAAGTCGTTCTTGGTTCCACGACATGGTTTTGCTTGTCTGGCCATTCTTCCTGATGATCTGTCCTTTCTATAGTCATCTGCATCAATGTTTGTGACATCAGAATGAAGCAGCGCTAACGTTTTTGCGTTGTGTTCATTGACCTCCTTATTAGTAGGAAAGATGTGAAGTACATCATTTGGGCAAAGTGCTGGTTCGGTGATGGCTTGTGAAAGCATATCTCTGTCTTGTTCAGACAAGGTATCTGACTTTAGTTTCACACGGATCCTGTTCAACGTCTCAGCATAAGCGATGTCATCCTTCTGACGCATGATCTCTGTCAATGTGATCATCTGAAATTGGTCGCGCCAAAGGTCTATCTGACATGATTCATAGACACAGAGAGGTTTAGTCTGTGAAATTGGTGGAATCTGATGGAAGTCTCCAACAGCGAGTACTGACATTCCTCCAAAAGGGTTTTGACTTCCTTTGATTTGTTTTAGTCTGGCATCTACATAGGCAAAGAGATTCTTTGAGACCATGGACACTTCATCAATGACAATAATTTCAGCATTTGAAAGCTCTGCTCGCACTTCATCCAGTTTGTTGCCAAGTCCTGGGAATGGAAGTTGAATGGATCTTGGTAGCTTAAAGATGGAATGCAACGTTTTGCCTAAAATGTTGAAAGCTGCCGTACCGGTGAATGCGGTTAACAGAACAGTAGGCTGCGATATGTCAGTTTCCTCACGATTTCTCTCGAGCCTGGACAATATCTTGGATGCCTCTGAATAGATGCATTTGATTAGATGTGACTTCCCTGTTCCAGCACCACCATTTATATACCAGAAAAATGGCTCTGAGGGTAGATTACAAACACGCTTCATGCACCAGTCTCTAACTGTGTAGAATATGCATGCTTGCTTCTGGTTCAGACCTTGATACATTTGGCGTAATACTACAGGGTCTATCTGAAAGGTTTGTATCATCGGTGCAGCTGTTGTAGCTTCAGACTCAACGCTATAGTCTGGGACATCTTCTTGTTCATGTTGGTCATCCAAATGTTGTGTTTCGCGTTCTGCGATACATTCCAACCTCACCAGTTCAGATTCAGGAGCCAGATTACACCATTCATCTTGCATGGGCCCGTTCTGCTCATATTCGTCGATGGCACTCTGGATCTCTTCACTGTGTTTTTCATATTTATATTTGTTTTCCTTGACAATGAGAAATACTGGCTGGAGTTGGTTTGAACCAGGTAGCTGAACACAGGCGCTATGCAAGAAGGACTGGTATGTTTGAAAGTTGTCACTTTTCAGCTGCGACTCTGAGCGGTGTGGGAGGTACAGTTTGAGTAGTGTGCCAAAATATCCCTCAGGATTCTTTTCCTCTGAGACGTGGTAATATCTGATGATGGCAGGTTTCCCCTTTGTTCTTTTCTTCACAAATCCCATCTCATTAAGTAGAGGCACAACATCTTTAGCTGTGTATTTCTGCCTGCCATAGACAATATTGCAAGTGGAAGAAAAATCAGCCAAGCACATCACCTCAAAGTCTGGACGTTCAGGTCTAGCATGGTATTTTTCAATTAACCCCGTCATCCACACATCTTCTGAGTCTGGTATAGTGTTCTCCAAGCGTGATTGGGGATAACTCATTTTCAGTCTATTGTCATCTGTTGGTATGAAACGGATACTGCGTGAAGACCTCTTCATTTTTATACCACATACACGAGTTACACACTCCTGAGCGCTGACCTCTCTCATTTTGGTGTACGCCTGCATTACTTGCATCATTTCCCCACGTTCGTCTAGGTTGGCATTGTCTTGATTTGAGTTTTCAATCATTGTTTTGAGATACTGGCTCATCCCGTGCTCAGCTTTGGTGACGTAGGCTGTGATGTACATGATACACGAGTATGCATTCAGAATGTACTGGATATCAATATTGGCATCCCAGGCATCAAGAATATAAGGATTGTATGGGTTCACCATGCATTCCTTTGGATCACGTTTCAGTATAACCTTATTGGAGCTGGTCAGTGATTCGAGATATTTTGTATACTCTTCCATGCTTAAATTACATGCAGCCAGTAGCTGTGGTAAATCCAGAGATTCAGTTTGAGGGTCGTCAAGCAACTCAACCACTGGTTTAAGCTTCGTCTTAGCTGCACTGAACTGCTTAGGATCTGTAGGTCTCGTTATCATGGTCTCACTCGCAGGGGGTTTAGGAAATCCAAATCGGCAGCCAGGTTTGTTGTTTTTGCGACATGACTTGGAGTGATTTCTGCTGTGTGTCTGAAGCTCTTTAACCTTTCTGTATAGTTCTGGCTCAGTATTTGGGTCAGGCAACCGGGCTGTAACGTACTTGTCAATAAAATTGCACACAGTCTCATCAGAGTCCTCATCATACACGGGTGCACCCTCTATCCATAACAAACAGTGAACATGAGGTGACCCACGACTCTGATACTCTAAACGATACCAGTAATCTACAAGCTTGCCAAGCGGCTGCGCGGCACTCAGAAACAGTTTGAATAATTCATCAACACGTTTATCAAACATGCGCATTGTTGTAACCGGATTGCTTCGTAATATTTCACACTTTGTTGCCCAGTCAAGTTCTTCAAAATTAACCTGTTCACCTTGTTGTTTCTTAATTGCTTCAATCACCTGAGGCCATCTCATCTCTGCAGCAGAAGCAGTACCAAACCAAGTCGGTTTTCCTAATTGTCTGATGGTAGCAAACAGATCTCTGGTTGTTTTCTCCCAATAGGCAGGGGTTCCTCTCAGTGGCTGCATGAATCTGATTGCCTCTTTGTTTCGCACCAGTTTTTGAACCTCGTGTTTGTCTTGCAGCATCCTGGAGGTTATTTTGCGTCCATCTCGTGTCTTAGGCTTTCCTTTACGCAGTTGTATTGACATACTGGAAGTAGCCAAATGTATTTCTGTTACGAATTGTGAAAAGAACAAATAATTTGTATCTCTGGCAAAACGACTATCTACAGAGGTAAGCCTTGATTTAAAATAACTGCTGGGTGTTAACCTAATGGGTCTTGCATCATCAAATGTGTTTACACTAGTGGGAAATTGCACTGGGAATGCCATAGACTCAAGCTTAGGTGTTCTGAAAAAGTTGACCGGCTTATTACCTTCAGCAGGCGCAATACAGTAAATTCCTTCACTGAACGATAATAGCTGGTCTGCAATGTCAATTGGCTGTAGACAAGATTCGAGGGCAATGCCACCAGTTGGCTGTTCACCCTCTAGTTCTGTATCGTTTGAGTGATCCTGTTGTTGATTGTCATTACGAGGCAGGATATCGATATGTTGTTCCTCACCAAGACTATCGTGTGGCTGATTCAGTGCATTTTGCTCACACCTGTTAATGTCCCTCAATGCATCATCATCATACTCATCATCTTCCATGATATCATCAATTTGATTGTCACCTTCTTCCTCGTCGTAAATTGTCGGGTCACACAATTCGGCCTCATCTCTGATAGTTATGTCCTTATACTCGGGGTGAATTTGTTTTAAAGTGTGCAATGCCTTTAAAATTTTAGACATAGTGACAGTCTGGAACAATTGATGTCCTTTGTAGTGCAATCGTCTCTTCAACTTTACTCTCATCACTTGAGAATCACTTCTAAGTCTGGGTAAAACATTGACAGTCGCCTCTACTTCAGATGGCACACATACTACATTACCGCATAGTGATCTCTGCTGGCCTTTGGGAAGAGCTATGATTTTAGCAAATGTTAGGTACTTGGATGAAATATGCCTCTCCAATATGTTAAGATCAGACAATTCAGGGGGGATTTCTACCAGCTCCAAATTATTAGCCATAGCAAGTGGTGGCATGTGCCCTCTCTTAAGATAGTCATGGCAGGTGGCACAGATCCATTCTTGCTTCCTCTCATTGGGTACTGTGCAATGTTGTGGTTCTCTGCATTCATCATTGCAAACATGAACATATTTTCCTGTCAAGCAAGCAGACACCACATCTGGATTTTTTACGTAGGCTGTCCTATTGCAGTGTTTTACTCGATCTGGAAACAATGCTCTATGGCATACTGTGCAGGCATTAGTGGGGCCATCTTGTATGCTTGTTCTAAAAGCAGATATGGCTTGTTGCATTACAATGTTACGTTGTTGTGCACGTAGTGCATCTTCTTGTCTGTATTGTTGTATTATTTTCCGTGTGCAACGCATCTTATGAAAGAGTCTATATGCTGCTTCACTGTGATATCTTTTATAAAAATAAGCATTACATTTCTGTAAATGAAGCCGTCTGAAATCTGGGTCATTTTTGTATCTGTGTTGATTGATTTGTTTCATGATTTCAATATGTTTGAGTCTAAATTCAAGATCATTTTTGTATCTGTGTTGAATGTTTTGTTTCTTTCTGAGTCTAAATTCAAGATCATTTTTGTATCTGTGTTGAATGTTTTGTTTCTTTCTGAGTCTAAATTCATCATCATTTGTGTACCTGTGCTGACTGATTTGTTTCATTGTTTGCATATGTTTCATTTTAAATGCACTATCATTGGAAAAACGCTTGTTAATATACAACTTTTTCCTTTGTCTATACAATTCGCATCTAGCATACAAAGCCCTTTCTTTCATATTTTTGGTTTTCTTTCTCTGTATTGTATTGCCAGTTTTTTGTAATGCAAGTTTTTCACAAGTCCTCATATATTTTCGTCTTTTCCCTTTTCCCAATTTTAACATGTGTGCTATCTGGTCCTTGCTCATATTTGTGATTTTGAAAGATTGTCCAGTCACAAACTTACAGGAAGTCATACTTTGAGATGCTTCAGTGTGAGTTAAGTTAGTGTGTGGGGTTTTAAAATCTGCACTTGATAATTGATTGCAAGTGACATTACAATGTTTATGATCAACAGCAGACGTTATGTCAACCTCCGGTTCAGTCATAGGTGATAATAAAGCACTTTCATCAGTACACTCAATATTGCCGGTGTGAAAATACTGTTCTGCAATCCCATCAGACATTTCTGACAATGAATGTTTAGCCTGCCTGTTTGTGCTGTAGACATCTGTGTTTGATGTTGTTGGAATTTCTATTCCAGAGTCTGCAATAGTAACATGACTGTTATCCAGGTTGTCACTGTGAAATCCTACAGGAATGAGTTCATACATGCATGTTGGTAACGTCTCAAACACCAGTTGGCACTCAATAATCCTCTTAATCATATCTTTCAACTTTGTGAATGTAAGCATTACAGCAGTGCCTAAGTGTTGATAATAATATTGACATGGTAATCCATCAGGACTTCTAGAGTGTGGGTCAAAGAAACCAAATTGTCCTGATCTGTTCCTGAACACAGCAATTACTAAACCACTCATTACCAGCAATGCATAGTTCACGTCTTTTAGCAAACAGCTAAGTCCTGCTTCTAGATTTAGGCACTTTTCTGCATAATGAGATGGAGGGTCTCCAAAGGTTCCATACTGGGAAAGATCATGATGCTTTGTTACATGGTAGTCATGGTCGCGGGCAGACACTTTGTCCGGTAGATCATCTATAGCTAGATGATCATGAGCAATTTTATTCTTTATTTTAGGTAAAGATGCACCATCTTCACCTTCGTGAGCTTGTAGATCGGCTGTTTTTCTGACTTTCGCATCTAACTGACGCTTGACCTCTGTGTACATGGTGTCGCCCTTTTGCAATACAAGGTCCAGGTTTGCTGCTGTAATGTGTTCTTCCTCATGAAGGAATGCCAGAAATGTTAGAGAACTACAGGCACACTGCTTATTCCTGGAAAAGACATGGTATTTAGTGCTGTTTTGACTATGAGATGCTGCAACACTTGTCTCATCAGAATGGCCTTTGTGTTTAATACGGTTAGATGTCCTTGGTACATGTCTAACTTTAGGCACATGTTTGACAGCATCAGTGGAAGACATCTTCTGTAATGGTGTTTTATTGCTGTGGGGTGCACATTGTATTTGTTGACCTGCTGTGACATTGTCAGAAACATGCTCTTTAACCCAGTGTGTTGTTGTTGGAATTTCTATTCCAGCTCGTGGTGACAGGTCGATGGAGTCGGCAATAGTAACATCACTGTTGACCAGGTTGTCACTGTGAAATCCTACAGGCATGAGTTCATACATGCATGTTGGTAACGTCTCAAACATCAGGTGGCACACAATAATCCTGTTAATCATATCTTTCAATGTTGTGAATGTAATCATTACAGCAGTGCCTAAGTGTTGAGTATCTTCATTATATGGTAATCCATCAGGCCTTCTAGAGTGTGGGTCAAAGAAACCAAATTTTCCTGAACACGGCAATTACTAAACCACTCATTACCAGCAATGCATAGTTCACCTCTGTTAACAAACAGCTAAGTCCTGCTTCTAGATCTAGGTACTCTTCTGCATAATTAGATGGAGGGTCTCCGAATGTACCGTACCGGCGAACATGCTGTGTTACGTGGTAGTCATGGTTGAAGGCAGAAACTTTTCCCGGCAGTTCATCTGTAGCTAGATGAGTATGAGCAATTTTATTCTTTGTAGGTAACTGTTCCCCTTCGTGAGCTTGTAGATCGGCTGTTTTTCTGACTTCTGCATCCAACTGCTGCTTGACCTCTGTGTACATGGTGTCGCCCTTTTGCAATACAAGGTCCAGGTTTTCTGCTGTAATGTGTTCTTCCTCATGAAGGAATGCCAGAAATGTTAGAGAACTACAGGCACACTGCTTATTCCTGGAAAAGACATGGTATTTAGTGCTGTTTTGACTATGAGATGCTGCAACACTTGTCTCATCAGAATGGCCTTTGTGTTGAATACGGTTAGATGTCCCTGGCACATGTCTAACTTTAGACACCTGTTTGACAGCATCAGTGGAAGACATCTTCTGTAATGGTGTTTTACTGCTGTGGGGAGCACATTGTATTTGTTGACCTGCTGTCACGATTGTATCCTTAACACAGTATGTGATGTTGTCAGAAAAACGCTCCTTAAACTCCTGCTCACCCATGGGTCCTACACGCTTTTTAAGATAATGTGTCAAATTCTTAGATAAACAGTCTTTATGGCAATGCACTTTAGCATCCTTCTGTTCGCTCATAGGTGATACAGCACTGTCATCAATACACTTGCTTGTTTGATATTCTGTACAATGTCCTACAATCACATCAGACATTTCTGACAATGAATGTTTAGCCTGCCTGTTTGCATGGTGTGTGCTGTAGACATCTGTGTTTGATGTTGTTGGAATTTCTATTCCAGCTCGTGGTGACAGGTCAATGGAGTCGGCAATAGTGACATCACGGTTATCCACGTCGTCACTGTGAAATCCTACAGGCATGAGTTCATACATGCATGTTGGTAACGTCTTAAACAACAGTTGGCACTCAATAATCCTGTCAATCATATCTTTCAATGTTGTGAATGTAATCATTACAGCAGTGCCTAAGTGTTGAGTATCTTCATTAAATGGTAATCCATCAGGCCTTCTAGAGTGTGGGTCAAAGAAACCAAATTTTCCTGATCTGTTCCTGAACACAGCAATTACTAAACCAGTCATTACCAGCAATGCATAGTTCACCTCTGTTAACAAACAGCTAAGTCCTGCTTCTAGATCTAGGTACTCTTCTGCATAATTAGATGGAGGATCTCCGAATGAACCGTACTGGGAAAGATCATGATGCATTGTTACATGGTAGTCATGGTCGCGGGCAGACACTTTGTCCGGTAGTTCATCTGTAGCTAGATGAGTATGATCAATTTTTTTCTTTGTTTTAGGTAACTGTCCCCCTTCGTGAGCTTGTAGATCGGCTGTTTTTTTTACTTTTGCATCTAACCGACACTTGACCTTCGTGTACATGCTGTCGCCCTTTTGCAATACAAGGTCCAGGTTTGCTGCTGTAATGTGTTCTTCCTCATGAAGGAATGCCAGAAATGTTAGAGAACTACAGGCACACTGCTTATTCCTGGAAAATACATCGTATTTAGTGCTGTTTTGACTATGGGATGCTTTAACTCTCGTCTCGTCAGATTGGCCTTTGTGTTGAATATGAGATGTCCCCGACAGATGTCCAACTTCACTATGACTAACCTGTTTGACAGCATCAGTGTAGTACATCGGTTTCACATCATTGCAGCTGCGGAGCCTGTGGGGACCATGCATTTGTTGACCTGGTATCACATCGTCAGATAATTTCAATTTAACCCATCGTTGTTTTGTTGCTTGACTTTTTTTCCCTTTCCTCGGCATGGTAACGTTTTGTTCTTGTAGGCTATTTGTCACACTGGTAAACCTTAAATATTGCGTATAAGTTTGTGCTTTGCAATGTTTTTATGGTAACTTAATAGGGACTACGATATTCACAAATATCTTCAGAGAATGTAGTGATTGATACAGTAGGCTATAGTTCACTATGAACTTGTTCTATAGACACCCAGAAAATTATGAAACAATTGTTAATATAGGACCAGACGTCAACTGTAGTTTCACAGAATTCTACGTAATATACCAGATGTGAGCTACTGAAAACCACAATGCAATCTCAATCACTGAGGGACATTCACTATAGTACCAAACAGAAGCAAGTGATTTGTGTCACGTCCACTTACAGGCAATGTTATATAACCAGTGACCACAAATATGAACAGGAAAATAAGATAACAGGAATTGATTAGTGCAGCAGACAAAATTTAATCGGTGTAGCTATAAGGTAACTATAAGTATATGCAGTTCAAATATAGATATGAAACACTACTTTTGTAGATTTAGTATTTGATCAAAGATTTGATTAAACTATGTATGCATAAACTGTACTAAGGAATGTGGAAATTATACCATTTAGTTTTGAACCAATGAAATTATGTACAATTTTAACACAAGCAATAACCTTCAAGTAGTACTGAATAGTCAGATTAGTAATTCAATATTCAGTGGATATAGGCTAAATATATTGATGATTATGTAAAATATTTATTTTTAATGTATACACTCTTTAAATATAGCAGTTACTTCAGTTGATGGAACACTGTTCAATAGAATGCACTCTGGATTAGTACAAAGTGTTCCTGTCGGAGTTGCAAATAGGTTAATTATCACAAACAGAACTCTAAACAAGCCTATCAAACTACCATATATTTTGTTTTTATTTAGTATATTTTATTATAAAGAACCTGAACAATGACCGGAGCGTGGTCTTGCTAGGAGTACAGACTACTAATGTTAAGAGTATTTCATTCTGAACAGATTGTGAAATGTGAGTGCTTTGATGATCGTGATCCAGTATCCAGTACGTAGTCCAGTCCTGGTTCAGTATGTAGAGTGCAGACACCAAGCTGATGAGTTGAGGCTGAGTTCGTATCCGGATAGTTGGCCAGTTTGTATATCAACGTATATCAGTTTGTATATCAATGTCAACATCAAGGATTGGTATATAAGGATTGGTATATCAAGGTTTGTATATCAAGGGTTGTATATCAAGGGTTGTATATCAAGGGTTGTATATCAAGAGTTGTATATCAAGGGTTGTATATCAAGAGTTGTATATCAAGAGTTGTATATCAAGGGTTGTATATCAAGAGTTGTATATCAAGAGTTGTAAATCAAGGGTTGTATATCAAGAGTTGTATATCAAGAGTTGTATCAAGGTTTGTATGAGGTATGACCAGAGCAAGTCTCAAGAGTTGCTCCCAACTCTGAGACTTCTCCGAGCGAGAGAGAGAAAGGGTAGAGACAAAAGACAGAGGCAGAGAGATAGCAGGGTTTGGGGTGTTGGGTTAAGAGGAAAAACAGGATCCACTGGAACCCAGGGTTCACTGCACAAGGTTTACCTGAAAGAAATAATATTCATAGTCACGTTTATACAAGTATATCAGTAACATAAATGCATAAGCAAGATAGTAGAAAAAACTTGTAGGTCTGCTATTTTTGAAAAACAAACTACTGACATTTTTTAGAATCTGATCTCAGGTCAGAATGGGTTAATCAGACCAGTGTGTGTCCAGTGGAAACCTCGTATGAATCTGATCTCAGGTCAGAATGGGTTAAAGGCCTATTCATAGTGTGGATTTTCGGTGGCGAGGTGACCACTGGAGCTGAAATAGCGTGGAGCGGTGGCGAGTAAAAACAGAGAGTAGGGCTGAGGTGGTGGCCGTGGTAGGCTCTTCACCGCAGCTCAGTGACGTCATGTTGTAGTTCGGTGGTCACCTAACCACTGAAAGTCCATACTAGGAATAACACCTTTGTGTGTCAAAATTGTGTGTGTGACATCACTTCTTGCACCTATATTCAACTTGAATACAAATATTGTGTAAAAACATTATCAGTGTTGATAACTAATACTTACTCAAGTGTAGCACAACAGCAACCAGCTACGTCTGCAGAATGAAAAGGAGAAAATCAGCAATTACTTAATTGTTCAAAGAATATTTTTATTTTGTTGAGATCTGGCACCAGATTCTACAATATGTCTTCCAAAACCTTATCAGTGGTTCTCAAACCATTTCATGTCAAGGAAGGACCCCGAGAATTATCTGTATTTTGCCACAGACCCCATCTGAAAATATGTTGTAGCAGGGACCCCCCCAGAAGCAAAGATTTGAGTTAAAGAAAACAAGCTACAAGCTCGTAGCGCAGCACTCAGAGCATGTAGATCTGCCATTTTTCAGGTAAAGTTTATAGTCATGGTTAAAAGCTATAGGGTGACACAGATGTATCCTCAGGTCTAATTGGGTTAATAGACCATTTACAATCATTTCCTGGTAAAGGAGTAAAGTCCAATGCACACTGCTGCATATTTATAACTAAATGGCTTACATTGTAACAGCTTGCATTCAATCAGTCTGCTCCAATTTAAACACTTCACAGTTTCAACCTATCGTTCAATTGGCCATCACTAACACATTGCTATCCTCTGCGACAAAGTGGGTAGGCAGGAATGGTGTCATCTTATGAGTATTAGTGATGACCACTTAAAGCTAGGTTGACAGTTGGTCATTTAAAGCAGTGGTTCTCAAAGTGGGGTCTGGGTTTTGGAAACCCCCAGGGTTCCTTGAGGGGGTTCCCAGCAAAAAGAGTTAATGTAGCATCTAAATCAATGCAAGCACTTCAACATACTTTGGCCATTTGAAAATAGCAAATGAGCATGCAGTTCTGTTTAAAAAGAAAAATGTGTTCCTGGCACATATTTTCATACTTTTTTTGGGGCCCTTGAAATCAAAAGACCTTATTACTTAATATCCTAAAATACTAAAACGTCAACCACATTAAATCAGTAAGGCACTGATTTCACATTTACACGGGAACCCCTTTTGGTGTTAGCACTATGTTATGCTTTAGCTATTTAAAAATAGCAGATCTACAAGCTCATAGCGCGCGCTACGAGCTTGTAGGTCTGCTATTTTTTTTTAATCGAAGAACGACTGACAGAAACATAGCTTTTTCAGAAAATTCATTTTCAAACAGACATTTTGTAGAATTTGATCTCAGGTCAGAATGGGTTAAATATGGTTTGTATTCAATCCACTGGGAGAAAAAAGTATTGCACCTGTACTACCTGCATGATGCATGTGAATCAAACCTGTAAACCTCAGTAGATTTGTGATCAGCTGGTAAATAGCATAGCTCTGTACATTTTGACATGAGGTGTTGCGGTAACACAAAATGCACCATTTATCTACACCTCATATGTCAAAACACGTTACCAACAAGAATCTGTATGATGGAATACCAAGGGTGTGCGAGACAATAGCAGCGAGGAGAATGAGACTAGCAGGACACAGACACCCAAGCTCAAAATCTTGGCCACTTGTTCACTCACAGTAGCATGGCGGCATCACCGTGAAATGAATTGGTGACCTGCTGAAATAGGTGACAATCGTGTAGACATCATATAACGTCAGTGTCCGAACATAAATCATTGCCGTTTGTTTGAGTGCGAGTGTGTTGAGTGTGAGTGAACAAGTGGCTGAGATTTTGGGCATTGGGATTTGGCATTAGAGCTGTCAGCCAGCATGTTAGTATAAGGATGTCCCACATTAACTTATGTGGACATACTCAAGAACAAGGCAGGAGCACAAAGCACCAATGAGCTGGCCAGATCTATGGAGAACCAGGATGACTGGTCTGGGACGACCTAGAGGTGTTGTGAGCTGAAAATCAGACCTGCAAGCTCACATTCTGGCCATAGCTTAGTGAGTAGAGGCCACCGGGTAAATTGAACGTCAACCGTTCACATCCCACATTGTGAGCTTGTAGATTTAATTTCAGTGATTGACGATGCATACATCTGGGTTAAATCGTGAGGATTGTACAGTCCAATACAGTTTAGCGTTCAGTGATTCTCAACCTTTTTAACTTCATGGAACCCCCAGTTTGATATGCATTATGCCACAGAGCCCCATTTGATCCAAATTTATCTATATCTCTGGGATCCCAATCTTCACTGTAAAATGCTGTGTCAATGTATCGCCCTGTGTGAAGTGTGGAAGAGAATGCAAATCCCATATAGGTCTATTCACCCACACCCGACACTTCACCAGAAGCAGAAAACCATAGACAAAAGGTAGACGCATCTTCCGGCTCTGAATCTCGAGGGAGGCGATATTGGTAAGCTTTCCCCGAGATTCCAGTGATGTTTGGTAGGCCATTCATGGCCATTTATCTGCAAACATTAAGCTGATACATTTAATACTTACTCAGAAGGTAGGGTGGTGTCGTTTGATCTGCAGATTGAAGGAGATAGAAGAAATTGATCAGTTTGTAGTTGCTATACATGCAGAATTTGTATTTGTTCATTTCCATTCTTTTCTTTTTTAACCCATTGTGGGCGGGAACTTTTGGTGTTGGCATTATGTTATGCTTTAGCTATTGAAAAATAGCAGATCTACAAGCTCATAGTGTGCCACCGAGTGGCGCGCTACAAGCTTGTAGGTAGGTCTGCTATTTTTTTTAAACCGAAGAACCACTGACATAGAAACAGCTTTTTCAGAAAACTGTCAAGATGTGGAAGACATTTATAGAATCTGATCTCAGGTCAAAATGGTTTAATAAGAATTTGAAGGTCTTCAAAAACCATAGGTTAGGTTCAGCAACATTTTCTGTTCATTACCTGCATGATCAATGCATAGAACTCTCAGTAATATACCTCAGTAATTGTTTTGTGGCATCAGCTGGTAAACAGCACAGCTCTGTACAATTTAACTGATATTTCAGCATATGAGGTGTTGCATGCCGAATAAGGCTTATCTACAAGCACAGTGTGTTGCAAGCTTGTAGATCTGCTATTTTTTTTTTTTTTAAGTAAATTTTATTCAAAGAGTATGACATGTAATTTTCACAGACAGAGAATATGACTCTTCGTTTTTTTACATTTTCTCCCACAACTCCTTTCCCAGTCGTCCCCACCCACCCACCATCTTTCCCCACGAGGCCAGACATACAAACAACATATAAACACAGGTATAAAACCAATAGGTTGAGTACAAAACAATACACACTACATACAGTATATACACAGGTATAAAACCAATAGGTAGACAAGATACTAAAATACAAAGAAAGGGATCATATGGTTATGATTAATAAACAACTTCAATGGGGGGTAAAATTAAGGGTAATAATAAAGATCTGCTATTTTTGTCATACAATACTAATAAGGGACAGCAGAGGGGCACAGCGTTCTACATGGAGGGAGGAATAATGTGATCACATTCTTGCTGCAGTCAAGTGAGTGGACTCCAGCAAATCCCAGTAACTAATAGTAATAGCCACCATGGACGGGCAACAGCTTCATGTCCATGTCTCACAGCACATGCATGCTAAAATGACTCCACATTTTAACTCACTATTTCTCATTGAAAACAATGCTGAGCCTGAAACTGAACTCAACCGGATTGAACCATTTCCATGTCTGTTATGCAAAACATCCACTAGATGGCTCTGTGGCTTCACACACCATGATATACAAGTCAGACAGCTAAATCACTCTATGTGGGCTCTGTTTTGCCAGAGTTTCAACGGTGAAATTGTTTTTTGGGAGATGCTCACCTTACTTTGTTATACCAATATGTCTGATAAAAAATAAAAAATAAAGGCTGAAATCTTAAATGACAGAATCTGAAACAAATCATTCATTTTATCTGCATGATGGATAAATAGAACTCTTATACCACCGTAATTGTTTTGTGCCATCAGCTGGCAAACGGCAGTTCTGTACACCGGGTGGTACACAGGACCAGTGATTTCCAACATTTTTTGCTTTGAGGAACCCCCAGTTTGATATGCATTTACGCCACATAATGCCCAATTTGATACAATTACTTTAAGCAAATAATCAGTTATTTGTTTTCAAACCCTGAGCGTTCGACCTGAGCAGTCGCATTCCCAGGAGCTCTCTCCAACCAAGAACCGGTAGCTATGTTTTCAACTTGTTCCGCCTTTTACCTATTCTTCATCCTATGGATTACGGACGCATGCTTTAATTCAACATGGAGTTTACACCAAGAAGAGATGGAACGATACGGAAACGAAGCAGAGGAGTTTGAGTTTCACAGCGACTATTTCCTCCTAAATGGTTTGGAATGCAAACACATTTCTTTTGGGTCGGCGGCGATTCATGGCCTGTTAACAGCGAACCCGAATCGCAAGTACAAGCCCCCGACTGGCAAAATGGATCGCAGAACTGTGATTATTTTATGCCTGTTGCTATCGGGAGACATTCATTTCAATCCTGGACCGGTTACACGATCACAAGCGGTCTCACAAGCGAGACTGCTCCTACAGCAAGAGGTACTTCCGCAAGCCACAGCCGTTTCCATCGCAACGCGCCACGGCTTCCAGAGCGCCGCCTCCATGGACTTGACCACGGACGCAACTCCAAGATCAGCCTGGGAACGCTCTCCAGCCTCTCCCCCACAGCATACAACCAACGCCAGCGGACCCCCTTATTTCACCGCGGGCGTTATGTTTGCTGAAACCAACCCGGCTGTGATCGAAACCGAGGAACACCCCCCCCTCCCCCACACCCCCAGTCAATCCAGGACTACTGAGGACAATGGCATTGACATGTGCAGGACATGTCCTGACATGCACAGTCAATCCAGGACTACTGAGGACAATGGCATTGACATTCCACCGCCCCTCCCCACTCACACCTCAGCCACGGAAATTCCACCGCCCATCCACATTCACACCTCAGACTATTTCAACACCGACGAAATTAACACAATCGTCGAAACCAACGGCCTTCATCTGTTTCATTTGAATGTGAATAGCCTCAGTCGCAAACTGGCAGAGATCAGACATCTATTTCAAAACGGTAAGGCAAACATCCTGTGTTTTTCTGAAACTAAGCTTGACGAGTCCACTAAGGACCCAGAGATAGAAATAGAAAACTATACTGTCATTAGGAACGACAGAAACAGGCATGGTGGTGGCGTGTGCATGTATATTCACAAAGACACTGAATATGTTACTCGTACTGAATTACAGCATGATGAAATTGAAACTGTGTGGGTTGAATTAATTTTCAAAAATGCTAAATCAGTACTAGTTGGCACCGTCTATAGACCGCCTGATCAGCACGGGTTCTATGATATTCTTGAGGGGTGCTTAGCTGGGGAGGAATCTGTAGAGAAAATCCTGATTGGCGACTGGAATACGGACATGCATCGTAAGGAAGTGCCTGTGTTTAAATCGTTTAGTCGGCTCTGTGATCTGCATGGTTTCAGCCAGCTAATTACCCAACCCACAAGAGTGTGTGATTCTACTCAAACTGTCATTGATCTCATTCTGACCTCGGACAAATCCAGAATCTCCAAGAAAGGGGTTATTGTATGTGGGCTCAGTGATCATTTTATGATTTTCTGTACCCGCAAAATACAGAAACTAAAATTTGACTGTCACAAAACAGTCATATCTAGGGACCTCAAAACCTACTCTAGTGAGGCCTTTAACCTAGAACTGGAGAGACTGGATTGGTCCGATGTGCTCAGGAGCTCACTAGTCGAAGAAGCATGGCTTGGCTTTAAAACCAAATTTACAACAGTACTAAACAACATGGCTCCTCTGAGAACCATCAGGGTCAAAACCCGCTCGGAGCCATGGATGAATTCGGACATACTGACTGCAATGAAAGCCAGAGACAACAAATGCTCTGAACTTCTTAAATGCAAGTCCAAGCTAGCTAAGCGCTTCGACAGTGATCTCCAAACCAAACTGTGCATCCTTAAAACCCAATGTAACAAGCTAAGAAACGGTGTAATTGCCATGACCAAATCAGCCAAAAGTAACTTTATCAATGATAAAGCCGAGGAAATAAAAAACAATCCTCGGGAGCTCTGGAAGCTACTAAACAACCAACTAGGCTGTGGTCAGAAACTTAAAACCAGGTTTACTAACATAAACATCAAATCAAATAACACCCTCATCACTGACAAGGTTGATGTAGCCAATCACTTGAACATCTTCTTTACAAACATTGCAACAATGCTGGTTAACAAACTGCCCTCCCACTCTGGGCATTTTGGTGTAGAGCACATCAAAGGCTTCTACAAAAACCTAGGTGTTTGTAAAGATGATTTTAAAATGACAATGGTAACAACTGAGGAGGTACTTAAGAAACTGAGTGCCCTCCAACCCCACAAGGCCACTGGCCATGACAATATTCCCTCCAAATTTCTCAGAGACTCAGCCATTTCCATAGCTCCAGTCATCACCCACATAGTTAACCTCTCCATCAAACAAGGACAGGTCCCCAGAGATTTTAAACTGGCCAAAGTAACCCCCCTGTACAAAAAAGGGAGCAAATTAGAACCCGGCAACTACCGCCCTATTTCTATTCTAAGCTCCATCTCGAAAGTGATGGAAAAAATAGTCTATGAACAGGTTGAAAAGTATCTTGCCACTAATAAATTGTTGTACGAGTTCCAATCTGGTTTCAGAACATCCCACTCCACTGACACATGCCTTCTCTATTTGAGCGACCACATCAAACACGAGGTGGATGCTGGAAAATACTGCGGCATGGTCATGCTGGACCTCCAAAAGGCTTTTGACACCGTGAACCACTCCATACTGGTTAACAAGCTTAAAGCTATTGGTTTTGATAGCACATCAGTGAGCTGGATGCAATCCTACCTGGAGGGGAGAGAACAGATGGTAGAAGTGAACGGAACACTGTGTCCCCCCCTCCCAGTGAGCTGTGGCGTCCCACAAGGAAGCATACTAGGGCCTTTACTGTTCCTAATATATGTAAACGACATGACTTCAGCTTGTGACTGCAACTTGTTCCTGTTCGCAGACGACTCAGCACTGCTGGTCTCGGACAGGAACAAACTGCAGGTTGAAAAGACCCTCAGCTCTGAACTCGGTAGAATCTGCACCTGGCTCGCTGATAACAAACTATCCTTACACCTGGGAAAAACTGAATCCATTCTCTTCGGATCAAATAGTAATCTCAAAAAGGCAGATGGCTTCTTGGTTAGAGTTGGTGATGATATTATCACACGGAAGGATCAAATTACCTACCTAGGTTCCATCCTGGAGGCCAATCTTTCCGGTGATAAGATGGCCACCAACGTAATCAAAAAAGTCAATCAAAGAACAAGATTCCTCTACAGGATCTCCTCACTGGTCGACAAAAACACCTTGAAGACCTTAACAGGAGCCCTTGTACAAGGTTTCTTTGACTATGCATCCACCTCCTGGTACCACAGCACCTCAAAGGCCCTTAAAACAAGGCTCCAGACCTCCCAAAACAAACTGGTCAGGCTCCTACTTGGCCTCACCCCCCGAACCCACCTCACCCCTGCCCACTTTGACAGGCTGGGATGGCTTAGGGTCGACGACAGAGTACAGCATCTTGCAATGGGTCTGGTCCACAAGATTAGATACACCACCAAGATACCCATGTACCTGTCTAAATACTTCCTTAATGTAAACGAAGTCCACACCCACAACACCAGAGGGAGTGCAACAAACCATGTACAACCCAGATTCGGCACAAACAAGGGACTAAATTCTTTTCGCTCCTATGCGACCATAATGTGGAACGCCCTACCAACAGTCATTAAGACATGTGAATCCCTTGGCTCCTTCAAAACTGCTCTCAAAGGGCACCTACGGATGGCTGCAATTCGAAACTGGCCTCTGTAAAAGCTGAATTTGTATCTGGATTGTACTATGTTTTTGTATGGACGTGGTGTTGGGTGCCTGCACATATGCACACATGGCATCAACGCATGGTGTTGTGTGCAGGCGCCCTACACTCTGTCTTTGTACTATGGATTGTACTATGTTTTTGTATGGACGTGGTGTTGGGTGCCTGCACATATGCACACATGGCATCAACGCATGGTGTTGTGTGCAGGTGCCCTACACTCTGTCTTTCGTTTTCTTTTCTTTTATCCCCCTGTTCCCCTCACTGTATATATACTTTTTTTCCCTTTTCGCTTCCTATATGATGAATTCCTGTTCTGTTCTTTAACTACATAGAAGTGTCTATTTGTTTGTCTCTAAATGTTTTGATGAATTGAACAATGTGGACCCTGTTGTAAACAAGTGTAAGGCTTAATTGGGTCGTCCACTCACAGTTAACAGTCTTTGTATTGAGTTTGTGCTTGAAATGTACTGTAATTCTGCAAACTGTTAATAAAGATTTCAATCAATCAATCAATCAATATTAAGTAAAAAAAACAAGCTCACAACTTGCCATCATGCAAGCTTGTAGATCGGCTATTTTTGAATGGCCAGAGTATAAAAGACTTTAGTAATAATAATGTATATCGGCAAAGTAAAATTGTTAATTACCTTCATGGTGTCATGTTTTTGTTCATTAAATGAATGATTGTTTCAGTTTATAAGAATACACATGTTCTTACTTGTAAAATGAGTAGTCACCAGGAGTGACGGAGGGTCGCCGGGAGGGAGGTGGGGGAGTGTGAGGAGATAGAGGAGAAAATAGGTTAAGATAGGAATAGGTTAAGATACTCAGTTCTCAAAACCATTAGCCATAACATTGTTTACATCATACAAGAGATCTAATATCTCTAAATATTATGATGAATTGAACATGGTGGAGCATTACAAGTGTAATGCTTTATGGTATATTCCACAGTTAATACTTTTATATTGAGTTGTGCTTGAAATGTACTGTAATTTTGCAAACTGTTAATAATACTGATTAACGGTGTAATAAATTCATAGAACTGACTACTAACAATGTAAACATTACAACAATTAAACTCAAACGGACACACAGCACCGGCACGCTCTAAATGCAACATGCATGATTTAACGATAGCTTGATTGTTACTTCGCAAATTATAGCTCAAACTATGATAGCCTAGTTGGCTAGCTCAATATAGAGTTGTGAGTCTGACATTACAACAATTTCACTGTTCCGCCCCGATTTAGAATGACTGAACGTCATAACAGTAACAGTTTTATTTGCTTTATCTTTTAAACAAACTGCCTACGTGAGTACGTGTGTTGCCGCTCGAGCCTCGTTGCACGCTATCCTTAGCCATTAGCTTATTGTTAGTACATAAGTTAGCCTGGCCAACATAGCCTGATAGCATGACTAAAACGTAAATAAACGAACACATAAAGACACATACTGGTGCCGGGTGCTGAGTAATAAACTGGGTTAAACGCAATTTGTCCATTTAGGTATTACATTGTACTACTCCATCTATTTAAAGTGACCATAGCGATTAGCGACCATTTACCTTGAGTTCACAAGAGGAAGTGATGTAATCCGCGGTGTCGCAGATACGGGCATCCGCCCAAAACGCCGTGCCTTTCATACATTGTCAAGATAAAATAAATAAATGGACAGTTGAACGTTATCTGGATTCAATATATATAATTACAATTGTTTTATGAAGACAGAAAAGTACTCACGTTTTGTAAATAATCCAAAATGAAGTTAATGAAACATTCTGTTCCAGTAAAAAGTCCAGAATTCAAAATATACTAAAAGCACAAGTGTTGGTATCAAACTAGAAAGAAAGTACTCTTTGTGCAGAATGTGTAATAATTACACATTCTGCATCGAGTACAATAATATGTACTATAGAATATATTTTAAATAGCAGATTGATTTATTAACAGTTTGCAGAATTACTGTACATATCTGTCTATTCACTGTATATATATTTTTTTCCCTTTTCGCTTCCTATATTTTAACTACATAGAAGTGTATTTGTTTGTCTCTAAATGTTTTGATGAATTGAACAATGTGGACCCTGTTGTAAACAAGTGTGAGGCTTAATTGGTCGTCCACTCACAGTTAAGTCTTTGTATTGAGTTTGTGCTTGAAATGTACTGTAATTCTGCAAACTGTTAATAAAGATTTCAATCAATCAATATCAATACAAAAACTGTTAGCTGTGAGTGGACGACACCTTAAGCATTACTTGTTTACAAGAGGGCCCACCATTTTCAATTCATCAAAACAAGGGACGTACGAATATACATAGGCCTATAAGCTAGTCTATTTTCAAATGACCAAAATGTATAGTCTACTGCTGAAGCGGTTAATGTTTTGTAATATATATATATACATATACAAGTACGAACATGTTTGTACCAAAAGCTTTACACCAAATATATATATTTTTTAAAATCCTACAAACTAACTATAGTAGCCTAAATAAAGCTGTCAAAGAAATGTTGTTGGGTAAAAATACAATATTTGGATCTGAGACTGTAGTGGAGTTAAGTAGCCTCCTTAAGTGAAGTACAAATACCTCAAAATTAAGCAGCCTACAGTACTTACGTAAATGTACAGATTCACTGCACCATTCTGCCATTATTGAAAATCTGTTTTCAATTTTCTCGCACATGCACGCATCAAAAACAATAGCCTACCAATTAAGATCAGCCCGAGTAATATTCTTATTAAGTGACACGTGACCATTGATTTGATTTGAGAATATAAATTCAGTGGTAACGCTCTTGTATTTAAGTACATTTATCTATTACAGATTGTACATTACCTGTTAAACCGTGAGGCATTGATAGACTATAACGTGTACATAAACTTCAGATTAACAGTTCAAATTACATAGCATTCCGAATATTGATGCATTGCTGCCTCCTGCTGGACATTTTATCCACAAGCAGCGCTAGTACTTGACAACGGTTTTAACCAAGTGCATATTGAACATCAAATTTGAAGTCTATCAAATGAATTGCAGATTCATAATTTGATGATTTGCCATTTCGCTCTAGCTTGTGGAGCTGACAACTAATTTCACCCACTTCTTTACATTTGTAAACCTGATATGCTTCCATTTAAGATCATAATTATGTGATCTAACACCATTTTGTTTTCAAGTGACAAATCTGCACAGCATGCTGAACATACAAATATTTCTAGTCCCTCTTATCAGGGTTTCACTGCAACACCATTTTTTACTTATTTGAATAGCCTTCAATGTCTTTGATCCAGCGAAATGGCTCAGGTGATACATTCAGTCTAGGGGCACTACCACATACATATTGATAAAAAATATACACACAAAAGTTGGTCACTATCAAAGTGAGTGAGACAACCACAGTGGATAGCTGGCTAACACCTGCTCCAATATAAACCATACAAATATGCAGTATGAATAAAATAAACATACAACACATTCTCATTTCTGTCACATAGGCCTACATGGAATCTGTGTGCAAACATGTAGTGGAAAAAATAACAGATCAGTTTTATAATTAGTACTTGTCTTTCAATGTTCACTTTCAACTCTGTGAAATAGTTAGTATACTGAGAATATATAGTTAAACTGTCCCTTTACGATCTTTGTTGGGTACATGATTAGGGCCGATTCATACTCCTATTTTAGAGCCGAATAAAAGTCAGTTCGGCGCTGTAGAGCCTACAATGTGACGTCATTTGAGGTTCGGGTACCGTCCTAAAGTCAGCTCTTCTGTGCTAATGAACATTTCTGACGAGCCGAAATCATTTCGGCACTACAGCTCTGAAACAGCAGTAAAATAGGAGTATGAATCAGCCCTTAGTTTATACTTTTAAGGGGGCGCATTATGCTGTGGCACAAAGTTATCCTGTCACCATGGCAGATGAGCAAGTGGGAAAAACCCTACAGAACACAAATTATACAACCATCAAGGACTGTCAATACAATAATGTTTTTGTGTAATTATATTGCCTAGATTTGAATATCCTATATAAAATACATGTTCTCTAGGCTTACTCATCTGAACCCTAATCACAAATATCATGTTTGTACACCAGTGAAAGAGATGACCCTGTGAGTATGTATACATGTCGGACAGAAACCCTGTAAAGATCAAAAGATGTGACACAATTTCAGCTTGAAGATGAGGTATTTTTTCACCATCTTCATGGAATGTAAACTCTTCTTCAGCTCTTGCAACAGCTCCTCTTTTACACTTCTCCTTCACCCGTTTACATTTCTCTCCATCTCAGCCTGGGCTCCTGTCACTGCCTTGCTCACCGCCTGCCTCTTCTCCATCTCTGAACGCAGCTGTGGCAGACAGAGACACACACATTTGTATTTACTCTACATGTGTTGTGAGGACAAGATATTAGGATGGCATTGAAAATAAAGCTGGCGTTGGCTATTGAGAAAAAGCAGATATACAAGCTCACAGCGTGTTACTCTGTGCCACGCTGCAAGCGTGTACATCTGCTATTTTTGAACATTTTGGTCTGCGTCGAGACGACAGCTTCTCAGGCTGCTGTATTGGGGCATGAGGAGACGGGGCTCTCCTGGCTGAGGATCACTGCTTCCATCTCAGGCCCTGGATCCTTGGTGTGATGGAAACACAAGAGAAATTTAGTGGAAATTTGCTCCATGTATGTGCGCATGTCAACATACGTAGTTTCCACATTAACACAATCGGCACTGGGATTTCTTTCAAAATAGAAGCTAGGGGTGCCGGGAAGATATGGCCGCTTTTACTCTGTAAGCACCCCCCACCCCATTCCAGACATATTTTTGCTTGCTTACCTCACTAAGATTACGATAAAGTCGCTGATGATCACTCGCTTCATGTTTTCATTTTCAACGTGAGGCATGTTGAATTCAGAAATTAAGAGTTTTTTCTTTGTGAGAGGTAAACATTATCTATTGATTGATTGATACTTTATTAACAGCCTTTTGGCCACCCATAGGCTTGTTTCCATTGTGGTCTTCTGTATAATATCGGAATCGGTCAGAATCTGTATCTGCAGATATATAATCAGATGGGATATCGGTCATAATTTCATAATGTGCACACCTAGAAATTAATTTAATGGAAGATAATCAAGCATTGTGCACATGTGTTAATTAGAATAGATGTTCTATACTTAGTCTATATTTGTATGTGATGTGTAAGTATAGCAAAACTGTGTACATTATACCCACACAAATACATTTCTAAACTCAGTTATATTTACGCTAGTGTTTGGCATTATACACTAGTCACTAGTATGTCTATTAGCAAGTGTATATCGGAGAACATAATGATCATGATGTTCATGTAATGTATCGTTTACTGTGATGGCTACAACATAACTGTATGATAAATTAATGCTAATAATACTACCAATATTATAGATTCATAGCTCACCATATGGTCACGAATGTTTCAATTGTGCTCGGGCAGGTATTAGCAAACGTGAGCACTTTATATTTGAACTATGAACGTTTATGCAGACTTTGTCATTCAAGTTCCACCATGACAGATAAACCAACCACAGCTAATATAGCTTACTGAATGAGATGCGGATGAGAAACGTAACATAACATCAGATTATAACTAAGGATCCGTGGTAATGATTCATGATCCAATAAGCTACTTTATCACATAAACACGTGCATTTAGATTTTACCAATTGACATAGATTGTATCGTATTTATAGTTGAAACGTTAACCTGGCGTTAGCTAGCCAGCATTAGCATTAGCGCTAGTGTGACTTTAGTCTAACACAACTACATAAATCAACATTTGACGAGAGCTACGGACCACGTTAAATCATTGTATTTACCCATAATGTCACACATCTATTGATTATTCTTACCATAAGCTTGTCAAGGATTTCATCCAACACCCACATGCAGTTGACCCATTACCACGGGTGTCCAACTCTTAGAGGTCCAACTGTCCAATATTAGTTGTTGTGCATAGCTCAGGCATAGCTATGGCAAATCAGTATCACTATTCACTTCCGGTTCAAGGTTAAAATAATTCTATAGGAAGGTTACCTATTTTCATTGATGCATATATCAAAGTATTACAACTATTTTAACCTGAAATACAGAATAGCAGAAATCTAAATCTAAATAATAAAGGTTTACATTGAGCATCAACTTTCTAACCGTTTATATGACTTTTTTTTTGCATAGTACTGTATATTTGTATATATTTGTCATTAAATGTCCCATGAACTGAATAGGAAGGACTCCAATATATAACCAATTAAGCCATAGCCCTTTCGTGGGTTTTAAATCCTCTTAGCAGACCTTGTATTGAACTCTATTTAGTGTACTTTTTTCGGCCAACTGGTAATGAAGTTATAATAAAGTAGGCATATTCAATAAATCAAGCAATGACATTCATTGTCTGTATTATGTTATTAAAACAGTGAAAGAGTTGGTCTTTCCCCCCTGAAACAATGTGTGAGTCTTGGTTGGGATAAAGAAAGCAAGTATTATTTAAGTAGTATTAAATTTATTTCGTGAACAAGAAATAATGAATGGATGAATGAACATACAATAGGCCTAATAATAAAATAATAATAATAAAACAATAAAAAGCAAATATTTTGCACGTAGCCTATGACCCCGTGCGGGGGAGAGGGTAGGCCTACGGTGCCCCAAAATAGGAGAGGAAAACACTGTCTTTAATGCTCCTAGACGACAACAGCGTCGTCAACATTTTCCTGGCCAAAAAAAAAAAAAAAAAAAAGAAATTAGTTTTGGAAACAAGGAAGCTGCTCCTGGTCCTCTTCCTCCTCCTCCTCGACCAGGGCGATGTCGACGTTCCCTTGGTCAAACTTGAACGTAGCCCTTCGGGGGAATACGACTTCAGGGGGGAAAATGTCTCGAAATTTGGCCAGGGAAATGTTGACGACACTGTTGTCGTCTAGGAGCAGCTCCATCCCCTCGTCGATCTCCATCACTCCGAGGACCACCCCTTCCCTGCACTCCACCGCATTCTGTAGAAATCAAACAAATTTGTTTTCAGTCATTATATCCTATGCATATAGGACCTTTCACTGTGTCTATCCCAATGTTGGAGCTGCAATGATAGATCGAGGGATTATCGAGCGGGGGAAATGCAATATATATATATTGGTTTGGTTAGCTCTTTTTTTGTGTTTGGGTTGAAATGTTAATGTTTTCACAGCCTGTAGTGTACATACGATAGATAGGCTATTATTATGTTCAAATCTAGACAATATAATAACACTAACATCATACTGTTACAAACATTATTATTCTAAATGACAATATAGTAGCCTATTACCTCAATGTTGGTGAAATTGGTTGTCTGGAACGACGTTCCAGCGGCAGAGGCCTTCATCCTCATGGCCGTCAACCGGACCATGTTTCCCATTTCGAGGCATGGTGACAATATTGCCTCCCGCCACAGGACCACCGTCCCCTCGTGTCCTTTCTGCAATGAAAGAATCACATAGCCATGGGCTTAAAGTATAGGCCTACGAGTATTTATATACGGATATTAACTATTTCACGAAGTTGAAAGTTAACACTGTCACTGAAAGACAATTTAGTAAAACTTACCTCCGTTATTTTTATGGTCTGGACCGGGCAGGGCGCTCCCTTCTCCCCGGCAAACCTGCGGACTGCTTCCATCTGTATATGTGACAGAAATGAGGAGACATACCGTCACATACGCATAGCAAAAAATTTAAATGATATCCATATTCATTCATTTGTTGCATGCGTGCTTATATAGGCCTACTGTATATTTTTACGGTGTATAAAATTGGAACATATTATGTTAAGGCTACTTTTACGGGTAGCCTAGTATATACCGTTCAACATTCCAAATATTAAATATAATAATAATAATAATGATAATAATATAATGGTCGACTTACAGCTGTAATGTGGCCCGTAATTGTCACCAGGCCTGGCAGGATTTGGTTGGCTGCATCTGCCAGGGAAACAGCCTGGCACGGGGGGTCCAGGAGCGCCGCGCACTGTGCCTCCATCTCTGGGCTGATGTTGAGGTCCCTGGTTAAATAAAAGCCCGTGTCCCTGGCACACTGCAGGCTGCCCACCCCACCATACTGCGTTATTCTATAGTTTCGGAGAATATAGGTCTTCCCCGCCTTCACCTTTGGGGCTTGCTGCTCGAAAAGTAGCATTTTCGAGCAGCAAGCCCCATCGGTGAAGGCGGCATACGAATTATTGGCGACCTTAGCGGCCTTCACCCCCTCGTCAGCTGTGAAGTCCCACTGCAGGACTTTTTTAGTCTCTTTGACGCTGGCCGCCTTCAGCGTTAGAGTCGGGTGCCGCGCATAAGGATCTGAATTCGGCCTCGCCTGCAGTGCTGCCCTCAATGCCATGTTATTTTTGGTGGTCGAGTCGATGTTGTCGTTGTCTTTGTCAGAGTAGAGTGTCAGGCAAGCAAGCAGAATGGCAAACCATGGCCTTTTTAAAGTAGCTAGCAGGTGCACTGAAAGAGGTGCCGAACCAAACAATCGATGAGTTCAGGTAAACAATCTCGGGTTCAGCAGGTGCACACGTTCACAGAACAACAACAATGTTATAAACAAAGTTGAAGCTTAACTTTTGTTAACCCTTGAGAGGTTCATCTTGATAATTTCTACCGCTATAGCCTATAGGTTTTTACACCCACAACTCTGGGGTCAGCGAAATGTCTGGTTTCCAGTCCAACGAAGGCCTTTGAAACAAACATGAAAGAGAGGCCTTAAGGTCAGGTTGCCCTCTAACTAATTTTGTGATGTGGAACCCCGAGAGGGGGGAGGGGGGGGGGGTACAGGGTCACCATTTCAGGCGGTGCATGAGCCTTTGAGCTTTTTTATCCTATAATTTGAATCGCCATAAATATATCAGCTTTTATCATCATCTGCATTATTTTTTTCACAGACAGATACGATTCTTATGCCTAACAAATGTATCTAGCTTTGAAAAATAAATTTGCATGACATTAACAACCAGCTAGGAAGAAAACATTCTGCACTTCTGGTCCAAAAATACTAACATTTGTAATAGATTTTCGGAATGAACCATATAGGCTATTACTAATTAATTAATGTCTGTGTTTGACTGCGTTTCACTGACACGTTGACGTTACTTATAGGCTACTTATATATTATGGGCCTTATATCATGTATACATATCTGTATAGTGATCTGATCAGTCAGCTTATAGCGTTAAATGGTGCATTTATATATAGCGCCTTTATCCAAGGCGCTTTACAGAGATGTGTGTGTGTGTGTGTGTGTGTGTGTGTGTGTGTGTGTGCGTGTGCGTGCGTGCGTGCGTGTGTGGTGTGTGTGTGTGTGTGTGTGTGTGTGTGTGTGTGTGTGTGTGTGTGTGTGTGTGTGTGTGTGTGTGTGTGTGTGTTTTCTACTCAGCAAAAGCAAGGAGTAGCAATAAGGGATTGGTACATTATATATTTTATAGCGTTGTGATTTCCCCGTGCACACAAGATTTTATTTATTTTTTGTCATTCACATCATCTTCATACCTACTTACACACACACACGCACGCACGCACGCACGCACGCACGCACGCACACACACACACACACACACACACACACACACACACACCTTTATACCATAAAAATACCCCATGCCATGCACCAGTGGAAGATTTCATTATAAACGCTGCTGCACCCACAACTCTGGGGTCAGCGAAATATGATGTCTGG
The DNA here is from genome assembly GCF_963924005.1 of Protomyctophum bolini. NCBI lineage: Eukaryota > Metazoa > Chordata > Actinopteri > Myctophiformes > Myctophidae > Protomyctophum > Protomyctophum bolini. Next base: position 1,367,731 of record NC_137867.1, read on the forward strand.
TTTCCCAGGTTTCCAGTCCAATCTGCCTTTGAACCAGCATGAAAGGTCAGGTTGCCCTCTAGAACAACAACAATAAACAACTCATTTTGTGATGTGGAACCCCGAGAGGGTGTGGGGGGGGGGGGGGGGGGGGGGGGGGTACAGGGTCACCATTTCAGGTGCATGAGCCTTTGAGCTTTTTTATCCTATAATTTGAATCGCCATAAATATATCAGCTTTTATCATCATCTGCATTATTTTTTTCACTGACAGATACGATTCTTATGCCTAACAAATGTATCTAGCTTTGAAAAATAAATTTGCATGACATTAACAACCAGCTAGGAAGAAAACATTCTGCACTTTTGGTCCAAAAATACTAACATTTGTAATAGATTTTCGGAATGAAACATATAGGCTATTACTAATTAATTAATGTCTGTGTTTGACTGCGTTTCACTGACACGTTGACGTTACTTATAGGCTACTTATATATTATGGGCCTTATATCATGTATACATCTGTATAGTGATCTGATCAGTCAGCTTATAGCGTTAAATGGTGCATTTATATATAGCGCCTTTATCCAAGGCGCTTTACAGAGATGTGTGTGTGTGTGTGTGTGTGTGTGTGTGTGTGTGTGTGTGTGTGTGTGTGTATGTGTGTGTGGTGTGTGTGTGTGTGTGTGTGTGTGTGTGTGTGTGTGTGTGTGTGTGTGTGTGTGTGTGTGTGTGTGTGTGTGTGTGTGTGTGTGTGTGTGTTTTCTACTCAGCAAAAGCAAGGTAGCAATAAGGGATTGGTACATTATATATTTGATAGCGTTGTGATTTCCCCATGCACACAAGATTTTTTTTTTTTTTGTCATTCACGTCATCTTCATACCTACTTACACACACACACACACACACACACACACACACACACACACACACACACACACACACACACACACACACACACACACACACAAAAATACCCCATGCCATGCACCAGTGGAAGATTTCATTATAAACGCTGCTGCACCCCCAACTCTGGGGTCAGCGAAATATGATGTCTGGTTTCCCACGTTTCCAGTCCAATCTGCCTTTGAACCAGCATGAAATGTCAGGTTGCCCTCTAGAACAACAACAATAAACAACGTTGAAACTTAACGTTTGTTAACCCTTGAGAGGTTCATCTTAATAATTTGTACCGCTATAGGTTACACGTGTGTGTGTGTGTGTGTGTGACAGTGTGTGTGTGTGTGTGTGTGTGTGTGTGTGTGTGTGTGTGTGTGTGTGTGTGTGTGTGTGTGTGTGTGTGTGTGTGTGTGTGTGTGTTCTGGTCCAAAAACACTAACATTTGTAATAGATTTTCGGAATGAACTTGCAACCATATAGGCCATTACTAATTAATTAATGTCTGTGTTTGACTGCGTTTCACTGACACGTTGACGTTATAGGCTACTTATATATTATGGGCCTTATATCATGTATAGGCCTACATATCTGTATCTGTAGGCTACATATTTTCTGATCAGTCAGCTGATGAGTGGAATAGTAAGAGTATAGCCTATAGGCTTACACTAGCGTTAAATGGTGCATTTATATATATAGCGCAGGCGCTTTACAGAGATGTGTGTGTGTGTTAGGGTGGCCACCTGCAAGACCTCAGAAAGGAGGACACTTTTTGCGGGGCTCGCTCCCCCGACCCCCCCCCCCCCCCAGATTCCAGATATTAATATTATTACTACTACTATTGCACCTGATTTTCACCACCATCCTCTCCAGCATTATGTCCACAGAGAACATATATTTGCTAATTAAATTAACATTTTTAAATTAGGCTATAGGGTACCACAAAGGCCATTCATTTTATAATCAATTTATTTCATTTCATGTTTAGATACCGGTATGTTTTATGTTTAATCTCTTTCTTGTGGGGTTTTTTATACAGTCTTATGGTCATCGGTGTATAGGACATAGAAATAGAATGAAGCCAGTAGCCTATATGTATGTTCACAGTGCTTTAGCCTCCCTTTCTTTATGATGTCGAGCTCCATATTGCTCATTAAATGTAGTTTTTCATTTCGGCATATTTGGTTTATTTATCTCTGCATTAACTATACTAAATTGATTGTGAGAGCTCAACAAAGTAACAAACAGACCATCCCACTGGCAGTGTTGCCAGGTTTTGGAAGAGAACCAAGCAACCATGTCTATGAAAACAAGCCCAAAAGAAGCCTGACTAGGCTTAGTAGCCTATTATATAAAACAAGCCCAAAGTCGCTTATAATTAAGCGGACATGGCAACACTCCACTCGCTTCGGAGCTGAGCAGCGCTGCAGAGATTTTAATACCCAGGCAGACGACGTAAATGACAGTTATGGCACAAGCACTGTATATCACAAAAAACCGGACAATTATGTGTCCGGCCAGAGGTTGAGGTGGGAGGAGGACAGGTGGGTCTAAAACCGGACTGTCCGGCGTGAAACCGGAAGTCTGGCCACCCGTGTGTGTGTGTGTGTGTGTGTGTGTGTGTGTGCAAGGAGTAGCAATAAGGGATTGGTACATTATATATTTTATAGCGTTGTGATTTCCCCGTGCACACAAGATTTTATTTATTTTTATTTTTTCAGGTTGCCCTCTAACGTCTAACCTATATGTTATTTGGTTGTTGTATTTTGTGATGTGGAACCCCGAGAGTAGATGCCCTTTGACATAATCTTATGCGTCAGCTCATCGTCAACACGAGGGACGATATGCTGTTGATTTTCTTCTTTGTGTCCCCATTTAGACAGCCTTAAGTGACACGTGACGTGAACATTCACTGTGGTGATTTGAGCATTAGTAGGCTATAAATTAAGTAGTAACGCTCTTGTATTTAAGTATACTTTATGTTACAAATGTTCAAATAAACCGTACATTACCTGTTAAACTGTGAGGCATTGATAGACTATAACGTGTACATAATTACATTAAAACAAAATAGTTCAAATGACAGCATTCTGAATATGTATGCATTGCTGCCACCTGCTGGACGTTTACCGGTAATCCACAATAAGTATTAACTTGGTATTAAACAAATTAATGTTGAACATGAAATATATCCTTTTCAAATGAATTGCAGATTAATAATTTGATGAATTGCCATTTTGCTCTAGCTTGTAGAGCTGACAACAAATTTTACCCACGTTTTTACATTTGTAAACCTGATATGCTTCCATTTATGAATATAATCATGTGTGGTCTTGTAACACCATTTCTATACAATACAAAAGAATACAAGAATAAAATTGGTCATCAATTTCATTGCAATCAAGTGGTGTGAAGCTATCAATATCATGTCATGCTTTCAAGTGACAAAACTACACAGCGTGCTGAACATACAAATATCTCTTGGGCCCCATCGTTTAAGTTAAACTCCAACACCTTTTTTTTTTTTTTTTTTTTTACTTCTGTGGCTTCTATGTATTGCCTGCATTCACTCTAGGAGCTTGTATATCAAACACTACCACATACATGTTATTTATATAAATATACACACAAAAGTTGGTCCCTAAGTGAGAGTATATGAGACAATCCCGATGGATTTGTGGGTGCCAACAGCTGCTCCAATATAGGCCTACACCATACAAATATGTAGTATAAATACTATAAACATACACCTTCTCATTTCTGTCACATAGGCCTGCAAATAACAGATCAGTTTTATAATTAGTAGCCTACTTGTCTTTCAATGTTCACTTTCAACTATCAAAAAATAGTATACTGAGAATATATAGTTCGATCTGTGTTGGGTTCAGTTCATACTTTTTTTTCAGGGGGCGCTTTATGCTGTGGCACAAAGTTATCCTGTCACCACTGTTGATGAGCAAATGGGGAAAACTCTACATAACACAAATTATACAACCACCAAGATAATACTAGTGTGACTGTCAATACAATGTTTAATTTTACCTTAATGATGTGTAATTATATATACATGTACTAGGCTGTGAAAACACATCCTGTCAACATACCTGCAGATGGGTAACATACCTGCGTTACTCTTCTGAACAACCCTAATCACAAATATCATGTTTGTACACCAGTGGAAGATGACCTTGAGTATGTATACATGTCGGACAGAAAACCTGTAGAGATCAAAATGTGTGACATTGCGACACAATTTGAGCTTGTAGAAGGTATTCTTTTCCCATCTTCATGGAATGGAAACTGTCATGGCGAGGGAAGCTGACGTTTTCAGGGAGAAGCAGGCTCTTGTATGATGTTGGGGAGATGGTAAAAGGGATGTCATCTGCAGCAACCATGGCTCCTAGAATAAAGTAATTATCCATACAATACAAGTTAGTATAGCCTAGAAGATCAGGGGGGTAGCATTTGATGTCACAGCATAGAAAAAAATGCAAACAAAGTACTGTATGAGCCTATGAAATAGACAAAAACAAGTAATGTTTATTTGATGATCTACCATTCAATGACCTTCCCATCAACGGTGTCTTTGTTGAAGGTGGAACGTGCTGGGAAGCTGACGTTTTCAGGAGGGAGCAGGTGGTTGAATGAGACTGGTTGTGGTGTCATGCTTGTGCACAGATTACATCTGTATTTGAAGGAAAGGAGGAGACATGCACATAGAACAACTATAAAATTATATCCACATGAATTCATTTGTTGCATGTATGTTTATACTATTTATTTTGACTTATATATTGGAGCATATACGTATTAGTTACCGTTTTGGGTACACAATCCAACTATATAATAATAATGATATAAAAGGTGGACTTAAAGTAGTAACCCAGGCATTGTATGCTCACAAAGCCTGGCAGCACATCGTTGTGGATGTTGACCAAAGATCCACCAAAGTGGTTCAACTTAATTCCAGCAGGGACCACGATGTAGAAACCATTTTCTGATTATTATTTCTGTTATTTAGCATGATCAGTTTAACCCCTATGCTAATGGCACTACTGGTTGCCGACGGCCAGGTGGAAGTTCTTGCCACGTGTGCTCAGTACAAACTGATCTCCCAAATGTGTCTGTTGAGTTTAACTTATGATTTATTCTCTGCAGCCATTTTCCTATACAGCATACACATCAAATAACACAAAAGAAACAGTTGAACAAACACAGGCAACCAGCCGTCCTGAACACAGTGGAAAACTGTTTGTCTGCCACTGGCAACACCTCTGCCTGATTAGCAACCTGGGCTGGCCTTGACATTGACCAAGCTGCAGTGACATTGTTAATTAGTAAAACAGGAGGTCATAATGGCTCTTACACACGTTGTTGAATGTGACTTTGTACTTTATTCTATCCCTTTGTTTGTTGTGTTTTCTGTTATCTATGCTGCTGTACTGTCTGAAGGAAGTTTTACTAGTACTGTACACAAGATGTAATAATGAAGTACAACCTTGAACCCTTGAATGTGGTGTCATCTAGAGACAGCAGCTCCTTCCTAGATCACTGCTTCCTTGCAGTGCTCCACCACATGCTGTTGAAAAATCAAACATTGTTTTTACATTTCATAATGCATATAGTAGTCATGTGGCAAGGACCTTTCACTGTATCTCTCCAAATGGGACATAACACAGTCATATTACTGGAACTGCAATGATACAAGATTACTGTGCAAAAAAAATGTTTGCTTTTTACATGTTTGTAGTGTTTTCAGAGCCTTTTATGGGTGTCTCATATTGGATAGGATGTTCAAATCGAGGCAATATAATCACAATTGTATGAACAAAACAAATCCATGGATCTGGCTGGAACAGTCGATAGAGCGCTCGTCTTTTGACTGCTGCAAGGTTAAGGTTATTGCGGGCCAGGTCTGCTCATATGTTCTCTGTAATCAGAGAACATTTTAAAAGAACCAATTCAACATGTTGACAAGTGCAGAACACAACACAAATCTTCTAAAGGTATGGAAAGTAATAGTGATGCACAATATATCAGTGGCATATCAAAATATCCCTCAGATCGGTCTCAAAATAATCCAGATTAATTCCACAGATATTGATGACACAATAATAATGTGACCGATTGATCATCAATCTTAATTTGTACTCACAGAACAGCCATTCGGCCTGTCTCTGTCGCTTTTGTTTTGTGTTTTTATTTTTTAATAAAGTATATTTATTGGTTTTTTAAAGACAAACAGACATTATTGATTGATTTAATACGTTATTAACAGGCTTTGAGCCAAGCCAAGGTCTAGGCTTGTTTGTGGTCTTCTCAATTGTATCTGTTTTCATCATGTGCTTTCAACCAATCGACATACACATTGTATGGTAGACGGCATGGTAGGCTATGTATAGTTGAAAAGTTAACGTGGCGTTAGCTAGCCTTAGCGCTGCTACGCCACGGTGGCCACACAACTCAACACTCATAAATCAACATTCGACAAGAGCTACGGACCACGTTAAAACATTGTCTTTATGGTCTTTACCCATGATGTTACACATTTATTGATTATTTTGTGTTTATTTTACCATAATCTTGTCAAAGCGGTGCGTATCATAGAGCTATAAAGGAGGTAGCCCCTGCTGCAGCGGCAGCCTATGCATGACATAGTCGTTGTTTACTAGAGACTAGAGAGTCATCCATATCACTTCCGGTTCAAGGTTCATTTAATATCTATACTTTCATTGATGCATTGCTGCCACCTGCTGGACGTATTATCCGCAACCATCATATTACCATTGTTTAATGACAAAACCTTATTTCATTGATAGAATAATCAACACATTTGCAGTGATCTATCATAAGACCTTCTTTACTAAATGTCAACAGTTTTAACCATTGCAGTAATGCAAATGAAGTGCAGACTCATAATATACAATATTGTCATTTTGTCTATAGCTTGTAGAGCTGGCACAATAATAAATCACCCACTTCTTTACACTTTGATGTAAGAATAAAGTTGAATCTACCTATAGACATACAATATTAGGCTGAATCATTTAATTGTCATCCTTGCATCTGTGCTGCAGACCGTTTTATTTGTTCTGTCAAGTTCAAGCTCTTTTATTATGCTTAAGTTACATTTCACAAAACAGTTGTATAAATTCTACAAATACTTTTGTGATCATTGTGTTTATGCTTTTAAAGATAGGCCTATATGCTATTTGAACCTTCTTTTTACATGTAAAAGTATGCTATTCAATACAATTTCTGTTAAGCTCATGAATGCTTTTATATGTATACTTGATTGATTGACTTTTCTTTTTTTTACCTTTTCTTAATTCATCAAGAATACATTGTATGCTTCATACATTACAAATCATTAGTAGACAGTAATACTTTACTTACTTTACCACTTTTTGGGCATCATACTACTTCCACATACTTTATTCCGCTTTATGCAGGTATTTATGCTTATTCTTTTTACAATTTTTTATACATTCTTTTTTTTTTTACTTTTCCTTCAGCTTTAATACATTTTCTACTGTACATTATATACATTGCGTCTTTTGGCGAGCCCACACAGTTTCCGTAGGGAACTGCTTTCTAGTTTGATATTAAAATCACTGAGGCTGATAGAAAACCACATGAAGAAGATCGTTAATGTCCAAGTAACAGCTATGCCTTACTCTGAAAATAGCTGGGGTGCATTTTCCCACGTTAATGCTCTGAATTTGATGTGATTTGAACACACAACCTTCTGATCTGGAGTCAGACGCGCTACCATTGCGCCACAAGGCCTACTGATCTCACATCATCATTACCTTCATCTCGCTGGCTTGCCACTGAGAAGAATTTCTTTGATGTTAAAATCACTGATGCTGATTTAAACCGACATGATGAAGATCTGACCTTGACGTGATTTGAACACGCAACCTTCTGATCTGGAGTCAGACGCGCTACCGTTGCGCCACAAGGCCTACTGATCTCACATCATCATTACCTTCATCTCGCGGGCTTGCCACTCTGAGAAGAATTTATTTGATATTAAAATCACTGAGGCTGATAGAAAACCACATGAAGAAGATCGTTAATGTCCAAGTAACAGCTATGCCTTACTCTGAAAATAGCTGGGGTGCATTTTCCCACGTTAATGCTCCGACTTTGATGTGATTTGAACACGCAACCTTCTGATGTGGAGTCAGACGCGCTAACATTGCGCCACAAGGCCTACTGATCTCACATCATCATTACCTTCATCTCGCTGGCTTGCCACTGAGAAGAATTTCTTTGATGTTAAAATCACTGATGCTGATTTAAACCGACATGATGAAGATCTGACCTTGACGTGATTTGAACACGCAACCTTCTGATCTGGAGTCAGACGCGCTACCGTTGCGCCACAAGGCCTACTGATCTCACATCATCATTACCTTCATCTCGCTGGCTTGCCACTGAGAAGAATTTCTTTGATGTTAAAATCACTGATGCTGATTAAAACCGACATGATGAAGATCTGACCTTGACGTGATTTGAACATGCAACCTTCTGATCTGGAGTCAGACGCGGTACCGTTGCGCCACAAGGCCTACTGATCTCACATCATCATTACCTTCATCTCGCGGGCTTGCCACTCTGAGAAGAATTTATTGTGGGCTCGCTACAGCGAGCACACACTAGTTATTGCCAGCCTATATTTGTGGGCTCGCTACAGCGAGCACACACTAGTTATTGCCAGCCTATATTTATAAGTTTATTTATTTATTCCACCCTTTTTTTTGACACACTACTACTTCCACATACTTTATGCTAGAAATTTAGTTCAAACTTCAAACTGTTCAGCTCTTTGAAGTGATTGTGGCTTGCATACAACTTTTTACAAAGTTTTATACTTTTTATACTTTTTAACTTTTAAACTTTTTTTTACATCCTTTATAATGAGAGTCGATGGAAGAAAGGTCCCATTTTTCACAGTTAACTTTTTTGAGCTCTTATTACTCCGTCATACTTTCACTTTGAAACTTCATTCAAACTTTATAATGTTCATCTATCTTTGAACTTTCATTGGTGAAAAAGTTGTTTTGAAAAACGGTTTTTCCGAAATCGCAGTTCAATCGCAGGCCGTTTCGGCTAATTAGTGCCATCTTAGAGTGCGGGGCCTCTTTGACTAGAGTGTGGAAACTGAAATTCTTTCCTTGAAAATTTACCAAACAAATTGTCGTCCCGGCCAAAGTATTCATTTTACACGCATGTTCTTTGGTCATTTTGTAGCCACACATGTCCTCTTTCACACAATGTGACCACCAAAGCACAGAGACATACAGAATGTGAACTACGGCCTTTTAAGTGACACAAAAACAGTCAATCTGCTCATTGACCTCCATTGTATAATTCTTACGAGGAAATTATCGCGCTGACAATTCTTAACTCGCTCTTATAACCACATTTTCAATCGTACCAACACCACAATCGCACATGGTGTACCTCAATATCTCAGGCCACTCACAGCGAAAAAATATTTGCATTCGACTTTTACTTTTTGCGATAGAGCAATTTGTTCGGGGCATAGTTTCCCCCCATTCACGGCCATTATAATCTCCCAGTCATAGTACTGGCATAGAACTTGGAAGTCGCACGCACGCACGCACGCACGCACGCACGCAAAAAAATAAAAATAAAAGTAATTTTTTGAAAAGAAAGTATTTTTTTGAAAAAGAAGTATTTTTTTGAAAAAGAAGTATTTTTTTGAAAAAGAAGTATTTGTTTGAAAAAAAACGTATTTTTTTGAAAAAAAATGAAATTTTTTAAAAAAATGAAATTTTTTGAAAAAAATGAAATTTTTTGAAAAAAATGAAATTTTTTGAAAAAAATGAATTTTTTTGAAAAAAATGAAATTTTTTGAAAAAAATGAAATTTTTTGAAAAAAATGAAATTTTTTGAAAAAAATGCAAACTTAAAAAAAAAAAACTTTAACCTTTTTTTTTTTACTTATGAAAAAAAAATATATATATTTTTTTTACTTAAAAAGAAAAAACTTGAATTTTTTTAATAAAGATTATTTTTTTTACATTTAAAGAAAAACTTTTAAAAACACTTCTACAGCTTCCACATACTTTATTCCGCTTTATGCAGTTATTTATGCTTAAACTAGTTTTTCCAAATGTTCATACTTTTTTTTTACTTTTACTTCAGCTTTAATAAATTTTCTACTTTTGTTTACAATATGCTACAGTCCCGAAATATTGATTATGGATTTAGACCACCAATGGGAACACTATTACTCCGGTCCCCGAGTTTCAAACTTGACACGGCAAAAACTTTATACATTGCAATTTATGCGAGCCCACGCAGTTTCTACAGGAACTGCCTTTCTAGTTAGTTGTGTTCTAGGCCACATACCCCAGCTAACATGTCCATATGGGCCCCACTTGGGAATTGATATGGGCTATGGGCTATGGGTTTTACCTGGGCCGTGCACCCACTTTTTACAAAGCACCCACCTGTGTTAGCCCATATGGGCTTACGTGGGTTTCTAACTGGGTCTTAGGTGGTATCCAAATGGGCCATTTGATGTCAGAACCATGTGTGCGCCACCTGTGTTTGCCTATATGGGTTTGAACCGGGATCTGAATGGGCCTTAAGTGGGTACCAGCTGGGCAAATTATATGCGACCCATGTAGGCCAGACTTGTGTCCGCCCATTAGGGGCTCCAAGTGGGCCGTGCACCCACTTTTCACAAAGCACCCACCTGTGTTAGCCCATATGGGCTTATGTGTGTTTCTAACTGGGTCTTAGGTGGTATCCAAATGGGCCATTTGATGTCAGAACCATGTGTGCGCCACCTGTGTTTGCCTATATGGGTTTGAACCGGGATCTGAATGGGCCTTAAGTGGGTTCCAGCTGGGCGAATTATATGCGACCCATGTAGGCCAGACTGTGTCCGCCCATTAGGGGCTCCAAGTGAGCCGTGCACCCACTTTTCACAAAGCACCCACCTGTGTCAGCCCATATGGGCTTACGTGGGTTTCTAACTGGGTCTTAGGTGGTATCCAAATGGGCCATTTGATGTCAGAACCATGTGTGCGCCACCTGTGTTTGCCTATATGGGTTTGAACCGGGATCTGAATGGGCCTTAAGTGGGTTCCAGCTGGGCGAATTATATGGGACCCATGTAGGCCAGACTGTGTCCGCCCATTAGGGGCTCCAAGTGGGCCGTGCACCCACTTTTCACAAAGCACCCACCTGTGTCAGCCCATATGGGCTTACGTGGGTTTCTGACTGGGTCTTAGGTGGTATCCAAATGGGCCATTTGATGTCAGAACCATGTGTGCGCCACCTGTGTTTGCCTATATGGGTTTGAACCGGGATCTGAATGGGCCTTAAGTGGGTTCCAGCTGGGCGAATTATATGGGACCCATGTAGGCCAGACTGTGTCCGCCCATTAGGGGCTCCAAGTGGGCCGTGCACCCACTTTTCACAAAGCACCCACCTGTGTCAGCCCATATGGGCTTACGTGGGTTTCTAACTGGGTCTTAGGTGGTATCCAAATGGGCCATTTGATGTCAGAACCATGTGTGCGCCACCTGTGTTTGCCTATATGGGTTTGAACCGGGATCTGAATGGGCCTTAAGTGGGTTCCAGCTGGGTGAATTATATGCGACCCATGTAGGCCAGACTTGTGTCCGCCCATTAGGGGCTCCAAGTGGGCAGTCCACCCACTTTTCACAAAGCACCCACCTGTGTTAGCCCATATGGGCTTACGTGTGTGTCTGGCTGGGTCTTAGGAGGGGTCCAAATGGGCCATTTTATATCGGAACCATGTGTGCGCCACCTGTTTGCCTATATGAGCTTGAACTGGGATCTGAATGGGCTTCTAGCCCACTAGGCACTTTTCAGACCCATTAAGATCCCACTTCAAGTTGGTTCTGAAGGGATTTAAATTTGTTAGCAATATTGACATGAACCAGCTGTTCTACTGCAAACACAACTTAAGATGTAAAAAGCACCTACATTTTAGCCAGTATACTTTTTACCTGGGTGAAAATACAATATCAGACAATATCTTTGACAAAGTTTATTTAAATCAATGCTGTATACAAGACACTGCATGTGATGTAATATTTCCTCTTAAAAAGGCCTACTATTCATAGTCTGGATTTTCGGTGGTGAGGTGACCAGTAAAAACAGAGAGAAGGGCCAGTGGGGGTGGTTTGCTCTTCACCGCAGCTCGTGACGTCATGTTGTAGTTCGGTGGTCACCTAACCACCGAAAATCCAGACTATGTATGAGCCTTAACACTGCCAGGTATTAATTAAGATTTTGCCCTGCGTGGCAAAGAAATTATTTGCACTGAAATAAAATGTAAACAAATAAAAACAAAGTGCAACAGTATTGCAATTTCCTCGTAAAGGCCTATTCATAGTCTGGATTTTCGGTGGTGAGGTGACCACCGCTCCGGTGGTGAGCTGACCACTGGAGCTGATGCTGTAGTTCGGTGGTCACCTCACAACCGAAAATCCAGACTATGAATAGGCCTTAACACTGCCAGGTATTAATTAATATGTTGCCCTGCGTGATCTTAACAAAATAAATGATTTGCACTGAAATAAAATGTAAACAAATGAAAACAAAGTGCAACCGTATTGCAATTTCCTCGAAACACTGCCAGGTCTTGATTAATTATTTCACCCACAAAAACATTTAAATTGAAACATATCCCTTTATATCCCTTTAACTACATAGAAAGTTATTTTCAGAACACAATTACTTTAAAAGTACTTTACAAAAACCTACAGTACTTTAAAAGTACTTAAAGTGCATAAGTAATATTCAGAACACAATTACTTTAAAAGTACTTAACAAATAGTACTTTCAGAACACAAAATGTGACTTTCAAGGAACCCGTTTGACCCGAAAAAACAACTGAGGGTAAACTAAAGAGGGCGGTAGTTTATTTACCGTGAAAGATTCTCAAAAAAAAAAAAAACCTAACTGAGGTAGTTCTTCACATATGTGTGAGTGCGTGCGTGTGTGCACATGCTAAGACTTTGGCAGATTTTGCCTATTGGGACTGTGCCCCATTGTCCCGTGTGCTTTCCTGTGTGTGAAGTGTGTTGTCATGTGATCTACGAACTCTGACAGCTCTATTCCCACCTTGATCCCGAGCTCCGGTAAACCATTTTCCCAGCGCGTGCTCTGCTTGCTTCTGGTTCACGTCCTTTGTGGTGGTGTTGGTCTTGAGTGCCACTAAAAATAAATGACAAAAAGCCAACTTAGTACTGCTAGCTTGTAAAGTACTACATGAGATGCACAATGTGTAACCTGACAGCAAGAATGGCTAATGTCTGCTACATTGCTGATGATTCTTTGCTGAGGGACAGAACCAGTTATTTTAAAATGTCTATGGTGGCAAATTTGTTTTCATGTAGAATGAAATAATGAAACGTGAGTGCATTATGGCATATGTTGTGTCAATATTGAAAACTGAGTTAAATACAAACAGTGGCCTCTCTTCAGAATTGTAGTGAGCATATAAGAATGAAGGAAATTTCAAGGAAAACGTACAATGAAAACTCAAATTTACCATAAAGCACATCAAAAAGAGCCAGGTCTCGAAACTTCTTCTTGTCCTTACGTCCAAAAAGATTATAGTGCATGGACAGCTCATTGCTCATGAGGAATCCCATCATTCGCCTGACACAATCGTCCAATTTGGTTCCACCGAGGTCTGCAACCATGGCAACCTGAGTATGAGTCACAGGAAGGACATTCTGTATGTCAGTAATGAATAGTTAGAGTGAAAGGAAGCAGGTGATGGGAAGAATAGAATAATTGGAGAATAGAGACAACAGCAGCCATGCAAGCCAACGTCTTCAAGAAAAGAGAAAGTGGAAAATCTATTTAGAAACACCATTTAGCTAAATAATAATATCAAGGGGGAAAAACAGTCATCACAAGCTGTTGACAGGGGTGAGAGAGAGAATATCAGTGATTAGAGGGGAGCAGAGGTGGTGAAGTGAATAAGTGATTTGAACTTACAACTGCAGCCTTGAACTCTTTGTCGCCGAGCTTCAAGTTCATGGCCTGGACCTCTTCCTCCGTCTTCAGTGGGAACGTAGCTCCTTCCGGGAGCTCCAGCAGCACCACGTCCTCTTTCTGCTTCAGTACGGTGTTTAGCATTTTGGAATGAACCTTCTGGGTGTGCTTTACTTCCTCTAACATTTTCAACAATTGGGAGAACATTTGATGTGTGGAAGCTGGCACTACACTAGGGCTGCTAATCAGGTTTCCAGTGAGCTGGTTCCGAGTTGATGTGTTTGGGGTGCTCGAAAATGGGGTTCCACTCACTGGAGTTCCATGGAGGAGGCTCTGACTCAATGGGGTGCTCGCAATCTGGCTTTCAGTGTAGTGCCTCACTGAGGTGCTAGGGGGGAGGGAAGATTTTGGTCTAACTGGGGTTTCAGTGTTGTGGCTTTTGTGTGGCCCTGGAATCCCACTGGGACTGGGGGTCAGTCCTGGACTTGGGGTACCTGGATATAAAGGTACATTTAAAGATGTTAAATTCTCTGTATATTTTGTTTTGTTTAATAATAATAAAATCAAATTCCATACTTTACATACTTTGGGAAGAAAATCTAGGAGACACACTGGAGATGCTCGTAACACTGTGGCTTTTCTTTTTTTTTGGTGGGCGGGCAGCTTTGGGACGTTTGTCTGTGCAGTTCAAGGGGAGGTGAAGGAGGTGAAGGTGGAATTGCATCCTCATCAGCTGGTTCGGACTCTTCACTAGATCCATCCATTAGTCTTAGCGGTGGCCTACATCCATCCATTAGTCTTAGCGGTGGCCTACAGTCAGTTAAGAACACACAAGCAAACAAAAACGTAACTAAGCAGTAGTTCTCATTCTCAAAATGGGTTCCGACTTCCGGGGATGGACACCGGAGAGAATGGCTCACAACGGGACGCAATGCAAGGCTTGGTTAGCTTGTAGATGGCTACTTTCATTTGTTTTTAATTATATGAAATAGGGCATTCATTCTAGTCTAGGACCAGGCTAAGATATGTATGCACTTCATTTAGGAGAGAATATCTCAACTGTTCTTGGCTAATATGACCGCCGCGATCAACTTGGGAACTATGGCTAATTATCTATCTGGGACAAAATACCTGAAAATGACCACACCCTATTTAAAATGACCGCTAGTTGAAACATGGCTCTAACTTCGAAACCGTTGGAGCTACAGATATTCTGAGGTGCTCAAAATGTTCATGTTTGAATACTCAATAGAGCGTCGTAGTCCCGCCCCCCTCGTGAGACCCGGAAAAGAAATCCCCATTCATTTTCCTCAGACTTTTCAGAAAGTATTTATTTAAAGACGTTTACGCCGCAAACGAAGCCTACTCTTGTCGTGATAAATCATGACAATAAACACAATGTTTTGGGCCAAACAAAGAATTAGAAAGTAGAAAAGAATGGCAGGTTACAACACTTTTTTGTTGTTTTTCTTCTTTGTAATTATTTGTTCGGTCCAAAATATTGTGTTTGTTGTCATGATTTGTCACAACTCGAGTTGGCTTCGTACGATGCTTAAAAGGTCTTTAAATAAATACTTTATGAAATGTCTATGGGAAAAATGCATTGGTATTCATTTCCTGGGTCATGCGACGCTCTATAGACCATATCCACACGGCAGTCATCTTTCCACAAGTTAATGGCAGGGTGGAAACTATCCGCAATTTGCCATTGACCGCCCAAAGTCCTATCTAATTGTATTAAGTTACATCAAACTCACAAACATTGCAGCTGTACAAAAGGCCTGAATTATGCTCTTTCTATCTGCAAAGTGTTTGTTTCATAAAAATCCAACATAGACATGTTATGAGCTACTTTATGTCAATAAATTCCTTGCAGGTGATTTGTTTTCTAAGTGTCAGAGTTCGGAAGCGCTCCCTTTCAGTAACGCAGCACCCTGCTGCCTCCTGCATTATGTGCAAATTCAAAACAGATGGTGCGCAGGGCCGTTGAGTGATTATTCAATGAGCGCTTCCAAACTCAAATACTTAGGAAGGAATTTCTTGACATAAAGTAACTCCTAACATCTCTACCAGGGATTTTTATGAAACAAACACTTTGCAGATAGAAAGAGGGTAATTAAAGCTTTTTGTACAGCTGCAATGTTGGTGAGTTTGACAATTTAATATAATTAGATTGGACTATGTCGGTTTGGATGTATGGGTGGTCATTGGCAAATTGTGGCTAGTTTCCACCCTGCCATTAACTTATGGAAAGATGACCACCGTGTGCATATGGTCTATTGAGTATTCAAACATGAGTATTCTGAACATTTTGAGCACCTCAGAATAGCTGTAGCTCCAACGGTATAGAAGTTAAAGCCATGTTTCAACTAGCGGTCATTTTTAATAGGGTGTGGTCATTTCCGGGTATTTCGTCCCGGATAGATAATTAGTCATAGTTCCCAAGTTGTTTGCGGCGGTCATATTAGCCAAGAACAGTTGAGATATTCTCTCCTAAATGAAGTGCATACATTACATATCTTATCCTGGTCCTCTACTATTCAGGAAAACTAAAAGTTGAATAATACACTGCTCAACGACAACAATCATGATATCCACATGGAGTCATTTGAACGTGCGTGTGCTGTGATGTCAGCACACGCAGGCCGTCTGGAGCCGATCCAGACGGCCTTTACTGCATGTCTTCCCCCCATCTCTCTCCCCATTTCCTGTCAGCCTACTGTCTGTCCCCCCATACAAAATATAAAATGAAGGCGAAAGCCACAAAAAAAATAACATAAAAAAAAAAAATGACTCCACATTTTGCAGCACAACTGCTAAATACTCTGGCAAGGATATAGGCTTTAATATAATTCTGCCCTCTACGCGTTCACATACTGTACAGTTAATATAGAACACTTTTATTCAGGCACATTCCAGCCACCTTTGCCCACCTTACCAACGTCATCAAAACACAACATGATTCTGACAGAGGCATATTTCAGTAGGTCACCAATTTCACCGCTGCCATGCCATGCTGTCCTTCCTCCCAGTACTTCTAAAGTTTCCACCACAACACAACTTTCTAACACAGACTTTTTTACAGTGCCATTTCAGCTCAGTGGCCTTGTGGTTAGAGTGTCCGCCCTGAGACTCAGGCATGCAAACAAGCCCAAGTGAAAAAGGTGACAGTGTGCGATAAAGCCGATTACCTCTTCTGACGCCTCAGGGGCATTTCCACATCTGACTGTAGATCAGATGAAGCCTCTGCCTTCTTGAGCTTCTTACGAGCCGCATCATATGTACCTTCAAAAGAAAGAACACAAAAACAGGGGAAGGGAACATTAAATATATTTTTTTAAGTGAACGCATTAACTTTAACAACCATTATTTTAAACTTTAGATGTTGAAAAACAGAAGATCTACAATCTCGTAGCGTGGCACCGAGTGCCACTATGAGCTTGTAGATCTGTAGATCTGCTATTTTTTTATGAAGATCCTGTGAGATAAAGTAACTATTTTGCCTAAAGAATGTTAATTGTGTCTCCTTCCACATTTCACACTTTCAGAGAACTGTCAGAATTTAGAAGACATTTGTGACCAGTGCCAGTACCACAAGTCGGCACTAATTAAATCTCACAATAGACCAAAATAGAATTATTTTATTTCTTTGGTGGTTTTCGGTTTTAGCCACATTAACACAGTTGGAATGTTAAAGAATGTTTTTATTCCATCAGAAAGTCGTTTTAGTGTCATTAAGTCGTTGCAAAAATGTCTCTATAATTACAGATTATTTGCCGTATTTTGGGGGTGTGAACATTCCTGCACGTATTTACATAGAGTCGTTTCGATTGGCCGTAGCTATCTTTGTTCTCCAGTTACAGTAGCCGTGCAGTGTGTTTCTGTGACAATAGTAAATAGCCTACAACATCAGCA
Organism: Protomyctophum bolini; assembly: GCF_963924005.1. Lineage (NCBI taxonomy): Eukaryota > Metazoa > Chordata > Actinopteri > Myctophiformes > Myctophidae > Protomyctophum > Protomyctophum bolini. Next base: position 1,385,544 of record NC_137867.1, read on the forward strand.
TTATTGTTAACTTGATATGATGCTGTTGGATATTGTAATAAAAGTATAAATTAACTGATTTACCCGTCGTCCACTGAAGAAAAAAAAGTTGCTGCCAGTTTAATGTTTGTTTGAGGTCTCCACACCACACGCGTTCTGACGAGATTGTCTTTGTTGTAAATCCATTCTTCTGCCCTTTATTTCAGTGCACACATGTGCATGTTTATCACTGTGTTTTAATCTTTGTAACTTTATTACCATTGGATGCTGCTGCCTGATGATCAATACATGAATGAATAACATCGCGTGTGATCGCGCGTCGCGGTGAAATCCGTCTTTTATATAATTTGATCAATCCATGACATCCATGCGTGATCACGCGTCGCGGTGAAATCCGTCGTTTATATAATTTGATCAATCCATGACATTGTTGTTAGAAGAACAGCTCAAATATTGAATGTGAAGACATAGTGTAGTACAAATCCTGGTGTGACCTTCTTAAAAGTGGAAGGATCATAACACACGTCTAAGGTATTTTTTCCCCTGACTTTCTGTTGGTAAGGTTTTGACTCTTTCACATCAGTGCATGGCTGATTCAAGCCATGCATTTAGGGGTAAAAAGGTACCTTTGTACATATTAATAATGTAATGTAAACATACAGCATTTTTTTATTTAGCAATTAAAAGCATGGGTCTAAAACTACAAGTAACTTCATGGAATAAATTATAGCCTACTTGCTGCAAGTAGTTTTACTCCAGCATACTAGTTACTTTTTAGATTGTATCATTACCAAAACATACACTAAACAACGTCCGTCCTATATTTCTATATTGCAATATTGATACTTTCTCATCTCTATTTATTTTTATTCTAAGAGTTCTAGATGTCCTTATTCCTCTTTTACTAAGTGTCAACTCAAGTAATTCTGTGCAGTTGACAGTGTGGAGTGGTTAGAGGATGGGGGGAGTGTTTATGCAAGTATCTAGGGGTGGAGACAAGTATCTATTGTCACACCCCATTCCTGGGCTCAGAAATGCTAAATACTATGAAATCTTAAAACGGCAAATTCTGTACTTTGGTGTTTCCAGTTAAACAAGTTTCAAATGGTCATATCTTCTTCATTTTTCCCCCAATTTCAATGAGCAATAGATCATATGAAAGGTTACAGTGTGCAGTTTCATAATATGTAAAGAACTGAAAAATGACCATGTCCCCCTTGTATATCAAACCACTGTCCCTGGTCACATTTGTGTAAGTCAATGGGTTAAAGCAATAGGTTATATACATTGCACAGTTGCGCACATCTTCAAACTTTACCTCTCCCCAAAAAAAAACCTTATTGCCAATTGCACGTACACGGACTCTCTCCCATGTCGAAGGATCTGGCGGAGCTTGTTGTTTCACTAGGTTGCTGATTGACGTTGTGACACTACTCGGCCAGTAGCACTCCACCTCGTAAGTATTTGTGAACCAACAGGATGGGATGATGTCCACCATAGGATTCCCATCGTCCAAAACCTCTTCAGTGAACTCCACAATTCGGAATGTGCCGGACATGCTGAAAAGTTTATAATTACTGGTCATGCAACTGACTGAAAGCCACATTCCCCTCTTCCAGAGGAAGCAGTATCAGTTTTTCCGTCAAGTCAGTCACTGGCACTCCATGCAGTTCTTGAGAAAGGTGTGTCACTCTTTTGATCCCAACAAGGGATGAATCAATGGGGTAATGGTAAAAGCCCCCTTGTCTCTCGTAAAACTGACACACAGCGTACATAGCTCCTGATAACACCTCCACAATGTTCCTCACTACAGCAACTCTTCCGTCAATATTATAACAGTTGCTGCCATGAGAGGAGGAAATCATTTGGCCTTCATGCCTGTACTTCTTGTACTGCATACGAGCAGGTACATGTGGGAGAGTAGGACCACCTACATGTGGCTGTTTTGGCTCATTCCTCGTTTCCTTTTCTTCAAGAGAGAGACTGCGTTTTTCACCTACACGCCTTACGAGTTGTTGAACAGCACCTTGTGGCTTTCTTACTAACTTACTTAATGTGCCGAGATGATTTTCAAAAGGGAAACATGAAACACTGTCTAGGGCACCAAACCTTCTTGCATCATCAGCCAGGTGAATTAGAGCGTGGGTGTTGTACACTAGCTGGTCTGGTCCATATATCTTAGCATAGTTGTTCACATAGCATTTCAACAGTTTGTCTGCATAGTCACAATATTGTGAACACAGAGCTGGACTGAGAAGAATTCTCATAGCTACAGACAAAAGCATGAAGTTTTTGTACCACCGCGTAGATAGGCGTCCTTTTAAAACCACAGGGCCAGTGTACAATAAAAACTGCCTAAATTCAGTGGCCTTCCACAGTCTGAATTCACGAAGTGACCGTGGCTTTCGTGAAAAACTACTCGGGATATATTCTCTGATGGATTGCAAGTGGTTCGAAATAACCTCGATGGTGGATGATGCAAGCCGACACTTTAAAGGCCCCTGGATCCACAGACTAATAAGTCTCCTGACATTTCCCAAACAAACTAAGTGCATGTAATCCAGGACAAAGCATGACACCATCCCTATGCCAAGCTCTTGAAGTGGTGAAACACTATGATGATGTCCTTCATCGCACCCACTTTCAAATGTTGCATCTGTTCTTAGTGGTTCTGTTAAATCAGGATAAACAACCTTACTATTTAGGTAAACCCCGTGCACTACACAGCGCTCACAGGCACTGTAACCTGTATGACCTTTGATACATTTCAAGAAGGCACGGGCAGGTGCATCACAGATGAAGGCATCTGGAAGAGCGACATTATAATGTTTTCCATTGTAATCTAAACCCTCACGAGTTAACTGCTTCAAGTCCTGAATAAAATCCTTCAAATATTCACCAGCACAAGGCGGCTTTGAGGGGCCTGCATACATACCAATGATAAATACATTAGATCTCGGAATTTCTTTGATCTTTGCCAAAATAGGCCATAAGTCATTTTTAGAGCTTTTAGAGAGGGACAAGCCATCAATGTTAACACGGAGGGTTAGAGTGTCTACTGCAGGAGGTGATTCACGAGACAGCTCTGAAATAATTGCATTTGAGACTCCAAAATAGTAGTAGCTTCCATTTCCCATCTCTTTGACCTCACAGGTTTGTACAGTTGACAACAGGGTTCTTGGATCTTTGGGTAAGTCCAGGCCACACTGCCTTAAAATAGTTAATAGTTCTGACAAGGCACTATGTGAAATATTGCGTTTTGCCGCCCAATTGGCCAATTTACATTTAACCTCACTGCAAGGATCAGAACCTTCAACAATTGCTTCACCGTGGTCATCAAAAACCATCTCAGCACCAGATTCTTGTTCCTCAGAATCTGATATTTGGCGCCTTTCCTCAGAATCTGATTCCCATTGCTCGAAATCTACTGCCTGTCCTCAGAATCTGACTCTTGCAGGTCCCTTTCCTCGTAATCTGATATTTGGCGCCTTTCCTCGAAATCCACTATTTGGGGCCTGTCCTCAGAATCTGATTGTTGGTCCCTTTCCACCTGACAGTCCAACTCTTCATGAAGATTTCCAAAGACATGGGTGTCTGTTGTATCACAAACCACATGAGACGCCAACTGTTCATTATCATTCTCTAAACTTTGGTCGTTTTCAAAGGCTTCCAAAATCCGCAACTGCTCTGCAACTTTGGCATTAACTCGTCGTCGTTTGGTCCAACGGCTACATTCCATTATTATTTTAATTCCACAAATCTGTAACAGAAGAATTTTAACGTAAGGGAAATGTTCACACTTGACTACATACTACTTTTTTCTTTTTCCTGGATTTCCAGGGCAGCCGTTTAACCACTAAAGCCTTATTTTTATACTTAAGACAAAACAGCAGATCTACAACCTCAACACATTGAACGTTTGCCTATAAACAATGTGCGATAGGGACATGAGTGGAAATGGAAGTGTGCATTTCACCATTATATCACTGCTAGAAGGTAGCCCGATGAGTGAAATGACCATTTAGAGCAGGGGTGCCCGTTGTCCAGATTGTATTTCCTCTCTTCATAACTACCTTTTAACCCATGTTGACCTGAGGACGCATCTGTGTCACCATTATAGCTTTTAACCACTTTTACCATTTTAAAGTGGGGTCGCTCCCTCCAATAGGCTATCAAGTCTGTGCCAAATGCTGCCGAAAAAAGCAGCCACTGGCTGTGGATCAAAAGGAAGGACAACCACTGGGCATAGAGACCATTGGTATACGGTCAGGCTTGGGCCTGACTCAGGGAGAAGGACGCCCCTGCCATGCAGTCCAGTGGTGAATATGGAGGATATGGAATGGAGGGGGGGTGTACCTGGGATGACAGGCACACAGTTGAGCCCTCTGGAAACGTAGTGGGCTAACATCAATGAAACAGTTGATGAAGCAGTTGATGAAGCATGGTGCCCAATAGCCCCTTCCGGGACCCTCCATTACCTTTTCTGAAGTTTGGACGACGGTACCCCTAGGGTCCCTGATAGCTTATTCCACTCTCCATATGATGCAGATTTACCTAGTCTCTGTTCACGGAGTGATGCGCCGTTGCTTGAGTGTTGGTGAGATGTTTCAAAGATGCATAACACAGCTATAGGAGACCGCCGCAACGTGTGCGAAGCAGTATTAATACTATTAACCACCGTTGCCGTTAAGTATTTTAAATCTTTTTTTTAAGTTTTGCTTCTCTGAAATAATCTCTTCCTCATTTCCCATGTCCCACTTCCCACGACACAACAGCGTTATAAACATCCTGCATGTACGTGGTCGGCCAATCAGAGGCAGTAACTAGGACGTGCAGCTAGCCAGTCGCCGCTCGGGAGGCGGTACAATGGGAAGTCAACAAGGAAGTCAAGAAAGAGAGGAGAGAGAATTTCAGCGAAGCAAAACTTAAAAAAAAGATTAAAAATACTTAACGGCAACGGTGGTTAACGCCGCTTCGCACACGTTGCGGCTGTCTCCTAAAGCTGTGTTAAGCATCTTTGAAACATCACCAACACTCAAGCGACGGCGCATCACTCCGCGAACAGAGACTAGGTAAATCTGCGTCCTATGGAGAGTGGAATAAGCCATCAGGGACCCTAGGGTACCGTCGTCCAAACTTCAGAAAAAGGTAACCCAGGGTCCCGAAAGGGACCCACCTGATGACCTCAATGAAAGTCCTACACTCCATATTCACCACTCCACTCTGACCTTCAAGAGCGCTAACTTACCATTTAGGGATTGAAACATCTAGTTATATTAGCTTTACTGTTGAAAAATAGCAGATCTACAAGCTTGTACATCTGCTATTTTTGGAGAAAAAAAAAGTGTATGAAAATCCTTGACATGAAAGTTAGAGCACCAGTGCTAAGTTATTCAGAAAACTGCCAGATTTTTTGTTCTCAGGTCTGAATGGGTTAAATGACCAGCTCAACAGGATGTACCCACAAAACAATAAAACGTTATCCCAGTGCTAAAAAACTTGAAGGGGTACACAACTACATATATACTGTATAGTACCTGGGATGCAGACTAATGGGAGGAAAGAAGACTTCCCCCCCATTCTGAATGGAAGTGGTAGTTCTTAGGGTTCAGACAATATTTGCAATACTTTTGAAAACACTTGAAAACAAAGCTGTCTACTTTAGAAGCTGTTGATGTCAACCAAGTGTTCTACTTGCACAGCCTATGTCATCTACCCTTTAGGCACCCCATATTATTTAGAACTGCTGCAATGTCATCTACCCACCTAGCCCTAGAATGGCTCTTGTTGTTACATACAGTATTTCAGACTATTTAAATTGGCAGGTGGTGTGATTAATTACCCAGCACCTATCGCAAGGCACCTGCCAATTGTGTGACCCAAACTTTTGTGTTTCCCTGGTCAATTGGTGATGACGTCTGCGGTAAACAGGACGTATTCGTAGAATCAGTCCAGCGATCATTCTGGCCCCCCCTCGCCCGGAGAGAAAGACGTCTGTGTGCATCTCGTGAAAAAGTGGAGATAATTGACTAAATACACATTTTGTGCCAGAACTTTCACACTGATATAAAACTAGAGGACCGTATTTCACTCCACGTCTTTGGAATTATTTAATGGGTGAGTACAAACGGATCATTTATCATCTATGGCTCTGTATGTGAAATACTGTACATACTGTATGTAACAACAAGGGCCATTCTAGGGCTACTCCCCACCTAAGCACGCACATATGTTACAAACTGATAACTTAGACAGACCAGCATTGCTCTTAAATTTACCTTAATGTTCGAGTTTTCTCCACAACCTTGGAAGCTGTGAACCTGCACGCACGCACACACACACACACACACACACACACACACACACACACACACACACACACACACACACAAAGAGAGAGAGAGAGAGAGCAGAGAGATAGAACACGTTTTAGCTTGATTTATAATGAGCTAATAATCATTAAAGACAATAACTCAGTGTGACACTCAGCAGGTGACATGGTCTAGCCCATGCCCACTTAACCTACATAGGACACAAACATGGGTGACCAGTTCTAACCCATGCCCACTCAGCCCATGCATAACCTATATAGGACCCAGACATTGGTGACCAGTTCTAACCCACGCACACTTAGCCCATATATATCCCACAAGAGACCCAGATATGGATGACCAGTTCTAACCCATGCCCACTTAGCCAATATATATCCCACAAGGGACCCATACATAGGTGACCAGTTCTAACCCATGCCCACTAACCCCATAAATAACATATATAGGACCCAGAAATGGGTGACCAGTTATGTATAACCCATGCACACTTAGCCCATATATATCCCACAAGGGACCCATACATAATACTCCCCACCTAAGCACACACATATGTTACAAACTGATAACTTAGACAGACCAGCATTGCTCTTAAGTTTTACCTTAATGTTTGAGTTTTCTCCACAACCTTCGAACAGTGCTGCAGCTGTGAACCTGCACGCACGCGCACACACACACACACACACACACACACACACACACACACACACACACACACACACACACACACACACAGAGAGAGAGAGCAGAGAGATATAACACGTTTTAGCTTGATTTATAATGAGCTAATAATTATTAAAGACAATAACTCAGTGTGACACTCAGCGGGTGACATGGTCTAGCCCATGCATAACCTATATAGGACCCATACATGGGTGACCAGTGCTAACCCATGCCCACTCAGCCCATATAAACCCATAAGGGGCCCAGGTGTTGGTGACCTGTGCCACACACACACACACACACACACACAAAGAGAGAGAGAGAGAGAGAGAGAGCGAGCAGAGACCCACAGGGCCGCGTTTCAGACAAGGCTATGTCTCTGGGTAACATTTGTGCTACCGAGATAGCCGGCAAACAATGCTAGCTGTTTCGCGTGCGCGCACACACAAAGAGCAGAGAGATAAAACAAGTTTTAGCTTGATTTATAATGAGCTAATAATTATTAAAGATAATAACTCAGTGTAAAAGAAACCAAATGGACACTTTGTGGGGTGCACTTGGTTCCATTTGTACACTCCCAGAGTTACATAAACACTGCATAAGAATTACTTTGTTCAAAATTTTAGCTTAATTTTGTCCGATTCCGAACGAGATTCCCCCGTCCGAAACGGACCACATAGACGGCCGAGATACGCCTGGGGACAGCCGCGGACCCCGCGGGCACGGGGCCGCGTTTCAGACAAGGCTATGTCTCGGGGTAATATTTGTGCTACCACGAGGTAGCCGGCAAACAATGCTAGCTGTTTCACGCGCGCGCACACACAAAGAGCAGAGAGATAAAACAAGTTTTAGCTTGATTTATAATGAGCTAATAATTATTAAAGATAATAACTCAGTGTAAAAGAAACCAAATGGACACTTTGTGGGGTGCACTTGGTTCCATTTGTACACTCCCAGAGTTACATAAACACTGCATAAGAATTACTTTGTTCAAAATTTTAGCTTAATTTTGTCCGATTCCGAACGAGATTCCCCGTCCGAAACGGACCACATAGACGGCCGAGATACGCCTGGGGACAGCCGCGGACCCCCGGGCACGGGGCCGCGTTTCAGACAAGGCTATGTCTCGGGGTAATATTTGTGCTACCACGAGGTAGCCGGCAAACAATGCTAGCTGTTTCGCTCGCACAAAAATGCAAAGCTACAAGTCCAAAGCAAATGGCTATGCTAAGCCAATGTGGTCTTGGAGATCTAATAATGCTATGCTAGCGTTTTGCTATGCTAGCGTTTGGCTAGTGTGTCACCATTAGACCTGTAGCATTAGCCAGCTAGCTATACCATTAGCAATTTTGCATGCTTACATTTTATTAGGTCCTAGGTTTAAAACACGCACATATAAAACATCTCTTGTGTGTTGACATGAACCCCATAAATGCACTAAAAACACACCATGCGTTTAATGGTGTTAGGAACCAAAAAATTAGACAAAAAAAGGTTAGCACGAATGCCGGTAGCAATAAGATGATAAGAGGGGGGGGGAGCGGGAACTTTTATATATATATATATATATATATATATAGCTATAGCTAGCTATACTATATTTACATCCACTCTATAAAACCGCTCATGTGCCGACATGACGCACATAAATGCAGAAAAATACAAGCCAGTGCTGTACAATGAACCATGTAGAACTTACTTGATTTAATAAGAAACCTTCCTTGCCGGTGCCGGGATATGCGTACCAGTACAACAAGAATTTCAGACTGGAAGAAAATGGCTGGCTAGGACCCTTCCATCATATGATTAGCTGACTTGTGAAATGCCTGACAAAATTAACTAATAAGCGATATTTTATAATATATTCGTTTTTTAACAGACCATACGTTTATACATTTCACACTTATTTTTTAATTAACCCATTAATTTGCCATGCCTTTATAGTTAATGATTTACATATGGAGAGATACTATATTTTTAAACAAATATATATTTAATTATCCCATATCCCAATCAGATGTACTTCAGCTTAAACAGCTCGACGGAACAGCATCGATATTTTGCACACAATTAAAAACATTGCATTAAATAAATAGACGTGGAAGCAAACTTCATGTGTTAAACAAGAAAAGTACCATACTTTTATTTTTTTTAAACACACACAAATGAAAAATACAAATTACTAGCTCATAGCCTCGTAATTTAATAAAAAAAAAAAAAAAACTCAAAATCAAACTCGAGTCTCGAAATGTCACTGCGGGCCCGGGCATTCAGCCGCTCTGTGGCCAGGTTGGGCGCAATAGAGACAGAGGCCGTCTCTCATTCGGCGGTTTCTCTCCCGCTGCTCCAGCGCTGTAACGCGGGCCATGCAGGCGACATCATGCGTTTCCAGCTGGTCCGTCTGCGTGGCCTGGTCGCGTGCTGTGCAAGCCTGCACGGATGTGCAGACTTTCGCCGGCTCCTGCAACTTGAGATCAGCCAATTGTTTCTCCATTACCGCAATGGTCTCGGCCGACTCATGGGCGATGCTTAAAAGGAAGTCCATATTGACTCTCATTTTTATGAGCTCCTTGTGGATGGCTTTGTTGTCCATGATATCTGCAGCTAGTTCAGTTGTCTTACTTGTCGCAGCGAATGATTTGAGATGAATGAAGCAAGCGCAATAATGATCTTGCCTATATAGGCTTAATTATATAATTAGTTGCAGCTGGTTCCACTAGGTAGCAATTGGCAAGTGTGTGTGTGTGTGTGTGTGTGTGTGTGTGTGTGTGTGTGTGTGTGTGTGTGTGTGTGTGTGTGTGCACATGTAGCCTACTGGACTTTTTTTTTATTTTTTCTTGTTCGGCATAATAAACGTACGTTTACATTGCCAAAGCAAAAGTGGTATAAAAACAACTTTATGAAACAAATTGGGTGCACCAGAGCTGTTACATTAACACTTGAGTTTATGAAACTATAAAGAGTATGCATTTTCTGTCAGAGATCGTTATACATTCATCTCTCTCTCTCGCCCGGCCCCAGCTCTCTCCCTTCCTCCCCCATCCCAAATCGGACAGACAGATGACAGACAGACAGACAGATCTGTCTCTCTCTCTCTCTCTCCGTCACTCCCCCCCCTCTCTCTCCCTCCCCCTCCCCCTTCTCTCTCACTCTCTCTCCGTCCCTCCCTCCTCTCTCTCTCTCTCTCTCTCTCTCTCTCTCTCTCTCCCCGTCACTCCCTCCCCCCCCCTCTCTCTCTCTCTCTCTCTCTCTCTCTCTCTCTCTCTCTCTCTCTCTCTCTCCCTCCCTCCCTCCCATGCGCACTTATGTTTCTGCTCGATGTTGCGACATCACTCAATGTAATGACTAGGGCCAAACGGAATCTGCAGGTTTTTTTCTGGTTTTCTGCGGTGATTTCGGAGGAAAATCTGCGGGATTCAGCAGGGTTTTTTAAGGTGTTAGACAGTTATCCAGTACTATAATCAATGTGTTTGGAGCAAAAATAACAACCATAAACACGCTAAATAATCCTTAAAGTACCATAAAGTAAGACCCCTTAGTCAAACCATTGACTTTGTAATTTTTTTATTTCAGTTCTGAACATTGAAATAAATACCAGTATATGTAATACAATCTAAATAAAAAATGTAATAAATACATACATTTTAAATAACATTTTTTGGTACAATGCACATACATTGTGCCATATGTGAAATCTGTTATTTTTGGCTATTCTCCCTAGAATATGCTGCTGAATTTGTATTTGAAGGAAGGAAGGATAAAGGAATCATTATAAAGGAAAGAAAATTTATGATGATAACTGTTGGGGGAGGGATGGGGTAAGGGAGAAAATTAAGGGGAAAAAAGGTATTTTTTAACTTGTTGAAACTTTCTAACAATAAAAACATATTAATTAAAAAAAACACGCAACAAATAATAAATTAATCAATTACAAATACAACATTTAAATAATCATTCAGTACGTCAGTCAGTCAGTGGCTTTCAGCCAGTCAGTGAGTGGCTTGTCAGTCAGTGGCTTTCGGCCAGTCAGTCAGTCAGTGGATTTCAGTCAGTGGCTTTCAGCCAGTCAGTCAGTCAGTGGCTTTCAGCCAGTCAGTCAGTGGCTTTCAGTCAGTGGCTTTCAGCCAGTCAGTGAGTGGCTTGTCAGTCAGTGGCTTTCAGCCAGTCAGTGGATTTCAGTCAGTGGCTTTCAGCCAGTCAGTCAGTCAGTCAGTGGCTTTCAGCCAGTCAGTCAGTCAGTGGCTTTCAGCCAGTGGCATTCAGTCAAGCAGCCAGTCAGCCAGCCAGTAAGCTATAGCCTGCGGCTTTCAGTCAGTCAGACAGTGCGTGGGGGTTCTGCTGCCGACAGTTGAACTTGACAATCAGCATCATCTTAATGTTGTTTTCAGTCAGGCTCCGTCTGTACTGTGTAAGCAGCATAGTGTAGTGTGAGAAAAGTCTCTCAACATCCACTGAGGTAGTGGGGTGGTGGAGGTACAGTGCTACTATTATATGGACAGATTGGGCATCCTGTCCTCCCTGGCTGCCCACCACTCCACAGGACTGACATCAGCAGCATCACTCTTGTCCATGGATGTAGAGGTGCCATTCCTCAGCTGACACATGGGTAAGGGCAGGGGCCACCTGGACATAGTCGTGAAGGTTCTTTCTTAGACCAGCTACCTTTGATGGGTCAAACACTGGGAGGGCTTTGAAGAGCTGCATACTGGGGTATCTCTCCATTACTGCCTGCAGCTTTGCAGAGCAGTTAGCCATGGTCTTCTGGAAGAGCTCACGCAGGCATCACGCTCATCGTCATCTAGACCCCTCAGCTGCTCTCTGGTCCTATCACGCCAGTCTTCAGCCCCTGCACTGCAGCCATATTCAAACAGAGTAGCATTGTACAGAATTATAAAATATAATGCAAACATACTGTAAGGCTGTATAAGGCTTATATACAAGCTCCTCGCAAATATCTGCCTTTCAGGCAGATATTTTCACTCAATAGTACAATATTGTATTTAGTACAATATTGTACAATTGAGTGCTGGACTGCTCACAATAGAGCAATAGAGCAATTTTTGCATAATACTTTACTTTATTTACAATTATAATATTAATACTACTAACACATTATTGTCTATTGGCAATAGTACTAACACGTGCCCACATGAACCAAAATTCTCATTCAGCATAATCATTCTAGCTGCTAGACTAATGTAACAAAACTTAACAAAATCAAACAAATACTTTTGTAACCATCACTGCTTGTGTGTGTGTGTGTGTGTGTGTGTGTGTGTGTGTGTGTGTGTGTGTGTGTGTGTGTGTGTGTGTAGCCGACTTATCCCATGCTTAAACTTTTATACGTTCTGTTATTTTTGGCAAGGCAAAACTGGCCAACCTTGTCTGTGTCCTGTATGGGTTCTGTATGGGCTAAGTGGGCCTGGGTTAGAACTGGTCACTCATGTCTGGGTCCTATATAGGTTATGTATGGGCTAAATGGGCATGGGTTAGAACTGGTCACTCATGTCTGGGTCCTATATAGGTTATGTATGGGCTAATAATACATGGGTGACCAGTGCTAACCCATGCCCACTTAGCCCATTTAAACCCATAAGGGACCCAGGTTTCGTAAATGTTTCGTTATTTGTCTAACCTCTTTAACGCTTATAAGTCAAAAACCGTTCGATATTACGGGCCCATCTTTTAGTATGTTATATAGCTTGTCGGGACGAACAATCTGGTATGTGGTTCGCCACACACGGTCGTGTGCTTTAGGAGCTTAGGGTTACACTTTGAAGCGTGATAGCTCCTCCCACAAAGGTCGTAAATAAAAGTTAGTTGCATCCACGCGTAGCTATCGATAAGACGAACGCCCTGATATGTGTCTCCTTGCTGGTACTCAATTTTAAATTTAGCATTTCAACCATAAACACACTCTTTGGTTCACTATGTCTATAAGGCTTCCAGACAGGTAACCCTAGGGTTACCTAGGGTTAGGGTTACGGGCTACGGGGGTCGCACGACAATGGCGGACATATCGGAGCGTAGATCTCGGAAAACTGAACACGCCCATGTCAATTACTTGGCTGACGGACGTATTGTTCTCGAGCTATCGCGCGTTGAAAACTAACCCTAGGGTTAGCCAATTAAGAGAACCGTAAGTCCCTGTGCTGGGAAACAGATATCAGCGTCTTCAGCTCGTCGTGCTGAGTCCGAAAATGGTCTCGGGGGGCTGGGGACAGGAAGTTGGCGTTTACACCCACTTCCTGACGTCATAGAGAGATAAGACCACCACCGTTGGAATCGGGGCAAAAAAGTAAGTGGGAATACATGCCCCTTCATTAGAAAAAATCACAGGAAATATGTTGTTTTTGGATGCAAAGGTGACATTTTTACAAACTTTGGCGCCCTTTTTCACCACTTTCCCCACAAGGGACCCAGGTATGGATGCCCAGGTCTTACCCATGCACACTTAGCCCATACATAACCTATATAGGACCCAGACATGGGTGACCAGTTCTAACCCACGCACACTTAGCCCATATATATCCCACAAGACGCCCATATATGGATGACCAGTTCCAACCCACGCCCACTTAGCCCATATATATCCCACAAGGGACCCATACATGGGTGACCAGTTCTAACCCATGCCCACTAAGCCCATAAATAACATATATAGGACCCAGAAATGGGTGACCAGTTCTAACCCTTGCCCACTAAGCCCATAAATAACCTATATAGGACCCAGACATGGGTGACCAGTTCTAACCCACGCACACTTAGCCCATATATATCCCACAAGGGACCCAGGTGTGGATGCCCAGTTCTTACCAATGCACACTTAGCCCATACATAACCTATATAGGACCCAGACATGGGTGACCAGTTCTAACCCACGCACACTTAGCCCATATATATCCCACAAGGGATCCAGGTGTGGATGCCCAGTTCTTACCAATGCACACTTAGCCCATACATAACCTATATAGGACCCAGACATGGGTGACCAGTTCTAACCCATGCCCACTAACCCCATAAATAACATATATAGGACCCAGAAATGGGTGACCAGTTCTAACCCATGCACACTTAGCCCATATATATCCCACAAGAGGCCCATATATGGATGACCAGTTCTAACCCATGCCCACTTAGCCCATATATATCCCACAAGGGACCCATACATGGGTGACCAGTTCTAACCCTTGCCCACTAAGCCCATAAATAACCTATATAGGACCCATACATGGGTGACCTGTTCTAACCCATGCCCACTTAGCCCATGAATAACCCACAAGGGACCCAGGTGTGGATGCCCAGTTCTTACCCATGCACACTTAGCCCATACATAACCTATATAGGACCCAGACATGGGTGACCAGTTCTAACCCATGCCCACTTAGCCCATACATAACATATATAGGACCCAGACATGGGTGACCAGTTCTAACACATGCCCACTTAGCCCATACATAACCTATATAGGACCCATACATGGGTGACCAGTGCTAACCCATGCCCACTTAGCCCATATAAACCCATAAGGGGCCCAGGTGTTGGTGACCAGTTCTAACCCATGCCCACTTAGCCCATGAATAACCCACAAGGGACCCAGGTGTGGATGCCCAGTTCTTACCCATGCACACTTAGCCCATGCATAACCTATATAGGACCCAGACATGGGTGACCAGTTCTAACCCATGCCCACTTAGCCCATACGTAACCCATATGGGACACAGACATGCGTGCCCAGTTCTAACCCATGCCCGCTTAGCCCATATATATCCCACAAGGGACCCATACATGTTGACCAGTTCTAACCCATGCCCACTCGGCCCATTTGTAACCCATATCGAACCCACAATATTTGCCCAGTTCAAGCCCATGCCCACTTAGCCCACATAGAACCTACCTGGAACCCAGTATAATTGCCCAGTTCTAGCCCATGCCCACTTGGTACCCATAAACACACATACACCCCATATGGTGCCCACATGGACATGTTAGCTGGGACACAACAGTCTTCAAGGTGTTTTTTTTGACCAGTAGGATCCTGTAGACTAGGACTAGAGGACTAGAGGTATATCTGCTATTTTTTAATCACTAAAGCATAAAAATAACGGTTGAATTTGTTAAATTCTAAAATGACACAGCTTTCCTGGTCTTAATGGGCCTACCTGTCGATCCGTCGCAGTCTGGGAGGTCTTCATAGTTCCGCCTGGACAGAACTGCCACAGCCAGCATGGAGATCACGCAGATCAGAAAACACAGCTTCATCTGGTAACAGTAATGAACACAATGTTAACAATAGGCTACTGCAAAAAGTAATTACATTCCTGTTGTTCAAAATCTACAGAAAACTGTTTTGATTTTGTCACAAAGTAAGTAGTAGGCGTAGTTGTCGCATTTACTATGAAATCGTACATTTTTGTCAGTCAGTCAGTCAGTCAGTCAGTGTGACACGAAAAGGAACCAGTTTCCAAGTGATTCGTGCTGTACATGCTCATCAAGGGTGCACACTTGTTGGCTTGTGTATGGACAAACAAACTACAAACTTTATGTGGCCAGGTGGAGTTGAGCCTCAGGAGCCACCATAGGGACAGTCCACTTCCTCATTGACAATCAGGTGACTATTTAAAGGCCCTGTCATTGGTGAACGCTGCCGAGGGTCTCGAGACCTGGGTCTGCGGCTGGGTTTTTATTTACAGTATACTAGTGCCAGGGTGAGTAACATGTCTCAAGACTGTTTTAATCCTGTTTCATTCTTTATCTAAATGTAGCTGTTACCATTCAGGTCTATGTTAATTCCTTATGAATCTAAACATTATCTCTCATCATTCAGGTTGATAATTCATGTGCCCTAGCTGGCTAGCTGTGCTGACCTCTTTCATGTGGCAGGAGGGAATGTGTGGACATTTCAAGGTATACAATCAAACAATTTGTTACAATTATTTATTTAGTTTATATTTATATTGTGTACTAAATGTATGTTGTTCCCACTCCTTTACATCTAGCCACTGCTGCTTTGTTTATGTTCATTTTGTATTTGATTATTTGAGCCATTTATTTTACTGTGTGAATTAATTAGGTTTTGTCTTTTGTTTGTTGTTTGTTTGTTTTGTTTGCCCATCCAGAGTCAGGGAGCCAAGTGGTGTAGCTGACCTACGTACTGAAGGGGTTCACAATAGGTCTCACTGTAGTCCACAGCCCAGGTTTGTTAGTGTGAATCATAGACTGTAAAAAAATATGGACAAAGCGTTCCGCGGGTCTAACATGAACATAAAATGAAGCCTGTCAGTCCTTGAATCGTACATCGCCATCTTTATAGATCCGTTTGGGCCCAGCTGGCCATTGGCTGGCCCAGACAACGAGGCGGGACTTCCCCCCTTCTTCTCCGTTGGTTTTTATTTTGACTCGAGTGGGTGGGGAATCCCGATCATAGACTGTAACGGTAGCCATGCCCCTCAGAACATACGCAACTTTATTCATTTTTTTAATAAATGGGACCATCATTTTCCAAAAAGAATATTATGACTGAATGAATGATTAAAAATGAGACTTTAAACTAGTGACTGGAAGTAGAAAGTATTCATGACCATGTTTATTAAGGTAATACAGTCTAGGTGAAGTTGGGCCCAAATACATGGACTTCTATGGGGCTATGGGTTTTTTTGGGCCCAATGACAGCGCCACAACAGGCCATTATATGGACTTTCAGGAAATCCCGATTTCCTTAGTAGCTTCACAAAATATCTGTCTGACTGCCCCCCTGGTGTGAATGCGTGCACCTCTTTTTCCACGGTGGCACTCCATCCTTTCGTATGCTGTTTGCTGTGTGTGCTGTGCTCTTAGGTGGTTATAGTGGTGTAGCCTATTCTGTAGCTTAGCTTTCCCCTAAAAGTGGTTGTTGGCAGCTGACTCTGTTTTTTAAGCTTCATATTGCAGTCTTTGATCTTTACCTCTGTTTTATTTATCTTGTGGTAGATTGGTAGTAGGCCTATAGCAAACTGGTTCCTACGAGCTGTGACTGCAATGTGTGATTTTAATCAATTCAGTATGTATGCCAGCATTTGTAGTTTTTAACATATTTTTTTGTGTCAGTCCTAGTAGTACAAAGTAGTAGTAAGGTTGAAATCATTTTTTTGCAAGTAGAAATTAATGCGGGTGTTAGAGGGTTAAATGTTTTCTTGGAAACGCACATGTAACCACTGATTTGGACCAAAACAATAAAGGATTTCACTGTGTCAATAAGGAAAAAAAATAACTGTAGTGGGTCGCACACACCAAGACTTCAGTTCAGCAAAGTTATGGATGAAAAGGAAATCATCTGACTGCAACCGGACCAATGTTAAAAGCTGCCGTGGGACTCAACCATTATGACGGAGTATACATCGGGGTCCGTATACAGACATGGAATATGACGTCCCCTAGCGGCGGGGTCCGTTTATATACGGACATGGGAAAGAAATAATTAAGTCATCAAGTATCAATACTGCAATATAGAAATACTCTGTTACAAGTAAAAGTCCAGAAAGTATCGACATCAACATGTACTTAAAGTAAAAGTAGGCTACTCATTGTGCAGAATTTTGTCCCATTTCAAGTTTTCAAATGTATAGAAATACCAGATCTGCAAGCTCACATAGTCACGTTGCACATTGTCGGCTTGTAGATTGGCTAAGTTTTAAAATAAATGTAGTGGAGTTAAAAGTGCAATATTTGGATCTGAGAAGTAGTGGAGTAAAAGTATTGGAAATTGGAATGACTCAAGTAAAGTACAAAATTACCTCAAAATTGTACAGTACAGTACTTAAGAAAATGTTCGGCATGCTAAAGTCATATAGCCTATCATTATTAAAGTGATCATAAAATGGACTGACCGTTTCAAAGCTGTTATCCTGTTGGCTCGTTGATTCTGAGATGAATCTAACTCGGAACCTGACAATAGAATGAGGAATTGGACTTATATCCACTCAACAGAGCTAAAATGTGACCTTACCCATGATGCTGCTACGGTCACTGATATGTGAGTCATACTGTAACACATTAACGGTTTGATATAGAAAACTTGATGTTCTCCAAGATGAGATGTGCTTCAACAGTTGCTCAAAAGGCAAACGCACACACACACACACACACACACACACACACACACACACACACAGCATGCTTTGTGTCACAAATGTGTCCTTGGTCTTGTCTGTGGCATTTTTTTTCCTTCTCTTTTACACATCTTTATAATGTTCTCATTTTAATCACAAGACCCAATTACTGAATGTCAAGTCTCCAGGTGTTCTGTATGACACTGATTTACTATGTCACTGACTGTATGGCAGTCCAACTAGTACTAGTGGTTTTATTTGCAAGGACCCCCCCTAACTTTGAGAGTGTACACATGGAGAGAGTTAGTTATAGGGGATTCACACTATGGTCCCGGGTCTGCACTCGGGACCACTTGGCAGATGTTGTGGTAGTGTGAATGATGCATAGGCTACCGTTCCCGGGAGCGGATCGCCCAACCGTCCCCGGGACCACATGGGGGGCGGGTCTCTGGACCGTTGAAGTGTATTCAGATACGGATCGTTCCAATGTGAATGCATGCACCTAAAGAATCCAAGCGTCATGAAAAAAAACCGACACAGACGCTGCAAGACGCGTAACACTAGCGCTAAAATGTTCACCCACTGAGAACCGGTGGAGACAGGGACCGTGTTCTGCTTCAAAGAGAGGCTTAACACTGAGTTCCCTAAAGGAATGAATGAACTTCAATAAAGAGCTTTTATTGATTATTTTTCTTGTAATTGAACAGTTTGGATTTTGGTACTAAATATACATTTGTTAACTGCAAAATATGAAAATAATACTGAATGTGAAACGTATTACATTGTACTACGAACTGTGAGTGAATTGATTGCACTAATGAGACCCAGCTGTGATCTGTCGTTGGTTTGGCTATATATACCGGTATGTCATCTTTGTGAGACATCTTCCTACTCGTTTGCAACGCTGCAGTGATCCTGCCTTTATAGTAGCCTACCGTACCTACAACCTATCGGGTACTAGTTCCGTTCGACCAGCTTCAGGTAGTAAGTATAGGCCTATATTCGACTGCTGCAGTGCTGTACGTGCTGTGTTTGTTTGTCCTTTTCGTCTGTTGAGCTGCCAGACTTATAAGCAATAAGCAATCTAACTCATTTGAAACTTTATTTGAGCCTTTTTTTAATACGTTTTCCATTTGTTTCAAACATGGCGAGAGGAACGCTCTGGACCAATAAAGAAATATCCTGTTTGTTGGAAATTTGGGCCAACCAAAACATCCAAACACAGTTAGACAATACACACAAAAAATCAGAAATCTATAGAGTGATCAGTGAGTATTTGTCTGTGCGAGGGTTTAATAGAACAACAGAACAATGCCGTGTAAAAGTGAAGAGGATCAAAACACAGTATCATAAAGTAAAGGATGCGATGCGTAAGTCTGGCAGCTCAACAGACGAAAAGGACAAACTCCCGTGGTTCGATGCTGTAGACGGCATCCTTGGCCACAAGCCAGCAAGTGACCCAGACTTTCTGGAGTCACATCCCATCACACAACCCCCGCTAACTCCGTCAACACCGTCGTCATCATTGTCTTCAAGCCCATGCCCACTTAGCCCACATAGAACCTACCTGGAACCCAGTATAATTGCCCAGTTCTAGCCCATGCCCACTTGGTACCCATAAACACACATACACCCCATATGGTGCCCACATGGACATGTTAGCTGGGACACAACAGTCTTCAAGGTGTTTTTTTTGACCAGTAGGATCCTGTAGACTAGGACTAGAGGTATATCTGCTATTTTTTAATCACTAAAGCATAAAAATAACGGTTGAATTTGTTAAATTCTAAAATGACACAGCTTTCCTGGTCTTAATGGGCCTACCTGTCGATCCGTCGCAGTCTGGGAGGTCTTCATAGTTCCGCCTGGACAGAACTGCCACAGCCAGCATGGAGATCACGCAGATCAGAAAACACAGCTTCATCTGGTAACAGTAATGAACACAATGTTAACAATAGGCTACTGCAAAAAGTAATTACATTCCTGTTGTTCAAAATCTACAGAAAACTGTTTTGATTTTGTCACAAAGTAAGTAGTAGGCGTAGTTGTCGCATTTACTATGAAATCGTACATTTTTGTCAGTCAGTCAGTCAGTCAGTCAGTGTGACACGAAAAGGAACCAGTTTCCAAGTGATTCGTGCTGTACATGCTCATCAAGGGTGCACACTTGTTGGCTTGTGTATGGACAAACAAACTACAAACTTTATGTGGCCAGGTGGAGTTGAGCCTCAGGAGCCACCATAGGGACAGTCCACTTCCTCATTGACAATCAGGTGACTATTTAAAGGCCCTGTCATTGGTGAACGCTGCCGAGGGTCTCGAGACCTGGGTCTGCGGCTGGGTTTTTATTTACAGTATACTAGTGCCAGGGTGAGTAACATGTCTCAAGACTGTTTTAATCCTGTTTCATTCTTTATCTAAATGTAGCTGTTACCATTCAGGTCTATGTTAATTCCTTATGAATCTAAACATTATCTCTCATCATTCAGGTTGATAATTCATGTGCCCTAGCTGGCTAGCTGTGCTGACCTCTTTCATGTGGCAGGAGGGAATGTGTGGACATTTCAAGGTATACAATCAAACAATTTGTTACAATTATTTATTTAGTTTATATTTATATTGTGTACTAAATGTATGTTGTTCCCACTCCTTTACATCTAGCCACTGCTGCTTTGTTTATGTTCATTTTGTATTTGATTATTTGAGCCATTTATTTTACTGTGTGAATTAATTAGGTTTTGTCTTTTGTTTGTTGTTTGTTTGTTTTGTTTGCCCATCCAGAGTCAGGGAGCCAAGTGGTGTAGCTGACCTACGTACTGAAGGGGTTCACAATAGGTCTCACTGTAGTCCACAGCCCAGGTTTGTTAGTGTGAATCATAGACTGTAAAAAAATATGGACAAAGCGTTCCGCGGGTCTAACATGAACATAAAATGAAGCCTGTCAGTCCTTGAATCGTACATCGCCATCTTTATAGATCCGTTTGGGCCCAGCTGGCCATTGGCTGGCCCAGACAACGAGGCGGGACTTCCCCCCTTCTTCTCCGTTGGTTTTTATTTTGACTCGAGTGGGTGGGGAATCCCGATCATAGACTGTAACGGTAGCCATGCCCCTCAGAACATACGCAACTTTATTCATTTTTTTAATAAATGGGACCATCATTTTCCAAAAAGAATATTATGACTGAATGAATGATTAAAAATGAGACTTTAAACTAGTGACTGGAAGCAGAAAGTATTCATGACCATGTTTATTAAGGTAATACAGTCTAGGTGAAGTTGGGCCCAAATACATGGACTTCTATGGGGCTATGGGTTTTTTTGGGCCCAATGACAGCGCCACAACAGGCCATTATATGGACTTTCAGGAAATCCCGATTTCCTTAGTAGCTTCACAAAATATCTGTCTGACTGCCCCCCTGGTGTGAATGCGTGCACCTCTTTTTCCACGGTGGCACTCCATCCTTTCGTATGCTGTTTGCTGTGTGTGCTGTGCTCTTAGGTGGTTATAGTGGTGTAGCCTATTCTGTAGCTTAGCTTTCCCCTAAAAGTGGTTGTTGGCAGCTGACTCTGTTTTTTAAGCTTCATATTGCAGTCTTTGATCTTTACCTCTGTTTTATTTATCTTGTGGTAGATTGGTAGTAGGCCTATAGCAAACTGGTTCCTACGAGCTGTGACTGCAATGTGTGATTTTAATCAATTCAGTATGTATGCCAGCATTTGTAGTTTTTAACATATTTTTTTGTGTCAGTCCTAGTAGTACAAAGTAGTAGTAAGGTTGAAATCATTTTTTTGCAAGTAGAAATTAATGCGGGTGTTAGAGGGTTAAATGTTTTCTTGGAAACGCACATGTAACCACTGATTTGGACCAAAACAATAAAGGATTTCACTGTGTCAATAAGGAAAAAAAATAACTGTAGTGGGTCGCACACACCAAGACTTCAGTTCAGCAAAGTTATGGATGAAAAGGAAATCATCTGACTGCAACCGGACCAATGTTAAAAGCTGCCGTGGGACTCAACCATTATGACGGAGTATACATCGGGGTCCGTATACAGACATGGAATATGACGTCCCCTAGCGGCGGGGTCCGTTTATATACGGACATGGGAAAGAAATAATTAAGTCATCAAGTATCAATACTGCAATATAGAAATACTCTGTTACAAGTAAAAGTCCAGAAAGTATCGACATCAACATGTACTTAAAGTAAAAGTAGGCTACTCATTGTGCAGAATTTTGTCCCATTTCAAGTTTTCAAATGTATAGAAATACCAGATCTGCAAGCTCACATAGTCACGTTGCACATTGTCGGCTTGTAGATTGGCTAAGTTTTAAAATAAATGTAGTGGAGTTAAAAGTGCAATATTTGGATCTGAGAAGTAGTGGAGTAAAAGTATTGGAAATTGGAATGACTCAAGTAAAGTACAAAATTACCTCAAAATTGTACAGTACAGTACTTAAGAAAATGTTCGGCATGCTAAAGTCATATAGCCTATCATTATTAAAGTGATCATAAAATGGACTGACCGTTTCAAAGCTGTTATCCTGTTGGCTCGTTGATTCTGAGATGAATCTAACTCGGAACCTGACAATAGAATGAGGAATTGGACTTATATCCACTCAACAGAGCTAAAATGTGACCTTACCCATGATGCTGCTACGGTCACTGATATGTGAGTCATACTGTAACACATTAACGGTTTGATATAGAAAACTTGATGTTCTCCAAGATGAGATGTGCTTCAACAGTTGCTCAAAAGGCAAACGCACACACACACACACACACACACACACACACACACACACACACACACAGCATGCTTTGTGTCACAAATGTGTCCTTGGTCTTGTCTGTGGCATTTTTTTTCCTTCTCTTTTACACATCTTTATAATGTTCTCATTTTAATCACAAGACCCAATTACTGAATGTCAAGTCTCCAGGTGTTCTGTATGACACTGATTTACTATGTCACTGACTGTATGGCAGTCCAACTAGTACTAGTGGTTTTATTTGCAAGGACCCCCCCTAACTTTGAGAGTGTACACATGGAGAGAGTTAGTTATAGGGGATTCACACTATGGTCCCGGGTCTGCACTCGGGACCACTTGGCAGATGTTGTGGTAGTGTGAATGATGCATAGGCTACCGTTCCCGGGAGCGGATCGCCCAACCGTCCCCGGGACCGCATGGGGGGCGGGTCTCTGGACCGTTGAAGTGTATTCAGATACGGATCGTTCCAATGTGAATGCATGCACCTAAAGAATCCAAGCGTCATGAAAAAAAACCGACACAGACGCTGCAAGACGCGTAACACTAGCGCTAAAATGTTCACCCACTGAGAACCGGTGGAGACAGGGACCGTGTTCTGCTTCAAAGAGAGGCTTAACACTGAGTTCCCTAAAGGAATGAATGAACTTCAATAAAGAGCTTTTATTGATTATTTTTCTTGTAATTGAACAGTTTGGATTTTGGTACTAAATATACATTTGTTAACTGCAAAATATGAAAATAATACTGAATGTGAAACGTATTACATTGTACTACGAACTGTGAGTGAATTGATTGCACTAATGAGACCCAGCTGTGATCTGTCGTTGGTTTGGCTATATATACCGGTATGTCATCTTTGTGAGACATCTTCCTACTCGTTTGCAACGCTGCAGTGATCCTGCCTTTATAGTAGCCTACCGTACCTACAACCTATCGGGTACTAGTTCCGTTCGACCAGCTTCAGGTAGTAAGTATAGGCCTATATTCGACTGCTGCAGTGCTGTACGTGCTGTGTTTGTTTGTCCTTTTCGTCTGTTGAGC
Source organism: Protomyctophum bolini (assembly GCF_963924005.1). NCBI lineage: Eukaryota > Metazoa > Chordata > Actinopteri > Myctophiformes > Myctophidae > Protomyctophum > Protomyctophum bolini. Next base: position 1,409,413 of record NC_137867.1, read on the forward strand.
TGCCAGACTTATAAGCAATAAGCAATCTAACTCATTTGAAACTTTATTTGAGCCTTTTTTTAATACGTTTTCCATTTGTTTCAAACATGGCGAGAGGAACGCTCTGGACCAATAAAGAAATATCCTGTTTGTTGGAAATTTGGGCCAACCAAAACATCCAAACACAGTTAGACAATACACACAAAAAATCAGAAATCTATAGAGTGATCAGTGAGTATTTGTCTGTGCGAGGGTTTAATAGAACAACAGAACAATGCCGTGTAAAAGTGAAGAGGATCAAAACACAGTATCATAAAGTAAAGGATGCGATGCGTAAGTCTGGCAGCTCAACAGACGAAAAGGACAAACTCCCGTGGTTCGATGCTGTAGACGGCATCCTTGGCCACAAGCCAGCAAGTGACCCAGACTTTCTGGAGTCACATCCCATCACACAACCCCCGCTAACTCCGTCAACACCGTCGTCATCATTGTCTTCAAGCCCATGCCCACTTAGCCCACATAGAACCTACCTGGAACCCAGTATAATTGCCCAGTTCTAGCCCATGCCCACTTGGTACCCATAAACACACATACACCCCATATGGTGCCCACATGGACATGTTAGCTGGGACACAACAGTCTTCAAGGTGTTTTTTTTGACCAGTAGGATCCTGTAGACTAGGACTAGAGGTATATCTGCTATTTTTTAATCACTAAAGCATAAAAATAACGGTTGAATTTGTTAAATTCTAAAATGACACAGCTTTCCTGGTCTTAATGGGCCTACCTGTCGATCCGTCGCAGTCTGGGAGGTCTTCATAGTTCCGCCTGGACAGAACTGCCACAGCCAGCATGGAGATCACGCAGATCAGAAAACACAGCTTCATCTGGTAACAGTAATGAACACAATGTTAACAATAGGCTACTGCAAAAAGTAATTACATTCCTGTTGTTCAAAATCTACAGAAAACTGTTTTGATTTTGTCACAAAGTAAGTAGTAGGCGTAGTTGTCGCATTTACTATGAAATCGTACATTTTTGTCAGTCAGTCAGTCAGTCAGTCAGTGTGACACGAAAAGGAACCAGTTTCCAAGTGATTCGTGCTGTACATGCTCATCAAGGGTGCACACTTGTTGGCTTGTGTATGGACAAACAAACTACAAACTTTATGTGGCCAGGTGGAGTTGAGCCTCAGGAGCCACCATAGGGACAGTCCACTTCCTCATTGACAATCAGGTGACTATTTAAAGGCCCTGTCATTGGTGAACGCTGCCGAGGGTCTCGAGACCTGGGTCTGCGGCTGGGTTTTTATTTACAGTATACTAGTGCCAGGGTGAGTAACATGTCTCAAGACTGTTTTAATCCTGTTTCATTCTTTATCTAAATGTAGCTGTTACCATTCAGGTCTATGTTAATTCCTTATGAATCTAAACATTATCTCTCATCATTCAGGTTGATAATTCATGTGCCCTAGCTGGCTAGCTGTGCTGACCTCTTTCATGTGGCAGGAGGGAATGTGTGGACATTTCAAGGTATACAATCAAACAATTTGTTACAATTATTTATTTAGTTTATATTTATATTGTGTACTAAATGTATGTTGTTCCCACTCCTTTACATCTAGCCACTGCTGCTTTGTTTATGTTCATTTTGTATTTGATTATTTGAGCCATTTATTTTACTGTGTGAATTAATTAGGTTTTGTCTTTTGTTTGTTGTTTGTTTGTTTTGTTTGCCCATCCAGAGTCAGGGAGCCAAGTGGTGTAGCTGACCTACGTACTGAAGGGGTTCACAATAGGTCTCACTGTAGTCCACAGCCCAGGTTTGTTAGTGTGAATCATAGACTGTAAAAAAATATGGACAAAGCGTTCCGCGGGTCTAACATGAACATAAAATGAAGCCTGTCAGTCCTTGAATCGTACATCGCCATCTTTATAGATCCGTTTGGGCCCAGCTGGCCATTGGCTGGCCCAGACAACGAGGCGGGACTTCCCCCCTTCTTCTCCGTTGGTTTTTATTTTGACTCGAGTGGGTGGGGAATCCCGATCATAGACTGTAACGGTAGCCATGCCCCTCAGAACATACGCAACTTTATTCATTTTTTTAATAAATGGGACCATCATTTTCCAAAAAGAATATTATGACTGAATGAATGATTAAAAATGAGACTTTAAACTAGTGACTGGAAGCAGAAAGTATTCATGACCATGTTTATTAAGGTAATACAGTCTAGGTGAAGTTGGGCCCAAATACATGGACTTCTATGGGGCTATGGGTTTTTTTGGGCCCAATGACAGCGCCACAACAGGCCATTATATGGACTTTCAGGAAATCCCGATTTCCTTAGTAGCTTCACAAAATATCTGTCTGACTGCCCCCCTGGTGTGAATGCGTGCACCTCTTTTTCCACGGTGGCACTCCATCCTTTCGTATGCTGTTTGCTGTGTGTGCTGTGCTCTTAGGTGGTTATAGTGGTGTAGCCTATTCTGTAGCTTAGCTTTCCCCTAAAAGTGGTTGTTGGCAGCTGACTCTGTTTTTTAAGCTTCATATTGCAGTCTTTGATCTTTACCTCTGTTTTATTTATCTTGTGGTAGATTGGTAGTAGGCCTATAGCAAACTGGTTCCTACGAGCTGTGACTGCAATGTGTGATTTTAATCAATTCAGTATGTATGCCAGCATTTGTAGTTTTTAACATATTTTTTTGTGTCAGTCCTAGTAGTACAAAGTAGTAGTAAGGTTGAAATCATTTTTTTGCAAGTAGAAATTAATGCGGGTGTTAGAGGGTTAAATGTTTTCTTGGAAACGCACATGTAACCACTGATTTGGACCAAAACAATAAAGGATTTCACTGTGTCAATAAGGAAAAAAAATAACTGTAGTGGGTCGCACACACCAAGACTTCAGTTCAGCAAAGTTATGGATGAAAAGGAAATCATCTGACTGCAACCGGACCAATGTTAAAAGCTGCCGTGGGACTCAACCATTATGACGGAGTATACATCGGGGTCCGTATACAGACATGGAATATGACGTCCCCTAGCGGCGGGGTCCGTTTATATACGGACATGGGAAAGAAATAATTAAGTCATCAAGTATCAATACTGCAATATAGAAATACTCTGTTACAAGTAAAAGTCCAGAAAGTATCGACATCAACATGTACTTAAAGTAAAAGTAGGCTACTCATTGTGCAGAATTTTGTCCCATTTCAAGTTTTCAAATGTATAGAAATACCAGATCTGCAAGCTCACATAGTCACGTTGCACATTGTCGGCTTGTAGATTGGCTAAGTTTTAAAATAAATGTAGTGGAGTTAAAAGTGCAATATTTGGATCTGAGAAGTAGTGGAGTAAAAGTATTGGAAATTGGAATGACTCAAGTAAAGTACAAAATTACCTCAAAATTGTACAGTACAGTACTTAAGAAAATGTTCGGCATGCTAAAGTCATATAGCCTATCATTATTAAAGTGATCATAAAATGGACTGACCGTTTCAAAGCTGTTATCCTGTTGGCTCGTTGATTCTGAGATGAATCTAACTCGGAACCTGACAATAGAATGAGGAATTGGACTTATATCCACTCAACAGAGCTAAAATGTGACCTTACCCATGATGCTGCTACGGTCACTGATATGTGAGTCATACTGTAACACATTAACGGTTTGATATAGAAAACTTGATGTTCTCCAAGATGAGATGTGCTTCAACAGTTGCTCAAAAGGCAAACGCACACACACACACACACACACACACACACACACACACACACACACACACACACACACACACACAGCATGCTTTGTGTCACAAATGTGTCCTTGGTCTTGTCTGTGGCATTTTTTTTCCTTCTCTTTTACACATCTTTATAATGTTCTCATTTTAATCACAAGACCCAATTACTGAATGTCAAGTCTCCAGGTGTTCTGTATGACACTGATTTACTATGTCACTGACTGTATGGCAGTCCAACTAGTACTAGTGGTTTTATTTGCAAGGACCCCCCCTAACTTTGAGAGTGTACACATGGAGAGAGTTAGTTATAGGGGATTCACACTATGGTCCCGGGTCTGCACTCGGGACCACTTGGCAGATGTTGTGGTAGTGTGAATGATGCATAGGCTACCGTTCCCGGGAGCGGATCGCCCAACCGTCCCCGGGACCGCATGGGGGGCGGGTCTCTGGACCGTTGAAGTGTATTCAGATACGGATCGTTCCAATGTGAATGCATGCACCTAAAGAATCCAAGCGTCATGAAAAAAAACCGACACAGACGCTGCAAGACGCGTAACACTAGCGCTAAAATGTTCACCCACTGAGAACCGGTGGAGACAGGGACCGTGTTCTGCTTCAAAGAGAGGCTTAACACTGAGTTCCCTAAAGGAATGAATGAACTTCAATAAAGAGCTTTTATTGATTATTTTTCTTGTAATTGAACAGTTTGGATTTTGGTACTAAATATACATTTGTTAACTGCAAAATATGAAAATAATACTGAATGTGAAACGTATTACATTGTACTACGAACTGTGAGTGAATTGATTGCACTAATGAGACCCAGCTGTGATCTGTCGTTGGTTTGGCTATATATACCGGTATGTCATCTTTGTGAGACATCTTCCTACTCGTTTGCAACGCTGCAGTGATCCTGCCTTTATAGTAGCCTACCGTACCTACAACCTATCGGGTACTAGTTCCGTTCGACCAGCTTCAGGTAGTAAGTATAGGCCTATATTCGACTGCTGCAGTGCTGTACGTGCTGTGTTTGTTTGTCCTTTTCGTCTGTTGAGCTGCCAGACTTATAAGCAATAAGCAATCTAACTCATTTGAAACTTTATTTGAGCCTTTTTTTAATACGTTTTCCATTTGTTTCAAACATGGCGAGAGGAACGCTCTGGACCAATAAAGAAATATCCTGTTTGTTGGAAATTTGGGCCAACCAAAACATCCAAACACAGTTAGACAATACACACAAAAAATCAGAAATCTATAGAGTGATCAGTGAGTATTTGTCTGTGCGAGGGTTTAATAGAACAACAGAACAATGCCGTGTAAAAGTGAAGAGGATCAAAACACAGTATCATAAAGTAAAGGATGCGATGCGTAAGTCTGGCAGCTCAACAGACGAAAAGGACAAACTCCCGTGGTTCGATGCTGTAGACGGCATCCTTGGCCACAAGCCAGCAAGTGACCCAGACTTTCTGGAGTCACATCCCATCACACAACCCCCGCTAACTCCGTCAACACCGTCGTCATCATTGTCTTCAAGCCCATGCCCACTTAGCCCACATAGAACCTACCTGGAACCCAGTATAATTGCCCAGTTCTAGCCCATGCCCACTTGGTACCCATAAACACACATACACCCCATATGGTGCCCACATGGACATGTTAGCTGGGACACAACAGTCTTCAAGGTGTTTTTTTTGACCAGTAGGATCCTGTAGACTAGGACTAGAGGTATATCTGCTATTTTTTAATCACTAAAGCATAAAAATAACGGTTGAATTTGTTAAATTCTAAAATGACACAGCTTTCCTGGTCTTAATGGGCCTACCTGTCGATCCGTCGCAGTCTGGGAGGTCTTCATAGTTCCGCCTGGACAGAACTGCCACAGCCAGCATGGAGATCACGCAGATCAGAAAACACAGCTTCATCTGGTAACAGTAATGAACACAATGTTAACAATAGGCTACTGCAAAAAGTAATTACATTCCTGTTGTTCAAAATCTACAGAAAACTGTTTTGATTTTGTCACAAAGTAAGTAGTAGGCGTAGTTGTCGCATTTACTATGAAATCGTACATTTTTGTCAGTCAGTCAGTCAGTCAGTCAGTGTGACACGAAAAGGAACCAGTTTCCAAGTGATTCGTGCTGTACATGCTCATCAAGGGTGCACACTTGTTGGCTTGTGTATGGACAAACAAACTACAAACTTTATGTGGCCAGGTGGAGTTGAGCCTCAGGAGCCACCATAGGGACAGTCCACTTCCTCATTGACAATCAGGTGACTATTTAAAGGCCCTGTCATTGGTGAACGCTGCCGAGGGTCTCGAGACCTGGGTCTGCGGCTGGGTTTTTATTTACAGTATACTAGTGCCAGGGTGAGTAACATGTCTCAAGACTGTTTTAATCCTGTTTCATTCTTTATCTAAATGTAGCTGTTACCATTCAGGTCTATGTTAATTCCTTATGAATCTAAACATTATCTCTCATCATTCAGGTTGATAATTCATGTGCCCTAGCTGGCTAGCTGTGCTGACCTCTTTCATGTGGCAGGAGGGAATGTGTGGACATTTCAAGGTATACAATCAAACAATTTGTTACAATTATTTATTTAGTTTATATTTATATTGTGTACTAAATGTATGTTGTTCCCACTCCTTTACATCTAGCCACTGCTGCTTTGTTTATGTTCATTTTGTATTTGATTATTTGAGCCATTTATTTTACTGTGTGAATTAATTAGGTTTTGTCTTTTGTTTGTTGTTTGTTTGTTTTGTTTGCCCATCCAGAGTCAGGGAGCCAAGTGGTGTAGCTGACCTACGTACTGAAGGGGTTCACAATAGGTCTCACTGTAGTCCACAGCCCAGGTTTGTTAGTGTGAATCATAGACTGTAAAAAAATATGGACAAAGCGTTCCGCGGGTCTAACATGAACATAAAATGAAGCCTGTCAGTCCTTGAATCGTACATCGCCATCTTTATAGATCCGTTTGGGCCCAGCTGGCCATTGGCTGGCCCAGACAACGAGGCGGGACTTCCCCCCTTCTTCTCCGTTGGTTTTTATTTTGACTCGAGTGGGTGGGGAATCCCGATCATAGACTGTAACGGTAGCCATGCCCCTCAGAACATACGCAACTTTATTCATTTTTTTAATAAATGGGACCATCATTTTCCAAAAAGAATATTATGACTGAATGAATGATTAAAAATGAGACTTTAAACTAGTGACTGGAAGCAGAAAGTATTCATGACCATGTTTATTAAGGTAATACAGTCTAGGTGAAGTTGGGCCCAAATACATGGACTTCTATGGGGCTATGGGTTTTTTTGGGCCCAATGACAGCGCCACAACAGGCCATTATATGGACTTTCAGGAAATCCCGATTTCCTTAGTAGCTTCACAAAATATCTGTCTGACTGCCCCCCTGGTGTGAATGCGTGCACCTCTTTTTCCACGGTGGCACTCCATCCTTTCGTATGCTGTTTGCTGTGTGTGCTGTGCTCTTAGGTGGTTATAGTGGTGTAGCCTATTCTGTAGCTTAGCTTTCCCCTAAAAGTGGTTGTTGGCAGCTGACTCTGTTTTTTAAGCTTCATATTGCAGTCTTTGATCTTTACCTCTGTTTTATTTATCTTGTGGTAGATTGGTAGTAGGCCTATAGCAAACTGGTTCCTACGAGCTGTGACTGCAATGTGTGATTTTAATCAATTCAGTATGTATGCCAGCATTTGTAGTTTTTAACATATTTTTTTGTGTCAGTCCTAGTAGTACAAAGTAGTAGTAAGGTTGAAATCATTTTTTTGCAAGTAGAAATTAATGCGGGTGTTAGAGGGTTAAATGTTTTCTTGGAAACGCACATGTAACCACTGATTTGGACCAAAACAATAAAGGATTTCACTGTGTCAATAAGGAAAAAAAATAACTGTAGTGGGTCGCACACACCAAGACTTCAGTTCAGCAAAGTTATGGATGAAAAGGAAATCATCTGACTGCAACCGGACCAATGTTAAAAGCTGCCGTGGGACTCAACCATTATGACGGAGTATACATCGGGGTCCGTATACAGACATGGAATATGACGTCCCCTAGCGGCGGGGTCCGTTTATATACGGACATGGGAAAGAAATAATTAAGTCATCAAGTATCAATACTGCAATATAGAAATACTCTGTTACAAGTAAAAGTCCAGAAAGTATCGACATCAACATGTACTTAAAGTAAAAGTAGGCTACTCATTGTGCAGAATTTTGTCCCATTTCAAGTTTTCAAATGTATAGAAATACCAGATCTGCAAGCTCACATAGTCACGTTGCACATTGTCGGCTTGTAGATTGGCTAAGTTTTAAAATAAATGTAGTGGAGTTAAAAGTGCAATATTTGGATCTGAGAAGTAGTGGAGTAAAAGTATTGGAAATTGGAATGACTCAAGTAAAGTACAAAATTACCTCAAAATTGTACAGTACAGTACTTAAGAAAATGTTCGGCATGCTAAAGTCATATAGCCTATCATTATTAAAGTGATCATAAAATGGACTGACCGTTTCAAAGCTGTTATCCTGTTGGCTCGTTGATTCTGAGATGAATCTAACTCGGAACCTGACAATAGAATGAGGAATTGGACTTATATCCACTCAACAGAGCTAAAATGTGACCTTACCCATGATGCTGCTACGGTCACTGATATGTGAGTCATACTGTAACACATTAACGGTTTGATATAGAAAACTTGATGTTCTCCAAGATGAGATGTGCTTCAACAGTTGCTCAAAAGGCAAACGCACACACACACACACACACACACACACACACACACACACACACACACACACACACACACACACAGCATGCTTTGTGTCACAAATGTGTCCTTGGTCTTGTCTGTGGCATTTTTTTTCCTTCTCTTTTACACATCTTTATAATGTTCTCATTTTAATCACAAGACCCAATTACTGAATGTCAAGTCTCCAGGTGTTCTGTATGACACTGATTTACTATGTCACTGACTGTATGGCAGTCCAACTAGTACTAGTGGTTTTATTTGCAAGGACCCCCCCTAACTTTGAGAGTGTACACATGGAGAGAGTTAGTTATAGGGGATTCACACTATGGTCCCGGGTCTGCACTCGGGACCACTTGGCAGATGTTGTGGTAGTGTGAATGATGCATAGGCTACCGTTCCCGGGAGCGGATCGCCCAACCGTCCCCGGGACCGCATGGGGGGCGGGTCTCTGGACCGTTGAAGTGTATTCAGATACGGATCGTTCCAATGTGAATGCATGCACCTAAAGAATCCAAGCGTCATGAAAAAAAACCGACACAGACGCTGCAAGACGCGTAACACTAGCGCTAAAATGTTCACCCACTGAGAACCGGTGGAGACAGGGACCGTGTTCTGCTTCAAAGAGAGGCTTAACACTGAGTTCCCTAAAGGAATGAATGAACTTCAATAAAGAGCTTTTATTGATTATTTTTCTTGTAATTGAACAGTTTGGATTTTGGTACTAAATATACATTTGTTAACTGCAAAATATGAAAATAATACTGAATGTGAAACGTATTACATTGTACTACGAACTGTGAGTGAATTGATTGCACTAATGAGACCCAGCTGTGATCTGTCGTTGGTTTGGCTATATATACCGGTATGTCATCTTTGTGAGACATCTTCCTACTCGTTTGCAACGCTGCAGTGATCCTGCCTTTATAGTAGCCTACCGTACCTACAACCTATCGGGTACTAGTTCCGTTCGACCAGCTTCAGGTAGTAAGTATAGGCCTATATTCGACTGCTGCAGTGCTGTACGTGCTGTGTTTGTTTGTCCTTTTCGTCTGTTGAGCTGCCAGACTTATAAGCAATAAGCAATCTAACTCATTTGAAACTTTATTTGAGCCTTTTTTTAATACGTTTTCCATTTGTTTCAAACATGGCGAGAGGAACGCTCTGGACCAATAAAGAAATATCCTGTTTGTTGGAAATTTGGGCCAACCAAAACATCCAAACACAGTTAGACAATACACACAAAAAATCAGAAATCTATAGAGTGATCAGTGAGTATTTGTCTGTGCGAGGGTTTAATAGAACAACAGAACAATGCCGTGTAAAAGTGAAGAGGATCAAAACACAGTATCATAAAGTAAAGGATGCGATGCGTAAGTCTGGCAGCTCAACAGACGAAAAGGACAAACTCCCGTGGTTCGATGCTGTAGACGGCATCCTTGGCCACAAGCCAGCAAGTGACCCAGACTTTCTGGAGTCACATCCCATCACACAACCCCCGCTAACTCCGTCAACACCGTCGTCATCATTGTCTTCATCATCATCATCATCAAGTCCCAGACATGTGACCAAAGTTTGCACATTTGTGGCAGTGGTGGGATTTGAACCCACGCCTCCAGAGAGACTGGAGCCTAAATCCAGCACCTTAGACCACTCGGCCACATTACCTGGTAATACTGTATTCAGCTGATGCCTACTCTTTGCTCTTAACTCAAAGCAGGCAAAGCAGACAAGGCCACAATTGAGGAGAATGTCAGGAAAAGTGATTGGTGTTCCCAGAGTTAAACTCTTCAGAAGGAATGGTAGGTCGTCTACAGCCTTGGCAGAGGATGGATTATGTCCACAGGCACAGAATATGCCTCTTGTGGTAACTCGCCAGTGGAGCGAGCTAGTGTTGAAGTTTCAGTACTGGAATTCAGCACCTAAAATCTCAACTGGCAGCGGTGTGAGTCGACTGCGACCTGAACGCAGCTCCTTAGACCGCTCGGCCACGCTACCACAAACGGTGCAGAAGTACTTATTAGTTAATAGTTTGTTGATGACTTTCAATACAAGCCATGTTTCCAACTCATCCTACTTTTCTATTGTGAAGTGAGTCGTAAATCATGATTTAAATAGCTTGTTCATGGTCTAAGACATGTGTATAAGGCATATTTATAAAGCAGTGTTGGCAGTTTTTGCATTTGAGGCGACAACTCCATAAAGTCATATACTACATGTATTTGCCATCAATAGGAAACATCATGAAATCGGAACGATAGCAGATTGATGTTGTGGTTAGTAAGTGCTGAGAACTAGAATACATGATTTGCCAATAGAGATAGCAGAGGATGGTTTCTATCCATCGACCTCTGGGTTATGGGCCCAGCACACTTCCGCTGCGCCACTCTGCTCTGAGCTATTATGCAAGATGGAAATGGAACCTACAATCTCTATAGATTAGGTATTTATGCAGTGCAAATTGTTAGCCAAATGTACAGAATGTATAGTCAAGTGAAACCTGAGGGTAAACATCCATTACGAGCAAACTGATATTACGGTGAATTCATCTCCAGAGATTAGTGACTTTCTTTATCGCCCCCCTAGTGGCCAAAAAGACTGGGAACTCAGATTAGTTCCTTTCTGACTAAGCTCTTGGGCATCTGCAGAAGTCCCAGACATGTGAAACCAAAGTTTGCACATTTGTGGCAGTGGTGGGATTTGAAACCACGCCTCCAGTAACTGGAGCCTAAATCCAGCACTTTAGACCACTCGGCCACACTACCTGGTATTACTTTATTCAGCTGATGCCTACTCTACTCTTAACTCAAAGCAGCCAAAGCAGAAAAGGCCACAATTGAGGAGGTTGTCAGGAAATGTGATTGGTGTTCCCAGAGTTAAACTCTTCAGAAGGAATGGTAGGTCGTCTACAGCCTTGGCAGAGGATGGATTATGTCCACAGGCACAGAATATGCCTCTTGTGGTAACTCGCCAGTGGAGTGAGCAGTGTTGAAGTTTCGGTACTGGAATTTGGCACCTAAAACCTCAACTGGCAGCAGTGGGATTCGAACCCACGCCTCCAGGTGAGACTGCGACCTGAACGCAGCGCCTTAGACCGCTCGGCCACGCTACAACAAACGGGGCAGAAGTACTTAATAGTTAATAGTTTGTTTGTTGACTTTCAATACAAGCCATGTTTCCAACTCATCCTACTTTTCTATTGTTTGTGAAGTGAGTCGTAAATCATGATTTAAATAGCTTGTTCATGGTCTAATACATGTGTATAAGGCATATTTATAAAGCAGTGTTGGCAGTTTTTGCATTTGAGGCGACAACTCCATAAAGACATAAACTACATGTATTTGCCATCAATAGGAAACATCATGAAATCGGAACGATAGCAGATTGATGTTGTGGTTAGTAAGTGCTGAGAACTAGAATACATGATTTGCCAATAGAGATAGCAGAGGATGGTTTCGATCCATCGACCTCTGGGTTATGGGCCCAGCACGCTTCGGCTGCGCCGCTCTGCTCTGAGCTATTATGCAAGATGGAAATGGAACCTACAATCTCTATATATTAGGTATTTATGCAGTGCAAATTGTTAGCCTACAGAATGTATAGTCAAGTGAAACCTGAGTGTAGACATCCATTACGAGCAAACTGATATTACGGTGAATTCATCTCCAGAGATTAGTGACTTTCTTTCTCGCCCCCCTAGTGGCCAAAAAGTCTGGGAACTCAGATTAGTTCCTTTCTGACTTAACTATTGGGCATCTGCAGAAGTCCCAGACATGTGAAACCAAAGTTTGACAGCATTTGACACAGTGAACCACCAGCTGCTCCTAGACACCCTAGCGGATCTAGGCATCGGTGGAACGGCACTAAAGTGGTTCTCTTCCTACCTCACCGACCGGACCTACCAGGTTTCCTGGAAAGGTCTGTTATCATCCCCCCGAACCCTCCAAACTGGGGTCCCACAGGGATCTGTACTTGGTCCCCTCCTTTTCTCACTGTACACCAAATCCCTTGGCACTATCATCTCTGCTCACAATATATCCTATCACTACTACGCCGATGACACACAACTGTTTCTATCCTTCCCCCCCTCTGCCACTCAGGTGGAAGAGCACATCACCGCATGCCTGGCTGACATCTCACAGTGGATGTCCTCCAACCACCTCAAACTGAACCCAGACAAGACTGAGCTTCTCTTCTTCCCAGCTAAGTCCTGCCCTATGCGGGAGCTAACTATCTCCGTAGACAACGCCCTGGTAACGTCTGTCCCAACAGCCAGGAATCTTGGTGTTGTCCTGGACAGTCAGCTCTCGTTCAAAACTCACATCACAGCTGTCACTCGATCCTGTAGGTTCACACTCTATAACATACGACGAATTAGACCGTTCCTCACCCAGGAATCAGCCCAGCTCCTAATCCAGACAACAGTCTTGTCAAAACTTGACTATTGTAACTCCCTCCTTACTGGCCTACCAGCATGTGCACTTAAACCTCTCCAGCTGATCCAAAATGCCGCAGCTCGCTTGGTCTTCAACCAGCCAAAATTCTCACATGTCTCCCCCCTGCTCCGTTCCCTCCACTGGCTCCCGGTCGCTGCCCGCACAGAATACAAAACTCTGATGCTGGCATTCAAAGCAACCAAAGGTATGGCTCCCCCATATCTTGCAAGTATGATCGAACCCTACAAACCCTCCCGCTCACTCAGATCAGCCAACGCAGGGAAGCTGGAAGTACCCTCACTAAAAACGCCGGGACAACACTCCACACGTCCCAAACTCTTCTCCCTTCTGGCTCCAAAACTGTGGAATGCACTTCGCATTGCAGTCAGAACTGCAGCATCACTCCCAATCTTCCGCCGTAGTCTGAAAACCCACCTTTTCAGACTCCATCATGGCCCATAGCACTTACCCCACCCCCTTAGATAGCAATTCTGTAGACTTAGATAGCATTTGATACAGTCTTATAGCATGTTATGTAGACAGCATAAGTGCATTGTATGTGCTATTGTCATAGCACGTCATAGTACATATGTATAGCATAGTAGTATAGATGTATAGCTTATATGTATAGTTTCATTATAGATATTCCACTGTTACTTTCTTAGCTTACGCATGTTTCATGATAAATGTTTTTATGTGATGTATACCCATGCTTTTTTGTTCTTGCTTAATGTAAGTCGCTCTGGATTAAGAGCGTCTGCTAAATGCCTAAATTGTAAATTGTAAATTGTAAAGTTTGCACATTTGTGGCAGTGGTGGGATTTGAACCCACACCTCCAGAGAGACTGGAGCCTTAATCCAGCACCTTAGACCACTCGGCCACAATACCTGGCTATACTGTGTTTAGCTGATGCCTACTCTTTGCTCTTAACTCAAAGCAGGCAAAGCAGACAAGGCCACACGTCAGGAGGATATCAGGAAAAGTGATTGGTGTTCCCAGAGTTAAACTCTTCAGAAGGAATGGTAGGTCGTCTACAGTCTTGGCAGAGGATGGATTATGTCCACAGGCACAGAATATGCCTCTTGTGGTAACTCGCCAGTGGAGTGAGCTAGTGTTGAAGTTTCGGTATTGGAATTTGGCACCTAAAACCTCAACTGGCAGCAATGGGATTCGAACCCACGCCTCCAGGGGAGACTGCGACCTGAACGCAGGGCCTTAGACCGCTCAGACACGCTACCACAATCGGTGTAAAAGTACTTAATAGTTAATAGTTTGTTGAAGACTTTCAATACAAGCCATGTTTCCAACTCATCCTACTTTTCTATTGTTTGTGAAGTGATTCGTAAATCATGATTTAAATAGCTTGGTCATGGTCTAATACATGTGTATAAGGCATATTTATAAAGCAGTGTTGGCAGTGGTGGCATTTGAGGCGACAACTCCATAAAGACATAAACTACATGTATTTGCCATCAATAGGAAACATCATGAAATCGGAACGATAGCAGATTGATCTTGTGGTTAGTAAGTGCTGAGAACTAGAATACATGATTTTCCAATAGAGATAGCAGAGGATGGTTTCGATCCATCGACCTCTGGGTTATGGGCCCAGTAGGCTTCCGCTGCGCCACTCTGCTCTGAGCTATTATGCAAGATGGAAATGGAACCTATAATCTCTATAGATTAGGTATTTATATGCAGTGAAAATTGTTAGCCTACATAATGTATAGTCAAGTGAAACCTGAGTGTAGACATCCATTACGAGCAAACTGATATTACGGTGAATTCATCTCCAGAGATTAGTGACTTTCTTTCTCGCCCCCCTAGTGGCCAAAAAGTCTGGGAACTCAGATTAGTTCCTTTCTGACTTAACTATTGGGCATCTGCAGAAGTCCCAGACATGTGAAACCAAAGTTTGCACATTTGTGGCAGTGGTGGGATTTGAACCCACGCCTCCAGAGAGACTGGAGCCTTAATCCAGCACCTTAGACCACTCGGCCACAATACCTGGCTATACTGTGCTTAGCTGATGCCTACTCTTTGCTCTTAACTCAAAGCAGGCAAAGCAGACAAGGCCACACGTGAGGAGGATATCAGGAAAAGTGATTGGTGTTCCCAGAGTTAAACTCTTCAGAAGGAATGGTAAGTCGTCTACAGCCTTGGCAGAGGATTGATTATGTCCACAGGCACAGAATATGCCTCTTGTGGTAACTCGCCAGTGGAGTGAGCTAGTGTTGAAGTTTCGGTATTGGAATTTGGCACCTAAAACCTCAACTGGCAGCAATGGGATTCGAACCCACGCCTCCAGGGGAGACTGAGACCTGAACGCAGGGCCTTAGACCGCTCAGCCACGCTACAATCGGTGTAAAAGTACTTAATAGTTAATAGTTTGTTGAAGACTTTCAATACAAGCCATGTTTCCAACTCATCCTACTTTTCTATTGTTTGTGAAGTGATTCGTAAATCATGATTTAAATAGCTTGGTCATGGTCTAATACATGTGTATAAGGCATATTTATAAAGCAGTGTTGGCAGTGGTGGCATTTGAGGCGACAACTCCATAAAGACATAAACTACATGTATTTGCCATCAATAGGAAACATCATGAAATCGGAACGATAGCAGATTGATCTTGTGGTTAGTAAGTGCTGAGAACTAGAATACATGATTTTCCAATAGAGATAGCAGAGGATGGTTTCGATCCATCAACCTCTGGGTTATGGGCCCAGTAGGCTTCCGCTGCGCCACTCTGCTCTGAGCTATTATGCAAGATGGAAATGGAACCTACAATCTCTATAGATTAGGTATTTATATGCAGTGAAAATTGTTAGCCTACATAATGTATAGTCAAGTGAAACCTGAGTGTAGACATCCATTACGAGCAAACTGATATTACGGTGAATTAATCTCCAGAGATTAGTGACTTTCTTTCTCGCCCCCCTAGTGGCCAAAAAGTCTGGGAACTCAGATTAGTTCCTTTCTGACTTAACTATTGGGCATCTGCAGAAGTCCCAGACATGTGAAACCAAAGTTTGCACATTTGTGGCAGTGGTGGGATTTGAACCCACGCCTCCAGAGAGACTGGAGCCTTAATCCAGCACCTTAGACCACTCGGCCACAATACCTGGCTATACTGTGCTTAGCTGATGCCTACTCTTTGCTCTTAACTCAAAGCAGGCAAAGCAGACAAGGCCACACGTGAGGAGGATATCAGGAAAAGTGATTGGTGTTCCCAGAGTTAAACTCTTCAGAAGGAATGGTAAATCGTCTACAGCCTTGGCAGAGGATGGATTATGTCCACAGGCACAGAATATGCCTCTTGTGGTAACTCGCCAGTGGAGTGAGCTAGTGTTGAAGTTTCGGTATTGGAATTTGGCACCTAAAACCTCAACTGGCAGCAATGGGATTCGAACCCACGCCTCCAGGGGAGACTGCGACCTGAACGCAGGGCCTTAGACCGCTCAGCCACGCTACCACAATCGGTGTAAAAGTACTTAATAGTTAATAGTTTGTTGAAGACTTTCAATACAAGCCATGTTTCCAACTCATCCTACTTTTCTATTGTTTGTGAAGTGATTCGTAAATCATGATTTAAATAGCTTGGTCATGGTCTAATACATGTGTATAAGGCATATTTATAAAGCAGTGTTGGCAGTGGTGGCATTTGAGGCGATAACTCCATAAAGACATAAACTACATGTATTTGCCATCAATAGGAAACATCATGAAATCGGAACGATAGCAGATTGATCTTGTGGTTAGTAAGTGCTGAGAACTAGAATACATGATTTTCCAATAGAGATAGCAGAGGATGGTTTCGATCCATCGACCTCTGGGTTATGGGCCCAGTAGGCTTCCGCTGCGCCACTCTGCTCTGAGCTATTATGCAAGATGGAAATGGAACCTACAATCTCTATAGATTAGGTATTTATATGCAGTGAAAATTGTTAGCCTACATAATGTATAGTCAAGTGAAACCTGAGTTTAGACATCCATTACGAGCAAACTGATATTACGGTGAATTCATCTCCAGAGATTAGTGACTTTCTTTCTCGCCCCCCTAGTGGCCAAAAAGTCTGGGAACTCAGATTAGTTCCTTTCTGACTTAACTATTGGGCATCTGCAGAAGCCCCAGACATGTGAAACCAAAGTTTGCACATTTGTGGCAGTGGTGGGATTTGAACCCACGCCTCCAGAGAGATTGGAGCCTTAATCCAGCACCTTAGACCACTCGGCCACAATACCTGGTTATACTGTGTTTAGCTGATGCCTACTCTTTGCTCTTAACTCAAAGCAGGCAAAGCAGACAAGGCCACACGTGAGGAGGATATCAGGAAAAGTGATTGGTGTTCCCAGAGTTAAACTCTTCAGAAGGAATGGTAAGTCGTCTACAGCCTTGGCAGAGGATGGATTATGTCCACAGGCACAGAATATGGCTCTTGTGGTAACTCGCCAGTGGAGTGAGCTAGTGTTGAAGTTTCGGTATTGGAATTTGGCACCTAAAACCTCAAATGGCAGCAATGGGATTCGAACCCACGCCTCCAGGGGAGACTGCGACCTGAACGCAGGGCCTTAGTCCGCTCAGCCACGCTACCACAATCGGTGTAAAAGTACTTAATAGTTAATAGTTTGTTGAAGACTTTCAATACAAGCCATGTTTCCAACTCATCCTACTTTTCTATTGTTTGTGAAGTGATTCGTAAATCATGATTTAAATATCTTGTTCATGGTCTAATACATGTGTATAAGGCATATTTATAAAGCAGTTTTGGCAGTGGTGGCATTTGAGGCGACAACTCCATGAAGACATAAACTACATGTATTTGCCATCAATAGGAAACATCATGAAATCGGAACGATAGCAGATTGATGTTGTGGTTAGTAAGTGCTGAGAACTAGAATACATGATTTTCCAATAGAGATAGCAGAGGATGGTTTCCATCCATCGACCTCTGGGTTATGGGCCCAGCACGCTTCCGCTGCGCCACTCTGCTCTGAGCTATTATACAAGATGGAAATGGAACCTACAATCTCTATAGATTAGGTATTTATGCAGTGCAAATTGTTAGCCTACAGAATGTATAGTCAAGTGAAACCTGAGTGTAGACATCCACTACGAGCAAACTGATATTACGGTGAATTCATCTCCAGAGATTAGTGACTTTCTTTCTCGCCCCCCTAGTGGCCAAAAAGTGTGGGAACTCAGATTAGTTCCTTTCTGACTTAGCTATTGGGCATCAGCAGAAGTCCCAGACTTGTGAAACCAAAGATTGCACATTTGAGGCAGTGGTGGGATTTGAACCCACGCCTCCAGAGAGACTGGAGCCTAAATCCAGCGCCTTAGACCACTCGGCCACACTACCTGTTAATACTGTAATCAGCTGATGCCTACTCTTTGCTCTTAACTCAAAGCAGGCAAAGCAGACACGGCCACAATTGAGGAGGTTGTCAGGAAATGTGATTGGTGTTCCCAGAGTTAAACTCTTCAAAAGGAATGGTAGGTCATCTACAGCCTTGGCAGAGGATGGATTATGTCCACAGGCACAGAATATGCCTCTTGTGGTAACTCACCAGTGGAGTGAGCTAGTGTTGAAGTTTCGGTACTGGAATTCAGCACCTAAAACCTCAACTGGAAGCGGTGGGATTCGAACCCACGCCTCCAGGGGAGACTGCGACCTGAACGCACGCCTTAGACCGCTCGGCCACACTACGACAATCTTTGATGAAGTACTTAATAGCTTGTTGATGACTTTCAATACAAGCCATGTTTCCAACTCATCCTACTTTTCTATTGTTTGTGAAGTGATTCGTAAATCATGATTTAAATAGCTTGTTCATGGTCTAATACATGTGTATAAGGCATATTTATAAAGCAGTGTTGGCAGTGGTGGCATTTGAGGCGACAACTCCATAAAGACATAAACTACATGTATTTGCCATCAATAGGAAACATCATGAAATCGGAACGATAGCAGATTGATGTTGTGGTTAGTAAGTGCTGAGAACTAGAATACATGATTTGCCAATAGAGATAGCAGAGGATGGTTTCGATCCATCGACCTCTGGGTTATGGGCCCAGCACGCTTCCGCTGCGCCACTCTGCTATGAGCTATGATACAAAATGGAAATGGAATTTACAATCTCTATAGATTAGGTATTTATGCAGTGCAAATTGTTAGCCTACAGAATGTATAGTCAAGTGAAACCTGAGTGTAGACATCCACTACGAGCAAACTGATATTACGGTGAATTAATCTCCAGAGATTAGTGACATTCTTTCTCGCCCCCCTAGTGGCCAAAAAGTGTGGGAACTCAGATTAGTTCCTTTCTGACTTAGCTATTGGGCATCAGCAGAAGTCCCAGACTTGTGAAACCAAAGATTGCACATTTGTGGCAGTGGTGGGATTTGAACCCACGCCTCCAGAGAGACTGGAGCCTAAATCCAGCACCTTAGACCACTCGGCCACAATACCTGGTAATACTGTATTCAGCTGATGCCTACTCTTTGCTCTTAACTCAAAGCAGGCAAAGCAGACAAGGCCACAATTGAGGAGGTTGTCAGGAAATGTGATTGGTGTTCCCAGAGTTAAACTCTTCAGAAGGAATGGTAGGTCGTCTACAGCCTTGGCAGAGGATGGATTATGTCCACAGGCACAGAATATGCCTCTTGTGGTAACTCACCAGTGGAGTGAGCTAGTGTTGAAGTTTCGGTACTGGAATTCAGCACCTAAAACTCAACTGGCAGCTGTGGGATTCGAACGCACGCCTCCAGGGGAGACTGCTACCTGAACGCACGCCTTAGACTGCTCAGCCACACTACGACAATCTTTGATGAAGTACTTAATAGTTAATAGTTTGTTGATGACTTTCAATAAATGCCATGTTTCCAACTCATCCTACTTTTCTATTGTTTGTGAAGTGAGTCGTAAATCATGATTTAAATAGCTTGTTCATGGTCTAATACATGTTGTGGGAGGTCGGGTGGGAAAATATAACTCAGAGTGCAGTATCAGGGGTTAGACACACGAGGGCGCCCCTTTCTTTATTTCTCCAAAAGGTTCAAACCAAGTCAGTTGCACAAACAGAACTCAAACAGTTATTATTCTTTGCATGAGGTCCCGGTTCCGAGGCGGGAGTCGTCACTGCAGAGGATGAGAGGGGATGTTAGCATACGGTCAGAGCACACGGTAAGTACAAAGTTGGGGCCTGAGACTCCCGGTCTAGGCAGTCTACCAACTAGACATTTGTATAACTCTTTCTCTTCTTCTTTTCCAGGTTCCAGAGGAGGCCAGGAGGCTCCCCCGGAGGTAGGTAAGGGGGGTGCGTATCTTTCTCTATCCACAAGGCACAGAAGAGTACTTTAGAGTAGAAGTACTCGGATACGGGGTGGTGAGTAATTAGAGTAAAAGTACTTGGTATGGTACCGGGCGAGTATGGTACGGAGGGCCCCTTAGGCTCGGCCAACAGGAAGATACACAAGCATTTATATTCTTATTTCTCTCTATCTACTGGGTGGCCGTGTCGGTACGACAACGGCAGTCAGGGGGTTAACACAAAGTAAGCGCTCTAGTTTCTAACGGTCTTCTTTCACCGGGCATGGCGGCGCAAGCCAACTTAAAGTCTCTTCAAAGGGTGAAATAAACATAACACGGGCCTGTCTTCTTTCACAGGGTGGACGTGACACTTTATCTAGAGCCTGCTAGCTTCCATTAGTCTCTACGGGGTTATCTTCATTCAACAATCTTCAGTGTACAACACCACGGTGACACTCTTCATTCACAGTCTTCATTTAGCATCGACAGGGTGACTTCCTTCATTCACAATCTTCGTTATTATCCTTAGCTGCTCATTGCCACTATGAGTGCCTCTTCTTAATAACACGGGTGATAGATAGTGAACGGTTTGTCTTACTGCGACCTTATGGAGCTGTTGAGCTGCCAATTCCATACGAGGGTCCCGTCTCCGCACTCGTCCCCGATACGAGCCAGGTGGGTCTCCAGCATGCATGCGGCTCTCCGTGTATACTTGTCTATGGGGGGCACACGCTCCTGCGTGTGCTTCCAGCCCCACTCCTACAAGCCTGGTGATGTGGGAATATAAGAGAGCAATTGAGTGGTGATACAAGCGATCAAACAATAAACATAGTCCATACGTGAGGGTCCATAAGTGAGAGGAGTGTGGACTTACCATCCAACGCCGAGTGGACGGCATATGCTGCGCGAGCGTCTGTGTGTAGCAGGGATCTGATACTGCTAGGCGTGCGGTTCGTTTATAAAGGGTGCGGCTGACAGGTTGCGGCTGCCGTTAATTGCTAACAAGGGCGGCGGTCGGAATTAGGCGCAGCTGATTCAAGATTGCTCTGGGGTAGAACACTGCGTCTATGACACGGCCGTGGGCGTGCCGTGTCGCCGCTTGTCTGGTTGTCAGGGGAACGCGCCCCTCCCACTGTGGCGAGACCTGACAGACTCCACAATGTGTATTACGCATATTTATAAAGCAGTGTTGGCAGTTTTTGCATTTGAGGCGACAACTCCATAAAGACATAAACTACATGTATTTGCCATCAATAGGAAACATCATGAAATCGGAACGATAGCAGATTGATGTTGTGGTTGGTTAGTAAGTGCTGAGAACTAGAATACATGATTTGCCAATAGAGATAGCAGAGGATGCTCTGAGCTATTATACAAGATGGAAATGGAACCTACAATCTCTATAGATTAGGTATTTATGCAGTGCAAATTGTTAGCCTACAGAATGTATAGTCAAGTGAAACCTGAGTGTAGACATCCATTACGAGCAAACTGATATTACGGTGAATTCATCTCCAGAGATTAGTGACTTTCTTTCTCGCCCCCCTAGTGGCCAAAAAGTGTGGGAACTCAGATTAGTTCCTTTCTGATTTAGCTATTGGGCATCAGCAGAAGTCCCAGACTTGTGAAACCAAAGATTGCACATTTGAGGCAGTGGTGGGATTTGAACCCACGCCTCCAGAGAGACTGGAGCCTAAACGTGTTTTTGGGGCTCCCATACAGTATGTGTTTTCTATCCCCACAAATAACCAATTTTGAACAATCAGGCTTTCATACCCAGAGTATAGTATACATCCATCATCTGGTTTTCATTATTTTCAGAAGAACCTTGTGAGGGAAATCAATTTAGCCTATAATAGCCTAAGCCTACCATAATATAAATACGAGTTTCACAGAACCATATAAGCACAGAAAGAATGTTAACTTAGTCTAGAGAATAATTAGTCATACACACGTGCAGCAGGAGAAAACATTGAGTTGAGGAGCAGTTCTTCATTACTTTCAGTGGGGTTGCTTCATTGCTTTTCTGAGATTACTGATTCTCATACTGATTTTACTGGCGTATAGCAACCTCTCACACGCACGCACGCACCCCGGCCTTCCTGCCTGCCTGTCTCTCGTGTGCACGCTCGCACACACACACACACACACACACACACACACACACACACACACACACACACACACACACATATTATTTTCTGTCAGTTTCCCTTATATGGCCAGTACAGAATTCATTCCATGTTGATCAGACCCCTCATGCCAAAGTGCCAGCGCTTGCCCAGCAGTCTGCCGTCAAGTATGCGTGCACTGTCTATAGAGTGCTATATGTCTACATAAAATCCTATCAAGATACATAAGTTGAGCCTTTGCATACGCATGTAAGGTCATCAAGGATAGGGTATTTGCTATGTGCTATGGGCTAAAATGGAGTCTGAAGAGGGGGGTTTTCAGACTACGGCAGAAGATTGGGAGTGATTCTGCAGTTCTGATTGAAATTTTCTGCGGAATTGAGTCAAACTAAATGTTATGCCATTATAATTCCAATTGCTTATCAGGATAGGCGGGTCCCCAGTTCAAATATTTTTTGGGAGTCACTGCCTGAAAAGGTTATATAAAGTGTGCATAAAGTGCAACTGGTTTTGAAGCACCCAACAGAAAATGCAGATGTAAAAAATATACTGTACAAACATCTCTGTGCTGGATGAAAAACAAACAACAAGCACATACACATAGTGTGAGGAAGTGTTGCAACCACTCGGCCAACTCATTACATGGGGACACAGGGTCAATAATATTGTGCCACACTGTTGTGTCAGACTATAGTGCATGTGCAGCAGGGACCGGTGTTGTTACTGTACCTTAATGAGCACCTCAGAGACTGTGTGAACGTACTGTTTGTTTATCTAGAGAGCCTTGGAGAGCAGAGTGTTGGACAAGTGGACACACAGGAGACCCTACAGCCCCATCCAGAGGCCAATTAAAGCAGTTTAGCCAGAGGTCACTCACTGGGGTCACTGGTGGCACTGGGAACTTCTGAGTGACTGTTTGTTGCTGTGATTTCCCTCTACATGTCATAATCATTGTATACTGTACACCACTAGGGTCACGAGTGAATACCCCTTGTAATACAAGGTTCATTTTTTGTTTCCTACATTGTTTTTAACTATTATTTCAAAAGATTTTCACTCAGTCTTCACACGTTTAACCAAGTTATTAATGTCCATTATCCATTAATGAGGGGGAAGAAAATGCTTTTAAGAAGTAGGCCTATAGTGAAAATAGAAGATCTACAAGTTCACAACATGTTGCATCGTGACGTGTTGTTGTGAGCTTGTAGATCGTCTATTTTCACTAATTTGAGTCCCAGGGAGACCTCAAAATGTTCTTTTGGGTCTGATGGGAAGCACTGCTGTACACCTCTTGCGTTTGTCACTCTTCTCTTTTTTTTTAAAAAGCAACAACTTTATGTTGTTTATTAGCTCCCTTTGTTTTGGCTTTATTTTTACATTCAGGGATGGTTTCAGTTGTTCCTTTTCAACATGACAGATACAAGAAACGGTCGGTACAATCCGACGACCTCAGAACGGTTGCCACCATTAACACCTCAGTAACACTACACCTAAACCAAACCTTATTTCTAACCTTAAATAGGGTGACCATATTATGTCCTCTTTTTCCCGGACATTTCCTCTTTTGAGGGGGCTGTCCGGGGGGTGGGGGTTTCTAAAATCCTTCCAACATCCGAGGTTTTGAGTTTGGGTAGTGTGTACTGTAATATATGTGTATCACTCTCCTGCATTGTATTTACAATGCACGTTCATGCATGGTTCATTTGTAAAAATGCACTCTGAGAGGCGGAGTTCCACCCTGAACCCCGGAACGCGTTCATTCATTATAAACCAAAACTAATTGGGTGCAGCATAGACATCAGTACATCTAACCAATGAAACAATACAAATACAAACATAAACAGTACACATAGCAGATACCAGAAGTACAGTAAAGTGCACGTTGACCATTCAAGTGCAAAGCGTTAAAGTGCTATGCAAATTTGCAATAAGTGCATGTTGGGGGCACAGGGGGGCCGGCAAGCAAAGGCCAGATGGGAGGAGTTTGTACTTTTAGTGGGTGAGAAACATCAGAGCGAATACACAGAGCTTTGTTGAGCACCTGTCTCTTAAAGATATGTTCGAGGCTGTTCATATGTGAGCCAATTACCTTAGAGGCCACTTTTACAATTTTCCCAAAGGAGTTCCAACAAATAATCGAAAATGAAATGACAGATCGATGTAGGCACGGTAAAACAGTTTCATCAGAGTCTTGTCGACATTGAACTTTGAACGTTTCCTTAAACAGTAGCCTATAGACCTTCTTTATACATCACAGTGTTCAGGTCAAATTTCAACTGAAAATCAATTATTGTGCCTAGATATTTATAGCTGGTTACGATATAGATTGTTTGTCCATTGACAACACCCTTATGGGGGGATTGTGGGGAACGTCTAAAATCTATCCATAGTTATTTTGTTCCAGGAGGGGAGGGGGGGAATGACAAGCGTGTAGAGGCAAGGAACCACAGCAGCCATGACAGCAATGGAGTCCTGTGGAGAAACGGTGTTTAGCACCAGACTGAGCACAAGTCACAGCCATAAGCTAGCATAGCTCCTGACAACTGTCGCCTGTACACCCACTGTCAAGGGAGTGAGAGCAGCGCATGTTTGATGTATGGCTACCCTTATGTAGCCGGTCAGATCTGACCCTCAAGGGCCACCATAGGGATGGCTGCACTATATATCCACTTCCTGGTTTTCAATCAGTGTTACTATTTGAAGGCCTTGTAGTCTACCAAACAATAGTCTGCTTGGTGGTTACATGGCTGTGGGTCCTGAGACCTGAGTTGTGCACTTATGCTGGTTTAATGCTGTTGCCAGGGTGAGTAAGGTGTTTCATGCCTATTGGTTTAATGATGTTTATACTATCTGATAATTGTAAATAACTCTGCTGTTATAATTCAGGTTGATCATGTGCCAAACCATTGCTGTGGCGAGAGGGAGTGTTGAAAGTACAGACAACTGAAGGTACGCAAACAGACACATTGTTGTTTAAGCCTATACTTTGTGTTTGTTGGTGTAACTTAATTAAAAGTGTTTTTTTTTTTTAATCTCATCCTGTAGATTGCCACTGCTGCTTTGTTTAGCTTGAGTTTATACATTGATTTTATTGCTTTTAGTGTTTTGAGCCATTTCATATTGTGATCATTGTTTTGTTTTCTTTCCCCAATTGTGGGTTCCGGTGTCACCAGAGTCAAGTTCTAAAGTGGTTCAGCCAACCTACTAATAATAAGGGGTTCACAATAGGCCTCACTATAGTCCACTGTCCTACAGGTTTGTTGATCGTGACTGCGTGCACCTCTTTTCACGGTAACGCTCTTATTTCTGTATGCTGTTGCTGTGTGCGTGTTGTGGTCTTAGGCTTTAGGCTCATGTAAGGTTGTTAATTGCTCCCTGGCCAACTGACTCTGTTTTAAACATTACTACTACAAACTGTTTTGTACTTTGGCTATATTGTGGTTGGTGATTATTTAACCTATATAACTATTGCTGGTTTTATCTAATCACTTAATAAATATTGTCTTCCTACAGTGTGTATATTGTATAAGTCTTAACTTGTGAATAAATGTTATACATTTGGGGGAAACTCACGTCTCAGTCTCATTGTGCAAGCTTGTGTTTTTGGGGAACCCGATTTAGAGGTATTCATTGTTTACAAACATCATCAAGGTGGCGTAGTCCATTTTATATTATCCTAAGTAAATTCCTTGCCCCACCTGGTTACACTTAGATGTTCTGACGATTTGAATTGACTTTGAGGTCTATGTCTCACTCTGCTCTAGCCTGGTTCCCAGCCTGATTCACTGTGTTCTGTGATTTGTTTTGTCAAGCGAAGTGACAAAACAAATCATGGAATGCAGCAAATTACTCTGGAAACCAGGCTCACAGGGCTTTTATATATATATGTAACGCCCTGGATTCGACACACTGACTTAAGTGATCAAATTAGCCTGTGATTTACAACACACAAACACTTTTTTATCAGTTAAAGACCTAGTGAAATGAAAAATACGTTTTTCCTCATATGGGCATACCTAACAATGGATGTGTATTTTTATATCAAAAGTCCATAAAATTACAATTTCAATTACTCCCTTTGAATGGAAACGTGATGCGTGATGACGTGCCGAGTCCTGCATGAATGAAAATGAAGCTTGATTTCATTCACCTGTTTGATTCCCATTGCTGCACGTCCTCCAAACACAGCTGATGTTGATTGCAGAACTACTCCGTTTTAATCTCATTCAAGATGACATCCTTAATCATCACGCTATGTATCCGAAAACATTTTAGGTCAGAAATAAGCCATGAGCTTCGCTGCCCGTCTCTGACATGTATTTATTGGCTTGACAATCTTGACCTTCTTGACCCCTTGACCTCTTGAAGAGAGAGTTAGAAAGAGAGAAAGTTAGAAAGACTAAACCATCTTGACCTTCTTGACCTTGACCTCTTGAAGAAAGAGAGAAAGACGAAACCTTCTTGACCATCTTGACCCCTTGACCTCTTGAAAGTGAGAAAAAGACTTGACCTTCTTGACCATTTCACTCAGCTTTTAGCCGTTCTTTCGAGATCTCCCCAGTTGAGCCCACTCTCTGCCATTTCTGCCTCGATACTTCTTCTCCTGGGGGGTTCCATTTCAGGGCTTGTCTGGTGATGTTTGTCGCAGGTTTTCTGAGGGTGGGGCCAATCCAACTGCACTTTCTTTTTCGGATGTGTAAGTCAGCTGACAGAGCTGTAGTGTATAAGAACACATTGACTTCATCAGTGTGACTGAGTCAACCAGACTCCATCTGTTTGTTGTCATTTAACTCAGTGGAGACAATGTAACGATGCAGGTCAGCTCTGTCTACCTTTGTGGCACAAACTCCGACTCACTGTCTGAAGAAGATTTCTGTTGTTGCTTTGCTTGACACCACAGAAATACTAATGTTATTTAGACAGCATGTTGGTTCATACAGATGCTACTGTAGTGCTGCAGGTACATTGTTTAACTGTTATAGTGTCTTTGAGGCACCACTTTGTTCTGTCTGCACTCTAATTATGTGAGTGTACCCAGTTGTTTGTTGACTGTAGGGGTTCATGCTTACTCAGTTTTTAACTATTAAACCCTTTAAGACTGGGAAAGCATCTGTGTCATTTTAGATTTTTAGCTATAGCCTATTTATATAGCAACATTTGTCAGAAAACCCCTTATGATTTAGAATGCATATAGTTGCTGCCGTGCAGAAACCTCTTAACCCTAGATCTCTCTATATATATCTGTATATAACGTGTGTTGCTACTGTATATATGTGTTCCAGTTAATTCAATATTCTGTTTTATTTCATAAATGCTCTACTTCATATTGCAGCATCACACAAACAACAAAAGTAGCAGATCCACAAGCTCGAATTGTGGCATGAAGCTACACCGTTTTGGACACGACAGCTGATTTGTATAATCGGCCTGTTACAGTGCTGATGCTAGCATCTGCTGAATGCCTAAAATTGCAAATTGATCTTTTTTCCCCCAGTTATCTGATAACAATAACCATCTTTAAACATGAATCAAAGCTTCATAAACACTGCCGTGCTCCTCAACGCCTTTGAGCCGCGCGGCCCAGCAAAACGCGTCTACTTCTTTCTGGCCTTTGTCATGTACGTTGTTACCATGGTGGTGAACCTCGCTCTCATAGCTGTGATCTATGTGGACTCCAGCTTGCACAAACCCATGTACGTGTTCTTGCTGAGCCTGGCGCTGAACGGCGCGATCGGATGCACGGCCGTGTGTCCGGGGATCATGAGCAATCTCCTCTCGGACACACAGAGCATCTCTTACGGAGGCTGTCTGCTACAGGTGCTGTTCGTCAACGTCTACGCCGTGTGCACGTACGCCATCCTGGCGGCCATGGGCTACGACCGCTACGTGTCCATCTGCAAGCCGATGCAGTACCACAGCATCATGACTCCCGGTAAGGTCAGACTGCTGTTGGCCCTGGTGAATTCTGTCCCGATCACCCTCATAGCCGTCCAGGTGTACGTGACCTCGCGGCTGCCCCTCTGCCGCTTCTCTATCAACAAGGTGTTCTGCGACAACCTGTCGGTGGTTCAGCTGGCGTGCGCCCGCAGCGCGCTAGCCGACCTGTACGGCGTCTTCATCATCGCCGTCCTCATCGTGTTCCCTTTCTGCCTGGTCCTTGTGTCGTATTTTCAGATATTACGTGTGGGTCTGAGAGCCTCGACTGAGTCGCGGGGGAAAGCCTTGGGCACGTGCGCCCCGCATCTGATCGTCTTTGTCAATTTCTCTCTGTGTGTTCTATTCTCTGTGGTTTATAACAGGTACGGCAGGATGCCCAGGTATGTAAATTTTCTCCAAACGGTACAGTTCGTATTTCTGCCGCCGTTGCTGCATCCGATCGTCTACGGAATGAGAACCAGGGAAATCCGGAGGTCTGTTGCAAAAGTTATCCGGCAAAGGATTTTGTCAAAGACGCAGGACTTCATGGCAGTTAAAAAGTGCAAGATAGATGTTGTTTGATGAAGGCAGTGATGTATCTTGGTGGTCAGACTGAATTAAGTACGCATTTTCATCTGATATTGTTGCTGTAGGGCAGAAAGTACTCATCTCCATATTTCAACCTTTTTATTAATCAAAAGAAGTAGATCAAGTGTTTTGAGCTTGTAGATCTGCTACTTTTGCTATTTTTTGTATTTGAATTCTGAAAAGTAAAAAATTTCCATATGAGGTTTCCACCCAACAGAGACACTATGTGTGATATTTCATAATATCCCAATTAAACAATTCATTTAATGTTTAACTTTGCCTGTCTACGACAGGCATGTCCAAAGTCCGGTCCAAGGGCCAATTGTGGCCCCCAGGCACATATAATATGACCCACAGCTTCCTTCCTAAAATTAATTATTTTGTTGTTGTCTGTAGTATAGTAAGCCTTCACCGATTACATGCCGCCATGGCATCTGGTGTAAGTGATTTCACTTAATTAAGTGAAAAAAAACTTTTTTGTTTTTGTTGTGATAATCCTCCCTACTATAGAGTGTGCTGACCATATAATGAGTTCCTCCCTGTCCCCAGTTAACCCCTGGGGGTCAAAAAACCTTAGGTTTCGTTTTTGGTTCTCTATCCTGATTGGATAGAGGCTGGGTCCCAAGGTAAAAACGAAACCTAAGGTTTTTTGAGTGAAATCACTTACTCTACCTTTAAAGAATTCAGTCAGTCAATCAACATTATTGTCACAACAAAGTTACAGGTAAAAGTGAGGTGTTTAACTTTTTCTGTGCCGATAGGTGGTAGCATACCTAAGGAATGCCACACGTTCACTCTAACTCTACGAGCTTTGTTTCCTTTCCGGGTTATTCAGGAAGGTGGTGGCTTATGCTATGAGCACAGTGCTCACTCGCATTAGCTCAGAACCCTTAGCTATCATTGCTCAGCGATGCGGTACAAACTCACAAATGATTTACGATCGTCAGGTGCGAGGCGGCTCACCACGGACAGCTCTCAAAGCTTTAAGCCCTAACCACACCAAAGGGTCAAGACGGTTTTAGCGTTTTCCCTGTGTTGTGATATGTCTTGTTGCATGTTGACCCACGTTGACCCTAGTGATTCAAAGCATGGAATTCAATGGACCAAACCACATGCACCAATGGGTCAAGACGGTTTTAGCGTTAACTCCATGCAACCGTTGCATGGTGACCCTTTGGTGTGGTTAGGTCTTTAGAGATACAGCGCTTTGAAAATCCAGCACCAGTAGGTACCGAGTCATTGTTTTGTAGTCATCAGGCCCGAACACTCTAAACCTCTAAAGAACTTCTTTGATGCAGCGTAGTGCAAGTCATGCTGTTATTGGGATTGAGATCCGGCCTGATGACAATAGAGCGTCGCAGTCCCTCCCCCTTTCAGAACGACGAGTGGCGGCAGTGGCCCAGGAAATGAATCTCAATACATTTTTCCCATAGGCATTTCTTAAAGTATTTATTTAAAGACGTTACGCCGCGGACAAAGCCAACTCGGATCGTGACAAATCATGACAATGAACACAATGTTTTGGGCCGATCAAATAATTTATAAGAAGAAAAACAAAATAAATAGTGTTGGATCCTGCCTTTATTTTCTTCTTTCTAATGATTTGATCGGCCCAATATATTGTGTTCATTGTCATGATTTGTCAAGATCCGAGTTGGCTTTGTCCGGGGCGTAACCGTCTCTGGCAAAAGCTTTAGAATATCTATGAAGCACACAGAAGAAAACCCTTTACCTGTACTTTTTGTGGAAAATGCTTGTAAATATCTAAGAAGCACACAGAAGAAAACCGTTTACCTGTAGTCTACTTTTTGTGTATCTTCAAGTTAATTGGCTTCCATTCAATACAATTTGTAGCCTGTTGCTTTGTAGCTGCCAGTGTGAACACAGCACAACAACAACAGCAGCAGCAGCTCTTTGTCATAGCAGCCATTGTCTGTTTCCCCTCCTGTGTAAAACTGCTGAGGCTCAAACTCACGACCTTCAGATTATGAGACTGACGTGCTGCCTACTGCGCCAACGAGGCTACAAATCAAGTATTCATGCAAGAAAACATGGGTTATTACTATACTAAATCCAGTATTATACTTCTTATGACATAGGCCAAATGCCACTGGTAAATGGACAGGCAAGCTCTGATCTCAACCTTTCAGTCTGCACAAGGGGAATTAGCTCAAATGGTAGAGCGCTCGCTTAGCATGCGAGAAGTAGCGGGATCGATGCCCGCATTCTCCAAGGAGCACACATTCTTTGACCCTAGAAAGGTCATGCATTAATGATAGTAACTACTGCTTATAAATTGAGAGTAGCATATTATTGCATTATTATACTGTTACAGTTTCATTACACAAGTGTTTAATTATTACTACATTAGACCATTATTACAATGGTATCACATTGGAAAGCAATACGTGGCTTTGAACCAGGAACTTATATGGATGTCAGGATGGCCGAGTGGTCTAAGGCGCCAGACTCAAGATGACAAACCTTCCAGGTTAAGGGACTTCTGGTCTCCGAATGGAGGTGTGGGTTCAAATCCCACTTCTGACAATACTTTTACATATGGAACAAGTCCCCGGGGCAATTTTGCTATTATTTTAGACTAAATTAGAGACCTTTTGGCTTTACCGTCTCTGGCAAAAGCTTTAGAATATCTATGAAGCACACAGAAGAAAACCCTTTACCTGTACTTTTTGTGGAAAATGCTTGTAAATATCTAAGAAGCACACAGAAGAAAACAGTTTACCTGTAGTCTACTTTTTGTGTATCTTCAAGTTAATTGGCTTCCATTCAATACAATTTGTAGCTGCCAGTGTGAACACAGCACAACAACAGCAGCAGCTCTTTGTCATAGCAGCCATTGTCTGTTTCCCCTCCTGTGTAAAAATGCTGCCCCGTGTGAGGCTCAAACTCACAACCTTCAGATTATGAGACTGACGCGCTGCCTACTGCGCCAACGATGCTACAAATCAAGTATTCATGCAAGCAAACATGGGTTATTACTATACTAAATCCAGTATTATACTTCTTATGACATAGGCCAAATGCCACTGGTAAATGGACAGGCAAGCTCTGATCTCAACCTTTCAGTCTGCACAAGGGGAATTAGCTCAAAGGGTGGTGCGCTCGCTTAGCATGCTAGAAGTAGCGGGATCGATGCCCGCATTCTCCAAGGAGCATGCATTCTTTGACCCTAGAAAGGTCATGCATTAATGATAGTAACTACTGCTTATAAATTGAGAGTAGCATATTATTGCATTATTATACTGTTACAGTTTCATTACACAAGTGTTTAATTATTACTACATTAGACCATTATTACAATGGTATCACATTGGAAAGCAATACGTGGATTTGAACCAGGAACTTATATGGATGTCAGGATGGCCGAGTGGTCTAAGGCGCCAGACACAAGATGACAAACCTACCAGGTTAAGGGACTTCTGGTCTCCGAATGGAGGCGTGGGTTCAAATCCCACTTCTGACAATACTTTTACATATGGAACAAGTCCCCGGGGCAATTTTGCTATTATTTTAGACTAAATTAGAGACCTTTTGGCTTTACCGTCTCTGGCAAAAGCTTTAGAATATCTATGAAGCACACAGAAGAAAACCCTTTACCTGTATTTTTTGTGGAAAATGCTTGTAAATATCTAAGAAGCACACAGAAGAAAACCGTTTACCTGTAGTCTACTTTTTGTGTATCTTCAAGTTAATTGGCTTCCATTCAATACAATTTGTAGCTGCCAGTGTGAACACAGCACAACAACAGCAGCAGCTCTTTGTCATAGCAGCCATTGTCTGTTTCCCCTCCTGTGTAAAAATGCTGCCCCGTGTGAGGCTCGAACTCACAACCTTCAGATTATGAGACTGACGCTCTGCCTACTGCGCCAACGAGGCTACAAATCAAGTATTCATGCAAGCAAACATGGGTTATTACTCTACTAAATCCAGTATTATACTTCTGACATAGGCCAAATGCCACTGGTAAATGGCCAGGCAAGCTCTGATCTCAACCTTTCAGTCTGCACAAGGGGAATTAGCTCAAATGGTAGAGAGCTCGCTTAGCATGCGAGAAGTAGCGGGATCGATGCCCGCATTCTCCAAGGAGCACACATTCTTTGACCCTAGAAAGGTCATGCATAAATGATAGTAACTACTGCTTATAAATTGAGAGTAGCCTATTATTGCATTATTATACTGTTACAGTTTCATTACATAAGTGTTTAATTATTACTACATTAGACCATTATTACAATGGTATTACATTTGAAGCAATACGTGGATTTGAACCAGGAACTTAAATGGATGTCAGGATGGCCGAGTGGTCTAAGGCGCCAGACTCAAGGTGACAAAAATTCCAGGTTAAGGGACTTCTGGTCTCCGAATGGAGGCGTGGGTTCAAATCCCACTTCTGACAATACTTTTCCATATGGAACAAGTCCCCGGGGCAATTTTGCTATTATTTTAGACTAAATTAGAGACCTTTTGGCTTTACCGTCTCTGGCAAAAGCTTTAGAATATCTATGAAGCACACAGAAGAAAACCCTTTACCTGTACTTTTTGTGGAAAATGCTTGTAAATATCTAAGAAGCACACAGAAGAAAACCGTTTACCTGTAGTCTACTTTTTGTGTATCTTCAAGTTAATTGGCTTCCATTCAATACAATTTGTAGCTGCCAGTGTGAACACAGCACAACAACAGCAGCAGCTCTTTGTCATAGCAGCCATTGTCTGTTTCCCCTCCTGTGTAAAACTGCTGCCCCGTGTGAGGCTCGAACTCACGACCTTCAGATTATGAGACTGACGCGCTGCCTACTGCGCCAACGAGGCTACAAATCAAGTATTCATGCAAGCAAACATGGCTTATTACTATACTAAATCCAGTATTATACTTCTTATGACATAGGCCAAATGCCACTGGTAATTTGACAGGCAAGCTCTGATCTCAACCTTTCAGTCTGCACAAGGGGAATTAGCTCAAATGGTAGAGCGCTCGCTTAGCATGCGAGAAGTAGCGGGATCGATGCCCGCATTCTCCAAGGAGCATGCATTCTTTGACCCTAGAAAGGTCATGCCTAAATGATAGTAACTACTGTTAATAAATTGAGAGTAGCCTATTATTGCATTATTATACTGTTACAGTTTCATTACATAAGTGTTGAATTATTACTACATTAGACCATTATTACAATGGTATTACATTGGAAAGCAATACGTGGATTTGAACCAGGAACTTATATCGATGTCAGGATGGCCCAGTGGTCTAAGGCGCCAGACTCAAGGTGACAAACCTTCCAGGTTAAGGGACTTCTGGTCTCCGAATGGAGGTGTGGGTTCAAATCCCGCTTCTGACAATGCTTTTACATATGGAACAAGTCCCCGGTGCAATTTTGCTATTATTTTAGACTAAATTAGAGACCTTTTGGCATTACCGTCTCTGGCAAAAGCTTTTAGAATATCTAAGAAGCACACAGAAGAAAACTGTTTACCTCTACTTTTTGTGTATCTTCAAGTTAATTGGCTTCCATTCAATACAATTTGTAGCTGCCAGTGTGAACACAGCACAACAACAGCAGCAGCTCTTTGTTATAGCAGCCATTGTCTGTTTCCCCTCCTGTGTAAAACTGGTGCCCCGTGTGAGGCTCGAACTCACGACCTTCAGATTATGAGACTGACGCGCTGCCTACTGCTCCAACGAGGCTACAAATCAAGTATTCATGCAAGCAAACATGGGTTATTACTATACTAAATCCAGTATTAAACTTTTTATGACATAGGCCAAATGCCACTGGTAAATGGCCAGGCAAGCTCTGATCTCAACCTTTCAATCTGCACAAGGGGAATTAGCTCAAATGGTAGAGCGCTCGCTTAGCATGCGAGAAGTAGCGGGATCGATACCCGCATTCTCCAAGGAGCACACATTCTTTGACCCTAGAAATGTCATGCATAAATTATAGTAACTACTGCTTATAAATTGAGAGTAGCCTATTATTGCATTATTATACTGTTACAGTTTCATTACATAAGTGTTTAATTATTACTACATTAGACCATTATTACAATGGTATTACATTTGAAGCAATACGTGGATTTGAACCAGGAACTTAAATGGATGTCAGGATGGCCGAGTGGTCTAAGGCGCCAGACTCAAGGTGACAAAAATTCCAGGTTAAGGGACTTCTGGTCTCCGAATGGAGGCGTGGGTTCAAATCCCACTTCTGACAATACTTTTACATATGGAACAAGTCCCCGGGGCAATTTTGCTATTATTTTAGACTAAATTAGAGACCTTTTGGCTTTACCGTCTCTGGCAAAAGCTTTAGAATATCTATGAAGCACACAGAAGAAAACCCTTTACCTGTAGTTTTTGTGGAAAATGCTTGTAAATATCTAAGAAGCACACAGAAGAAAACCGTTTACCTGTAGTCTACTTTTTGTGTATCTTCAAGTTAATTGGCTTCCATTCAATACAATTTGTAGCTGCCAGTGTGAACACAGCACAACAACAGCAGCAGCTCTTTGTCATAGCAGCCATTGTCTGTTTCCCCTCCTGTGTAAAAATGCTGCCCCGTGTGAGGCTCGAAATCACGACCTTCAGATTATGAGACTGACGCGCTGCCTACTGCGCCAACGAGGCTACAAATCAAGTATTCATGCAAGCAAACATGGGTTATTACTATACTAAATCCAGTATTATACTTATGACATAGGCCAAATGCCACTGGTAAATGGACAGGCAAGCTCTGATCTCAACCTTTCAGTCTGCACAAGGGGAATTAGCTCAAATGGTAGTGCGCTCGCTTAGCATGCGAGAAGTAGCAGGATCGATGCCCGCATTCTCCAAGGAGCATGCATTCTTTGACCCTAGAAAGGTCATGCATAAATGATAGTAACTACTGTTAATAAATTGAGAGTAGCCTATTATTGCATTATTATACTGTTACAGTTTCATTACATAAGTGTTGAATTATTACTACATTAGACCACTACTACGTGGATTTGAACCAGGAACTTATATGGATGTCAGGATGGCTGAGTGGTCTAAGGCGCCAGACTCAAGGTGACAAACCTTCCAGGTTAAGGGACTTCTGGTCTCCGAATGGAGGCGTTGGTTCAAATCCCACTTCTGACAATGCTTTTACATATGGAACAAGTCCCCGGTGCAATTTTGCTATTATTTTAGACTAAATTAGAGACCTTTTGGCATTACCGTCTCTGGCAAAAGCTTTTAGAATATCTATGAAGCACGCAGAAGAAAACCCTTTACCTGTACTTTTTGTGGAAAATGCTTGTAAATATCTAAGAAGCACACAGAAGAAAACTGTTTACCTCAACTTTTTGTGTATCTTCAAGTTAATTGGCTTCCATTCAATACAATTTGTAGCTGCCAGTGTGAACACAGCACAACAACAGCAGCAGCTCTTTGTCATAGCAGCCATTGTCTGTTTCCCCTCCTGTGTAAAACTGGTGCCCCGTGTGAGGCTCGAACTCACGACCTTCAGATTATGAGACTGACGCGCTGCCTACTGCGCCAACGAGGCTACAAATCAAGTATTCATGCAAGCAAACATGGGTTATTACTATACTAAATCCAGTATTAAACTTTTTATGACATAGGCCAAATGCCACTGGTAAATGGCCAGGCAAGCTCTGATCTCAACCTTTCAATCTGCACAAGGGGAATTAGCTCAAATGGTAGAGCGCTCGCTTAGCATGCGAGAAGTAGCGGGATCGATACCCGCATTCTCCAAGGAGCACACATTCTTTGACCCTAGAAATGTCATGCATAAATTATAGTAACTACTGCTTATAAATTGAGAGTAGCCTATTATTGCATTATTATACTGTTACAGTTTCATTACATAAGTGTTTAATTATTACTACATTAGACCATTATTACAATGGTATTACATTTGAAGCAATACGTGGATTTGAACCAGGAACTTAAATGGATGTCAGGATGGCCGAGTGGTCTAAGGCGCCAGACTCAAGTTGACAAAAATTCCAGGGTAAGGGACTTCTGGTCTCCGAATGGAGGCGTGGGTTCAAATCCCACTTCTGACAATACTTTTACATATGGAACAAGTCCCCGGGGCAATTTTGCTATTATTTTAGACTAAATTAGAGACCTTTTGGCTTTACCGTCTCTGGCAAAAGCTTTAGAATATCTATGAAGCACACAGAAGAAAACCCTTTACCTGTACGTTTTGTGGAAAATGCTTGTAAATATCTAAGAAGCACACAGAAGAAAACCGTTTACCTG
Organism: Protomyctophum bolini; assembly: GCF_963924005.1. Classification (NCBI taxonomy): domain Eukaryota; kingdom Metazoa; phylum Chordata; class Actinopteri; order Myctophiformes; family Myctophidae; genus Protomyctophum; species Protomyctophum bolini. The sequence continues at coordinate 1,446,539 of NC_137867.1, forward strand.
TAGTCTACTTTTTGTGTATCTTCAAGTTAATTGGCTTCCATTCAATACAATTTGTAGCCTGTTGCTTTGTAGCTGCCAGTGTGAACACAGCACAACAACAGCAGCAGCTCTTTGTCATAGCAGCCATTGTCTGTTTCCCCTCCTCTCGAACTCACGACCTTCAGATTATGAGACTGACACGCTGCCTACTGCGCCAACGAGGCTACAAATCAAGTATTCATGCAAGCAAACATGGGTTATTACTATACTAAATCCAGTATTAAACTTTTTATGACATAGGCCAAATGCCACTGGTAAATGGCCAGGCAAGCTCTGATCTCAACCTTTCAATCTGCACAAGGGGAATTAGCTCAAATGGTAGAGCGCTCGCTTAGCATGCGAGAAGTAGCGGGATCGATACCCGCATTCTCCAAGGAGCACACATTCTTTGACCCTAGAAAGGTCATGCATAAATGATAGTAACTACTGCTTATAAATTGAGAGTCGCCTATTATTGCATTATTATACTGTTACAGTTTCATTACATAAGTGTTTAATTATTACTACATTAGACCATTATTACAATGGTATTACATTTGAAGCAATACGTGGATTTGAACCAGGAACTTAAATGGATGTCAGGATGGCCGAGTGGTCTAAGGCGCCAGACTCAAGGTGACAAAAATTCCAGGTTAAGGGACTTCTGGTCTCCGAATGGAGGCGTGGGTTCAAATCCCACTTCTGACAATACTTTTCCATATGGAACAAGTCCCCGGGGCAATTTTGCTATTATTTTAGACTAAATTAGAGACCTTTTGGCTTTACCGTCTCTGGCAAAAGCTTTAGAATATCTATGAAGCACACAGAAGAAAACCCTTTACCTGTACTTTTTGTGGAAAATGCTTGTAAATATCTAAGAAGCACACAGAAGAAAACCGTTTACCTGTAGTCTACTTTTTGTGTATCTTCAAGTTAATTGGCTTCCATTCAATACAATTTGTAGCTGCCAGTGTGAACACAGCACAACAACAGCAGCAGCTCTTTGTCATAGCAGCCATTGTCTGTTTCCCCTCCTGTGTAAAACTGCTGCCCCGTGTGAGGCTCGAACTCACGACCTTCAGATTATGAGACTGACACGCTGCCTACTGCGCCAACGAGGCTACAAATCAAGTATTCATGCAAGCAAACATGGCTTATTACTATACTAAATCCAGTATTATACTTCTTATGACATAGGCCAAATGCCACTGGTAATTTGACAGGCAAGCTCTGATCTCAACCTTTCAGTCTGCACAAGGGGAATTAGCTCAAATGGTAGAGCGCTCGCTTAGCATGCGAGAAGTAGCGGGATCGATGCCCGCATTCTCCAAGGAGCATGCATTCTTTGACCCTAGAAAGGTCATGCATAAATGATAGTAACTACTGTTAATAAATTGAGAGTAGCCTATTATTGCATTATTATACTGTTACAGTTTCATTACATAAGTGTTGAATTATTACTACATTAGACCATTATTACAATGGTATTACATTGGAAAGCAATACGTGGATTTGAACCAGGAACTTATATCGATGTCAGGATGGCCCAGTGGTCTAAGGCGCCAGACTCAAGGTGACAAACCTTCCAGGTTAAGGGACTTCTGGTCTCCGAATGGAGGTGTGGGTTCAAATCCCGCTTCTGACAATGCTTTTACATATGGAACAAGTCCCCGGTGCAATTTTGCTATTATTTTAGACTAAATTAGAGACCTTTTGGCATTACCGTCTCTGGCAAAAGCTTTTAGAATATCTAAGAAGCACACAGAAGAAAACTGTTTACCTCTACTTTTTGTGTATCTTCAAGTTAATTGGCTTCCATTCAATACAATTTGTAGCTGCCAGTGTGAACACAGCACAACAACAGCAGCAGCTCTTTGTTATAGCAGCCATTGTCTGTTTCCCCTCCTGTGTAAAACTGGTGCCCCGTGTGAGGCTCGAACTCACGACCTTCAGATTATGAGACTGACGCGCTGCCTACTGCTCCAACGAGGCTACAAATCAAGTATTCATGCAAGCAAACATGGGTTATTACTATACTAAATCCAGTATTAAACTTTTTATGACATAGGCCAAATGCCACTGGTAAATGGCCAGGCAAGCTCTGATCTCAACCTTTCAATCTGCACAAGGGGAATTAGCTCAAATGGTAGAGCGCTCGCTTAGCATGCGAGAAGTAGCTGGATCGATACCTGCATTCTCCAAGGAGCACACATTCTTTGACCCTAGAAATGTCATGCATAAATTATAGTAACTACTGCTTATAAATTGAGAGTAGCCTATTATTGCATTATTATACTGTTACAGTTTCATTACATAAGTGTTTAATTATTACTACATTAGACCATTATTACAATGGTATTACATTTGAAGCAATACGTGGATTTGAACCAGGAACTTAAATGGATGTCAGGATGGCCGAGTGGTCTAAGGCGCCAGACTCAAGGTGACAAAAATTCCAGGTTAAGGGACTTCTGGTCTCCGAATGGAGGCGTGGGTTCAAATCCCACTTCTGACAATACTTTTACATATGGAACAAGTCCCCGGGGCAATTTTGCTATTATTTTAGACTAAATTAGAGACCTTTTGGCTTTACCGTCTCTGGCAAAAGCTTTAGAATATCTATGAAGCACACAGAAGAAAACCCTTTACCTGTAGTTTTTGTGGAAAATGCTTGTAAATATCTAAGAAGCACACAGAAGAAAACCGTTTACCTGTAGTCTACTTTTTGTGTATCTTCAAGTTAATTGGCTTCCATTCAATACAATTTGTAGCTGCCAGTGTGAACACAGCACAACAACAGCAGCAGCTCTTTGTCATAGCAGCCATTGTCTGTTTCCCCTCCTGTGTAAAAATGCTGCCCCGTGTGAGGCTCGAAATCACGACCTTCAGATTATGAGACTGACGCGCTGCCTACTGCGCCAACGAGGCTACAAATCAAGTATTCATGCAAGCAAACATGGGTTATTACTATACTAAATCCAGTATTATACTTATGACATAGGCCAAATGCCACTGGTAAATGGACAGGCAAGCTCTGATCTCAACCTTTCAGTCTGCACAAGGGGAATTAGCTCAAATGGTAGTGCGCTCGCTTAGCATGCGAGAAGTAGCAGGATCGATGCCCGCATTCTCCAAGGAGCATGCATTCTTTGACCCTAGAAAGGTCATGCATAAATGATAGTAACTACTGTTAATAAATTGAGAGTAGCCTATTATTGCATTATTATACTGTTACAGTTTCATTACATAAGTGTTGAATTATTACTACATTAGACCACTACTACGTGGATTTGAACCAGGAACTTATATGGATGTCAGGATGGCTGAGTCGTTTAAGGCGCCAGACTCAAGGTGACAAACCTTCCAGGTTAAGGTACTTCTGGTCTCCGAATGGAGGCGTTGGTTCAAATCCCACTTCTGACAATGCTTTTACATATGGAACAAGTCCCCGGTGCAATTTTGCTATTATTTTAGACTAAATTAGAGACCTTTTGGCATTACCGTCTCTGGCAAAAGCTTTTAGAATATCTATGAAGCACGCAGAAGAAAACCCTTTACCTGTACTTTTTGTGGAAAATGCTTGTAAATATCTAAGAAGCACACAGAAGAAAACTGTTTACCTCTACTTTTTGTGTATCTTCAAGTTAATTGGCTTCCATTCAATACAATTTGTAGCTGCCAGTGTGAACACAGCACAACAACAGCAGCAGCTCTTTGTCATAGCAGCCATTGTCTGTTTCCCCTCCTGTGTAAAACTGGTGCCCCGTGTGAGGCTCGAACTCACGACCTTCAGATTATGAGACTGACGCGCTGCCTACTGCGCCAACGAGGCTACAAATCAAGTATTCATGCAAGCAAACATGGGTTATTACTATACTAAATCCAGTATTAAACTTTTTATGACATAGGCCAAATGCCACTGGTAAATGGCCAGGCAAGCTCTGATCTCAACCTTTCAATCTGCACAAGGGGAATTAGCTCAAATGGTAGAGCGCTCGCTTAGCATGCGAGAAGTAGCGGGATCGATACCCGCATTCTCCAAGGAGCACACATTCTTTGACCCTAGAAATGTCATGCATAAATTATAGTAACTACTGCTTATAAATTGAGAGTAGCCTATTATTGCATTATTATACTGTTACAGTTTCATTACATAAGTGTTTAATTATTACTACATTAGACCATTATTACAATGGTATTACATTTGAAGCAATACGTGGATTTGAACCAGGAACTTAAATGGATGTCAGGATGGCCGAGTGGTCTAAGGCGCCAGACTCAAGTTGACAAAAATTCCAGGGTAAGGGACTTCTGGTCTCCGAATGGAGGCGTGGGTTCAAATCCCACTTCTGACAATACTTTTACATATGGAACAAGTCCCCGGGGCAATTTTGCTATTATTTTAGACTAAATTAGAGACCTTTTGGCTTTACCGTCTCTGGCAAAAGCTTTAGAATATCTATGAAGCACACAGAAGAAAACCCTTTACCTGTACGTTTTGTGGAAAATGCTTGTAAATATCTAAGAAGCACACAGAAGAAAACCGTTTACCTGTAGTCTACTTTTTGTGTATCTTCAAGTTAATTGGCTTCCATTCAATACAATTTGTAGCCTGTTGCTTTGTAGCTGCCAGTGTGAACACAGCACAACAACAGCAGCAGCTCTTTGTCATAGCAGCCATTGTCTGTTTCCCCTCCTCTCGAACTCACGACCTTCAGATTATGAGACTGACACGCTGCCTACTGCGCCAACGAGGCTACAAATCAAGTATTCATGCAAGCAAACATGGGTTATTACTATACTAAATCCAGTATTAAACTTTTTATGACATAGGCCAAATGCCACTGGTAAATGGCCAGGCAAGCTCTGATCTCAACCTTTCAATCTGCACAAGGGGAATTAGCTCAAATGGTAGAGCGCTCGCTTAGCATGCGAGAAGTAGCGGGATCGATACCCGCATTCTCCAAGGAGCACACATTCTTTGACCCTAGAAAGGTCATGCATAAATGATAGTAACTACTGCTTATAAATTGAGAGTCGCCTATTATTGCATTATTATACTGTTACAGTTTCATTACATAAGTGTTTAATTATTACTACATTAGACCATTATTACAATGGTATTACATTTGAAGCAATACGTGGATTTGAACCAGGAACTTAAATGGATGTCAGGATGGCCGAGTGGTCTAAGGCGCCAGACTCAAGGTGACAAAATTCCAGGTTAAGGGACTTCTGGTCTCCGAATGGAGGCGTGTGTTCAAATCCCACTTCTGACAATACTTTTACATATGGAACAAGTCCCCGGGGCAATTTTGCTATTATTTTAGACTAAATTAGAGACCTTTTGGCTTTACCGTCTCTGGCAAAAGCTTTAGAATATCTATGAAGCACACAGAAGAAAACCCTTTAACTGTACTTTTTGTGGAAAATGCTTGTAAATATCTAAGAAGCACACAGAAGAAAACCGTTTACCTGTAGTCTACTTTTTGTGTATCTTCAAGTTAATTGGCTTCCATTCAATACAATTTGTAGCTGCCAGTGTGAACACAGCACAACAACAGCAGCAGCTCTTTGTCATAGCAGCCATTGTCTGTTTCCCCTCCTGTGTAAAAATGCTGCCCTGTGTGAGGCTCGAACTCACGACCTTCAGATTATGAGACTGACGCGCTGCCTACTGCGCCAACGAGGCTACAAATCAAGTATTCATGCAAGCAAACATGGGTTATTAGTATACTAAATCCAGTATTATACTTCTTATGACATAGGCCAAATGCCACTGGTAAATGGACAGGCAAGCTCTGATCTCAACCTTTCAGTCTGCACAAGGGGAATTAGTTCAAATGGTACAGCGCTCGCTTAGCATGGGAGAAGTAGCGGGATCGATGCCCGCATTCTCCAAGGAACATGCATTCTTTGACCCTAGAAAGGTCATGCATAAATGATAGTAACTACTGTTAATACATTGAGAGTAGCCTATTATTGCATTATTATACTGTTACAGTTTCATTACATAAGTGTTGAATTATTACTACATTAGACCATTATTACAATGGTATTACATTGGAAAGCAATACGTGGATTTGAACCAGGAACTTATATGGATGTCAGGATGGCCGAGTGGTCTAAGGCGCCAGACTCAAGGTGATAAACCTTCCAGGTTAAGGGACTTCTGGTCTCCATATGGAGGAGTGGGTTCAAATCCCACTTCTGACAATCCTTTTACATATGGAACAAGTCCCCGGTGCAATTTTGCTATTATTTTAGACTAAATTAGAGACCTTTTGGCATTACCGTCTCTGGCAAAAGCTTTTAGAATATCTATGAAGCACACAGAAGAAAACCCTTTACCTGTACTTTTTGTGGAAAATGCTTGTAAATATCTAAGAAGCACACAGAAGAAAACTGTTTACCTCTACTTTTTGTGTATCTTCAAGTTAATTGGCTTCCATTCAATACAATTTGTAGCTGCCAGTGTGAACACAGCACAACAACAGCAGCCGCTCTTTGTCATAGCAGCCATTGTCTGTTTCCCCTCCTGTGTAAAACTGCTGCCCCGTGTGAGGCTCGAACTCACGACCTTCAGATTATGAGACTGACGCGCTGCCTACTGCGCCAACAAGGCTACAAATCAAGTATTCATTCAAGCAAACATGGGTTATTACTATTGTGACGGCCCCTGTACCTTTAAGGAAGAATATGCTGTTCTGTGTCAGACATCTTTAACCCAATCCCTTTGCAGTGCTGGATTGGGAGGGCGGAGCCTGCAATTTGCAGAAGGGGAGACACCTGGCCAGTGTCCTCCCCAAACGCTATTAAAGCACCTGCTGTGAATATGTTCTCTCTCCTCTTTCCTCCTCAGGTAGGCTGCAGGGCAGCAGCACCAGAGCAACTTTTGATTTCTGTTATGTTTTGTTAATTGGGCAGTGTTCCCTGCCAGCTTATTTTGGAACGTTACGAATGACCTGTTTGATTATATTTATTAATTAATTCTTGAAATAAAATACTTTTTGCTGCTTTAAACTCCGTCTGGTCTCCCCTCTTTGTTAAGGCCCAAGAGCCAGCCTTAACAAATGGGGGCTCGTCCACAGCAAACGGTTTGGTAAACTACAAGGCTTTGTAGTTTAGTTGCTTATGTGTTAAAACAAGCAAAAGTAAGTTCAGGTTCCCACCTCCCATCAGTGGCAGCTGTGGGGTGGAGCCTTGTCATTTGGGGAACCAGCGGAGGGGTTTTTTGGCTACTCGGGTCTCGGAACTTAGGAACGTAAGTACACCTTTCTGTTTACAAGTCACTTTTTGTTGGGCCGACTCTGACAGGCAAAGCGCATTTCCCCTTTGGGACTTGTGTGCATTTATATAATACACGTAGTGTGGGGAGAAAGGGTTGGAGCTATATGCTCGGGAGCACTCTTTGGCCTTGGGGCGGTGGCCAGCTTGCTGGAGACCTTTTTCCCTCGCCAACGTTTCATGTGCGTAAATACCTGTCCCAACTATCCCCTGAAGACTAGGGTTGAGATTTAGATAAGTTTGGGTTAGGCAGTTAGAGGGGAGGCTCAATTTAATTTGACTTGTTTGGGGCATTTATTTGGTTAAATGCGCTTCGTTCTTTGGTTTCCGTTGGCTTTGAGTGGTTTGTTTTGTTTTCTTTGGTTTAATTTTGCAATGGAGGTGCCTGATTTTGTTTCTGGTCCGTCGGAGGAGGGCCTAGATTCCTTTAGCAAGGACCAATTATTGTCAATTGCCGAGCATTACGGCATTGACATTCCCGACAAAAGGGCGGGAAGAGATAAGGTCAAGGTAATGATCAAGGACCAGCTGTATGAGCAGCACATTTTGAGCCCGCAGCCGTCTGAGTGTGGGGCTCAGGAGGAGGGTGTAGCTGCAGTCTCAGTGCCCGCGGGGGCCACTGGGCTAACCTTCGAGGAGTTGGTGAAGCTGAAAGAGATGGATGCTGACTTACAGATAAAACTGAAGGAAAGAGATTTGGCGATAGAAAGGTTAAAACATGAAGCAGAGATGAAAAGGTTGGATGTTGAGGGTACACGGCTCAACTTGGTGAGAGATGGCACGATGAGTGAGGTGAAGAGGGGCGAGTCAGGTGGTGACAATGGCAACATTTTGAATAGTTTACGGTTGGTCCCAAAATTCAATGAGAAAGAGGTGGAAGTGTTCTTCACTCTGTTCGAGCGGGTGGCAGACGCTCGGGGCTGGGATGATTCGGACCGGACGGTCCTGTTACAGTGCGTGCTCACTGGACGTGCTCAGGAGGCGTTCGCCTCACTGTCTGCACGGGACAGCACAAGGTATACACTGGTCAAAGCAGCAGTGCTGCGTGTATACGAACTAGTTCCCGAGGCCTATAGACAGCGTTTTCGGAGTTGGCAGAGAGGCAATAATAAGTCCTATCTTGAATTTGCCCGTGACCTGTCAACACATTTCGAGCGCTGGTGTGTGGCTTCAGGGGTGGAAGACTATGATGACCTCGCTGCTCTTGTTGTGCTGGAGCAGTTTAAGAACTCAGTCCCAGAACCAATCGCCATGTACATTATTGAACAGAAAGCAAAGACTGCAGCTGCGGCTGCAGCACTCGCCGATGAATTCTCATTGACACACAGAGGGCGGGGGGACAACCGTGGTAATGGTGGGTGGTCTGGTGGCGGCAGAGAAGCTGGCCAAGTTGTTGGGGGAAAATACTTTCCTCCCAAATCCAGTGGAAATGTGAACTCGGATAATAGTGGACCGGCTGGTCGTGACTCCGAGAATGCCTGCCACTTCTGCCACCTTCCAGGGCACTGGAAACGTGAGTGCCCGGCGCTTAAGGGGCGTAACAAGAATGGTGGGTTTAAGGGGAAACCTGCAGCATTTGCTGCGTCGTTGCCTGGTACCGGTGATGTGAAACGAATAATTACTGAGGTACCTGTGTTGTCAAAACCTGACGAGGCTTTCTTGCCTTTCATGTCTAAAGGTCATGTCTCCATGCTTGGTGGTAAAGAGAAGGTGCCAGTTACTATCTTGCGTGACACGGGTGCGTTTGATTCCTTCATTTTGTCATCTGCTCTCCCTTTTTCTGAAGAGACTCACACTGGGTCATTTCTACCTGTGTTGGGTATGGGAATGGCTGTGTTCCATGTCCCTGTGCACAAGCTATTGTTCCACTCGGCTTTGTTTGATGGTGAAGTGCGCATGGGCGTGCGACCGGCGCTTCCAGTTGACGGGGTGACTGTCATTCTGGGCAATGGTGTAGCGGGGGAACGGGTGTGGGCGGATCAGGCGGTTCAGCCTGCCAGTCCAGTTCTGGTCCCGGTGCCATTGGTTACCGAAGGCCCCGATGAAAATGAGACTGTTTTGCCAGACGTTTTTCATGCATGCGCTGTGACACGTGCCATGAAAAAAACAAGTGACCAGGAGGCTCTGGGGGAAATTGATTCACAGAGTGATATTGTGGGTGGGTTGATGTTGTCCTTAGCCAATACTCCAATTGCTATTCCACGTGCTGAATTGGTGAGTGAACAAACAACCGATCCCTCTTTGAAGGATTTATTCCAAGTGGTGTGCCCGAAAAGTGATTTGGAAAATCTTGCGCACGGGTACTTCATGGAAAATGGTGTGCTATTGCGCAAATGGGTGCCGCATGGCGAGGCGTTCATTGGAGACCCTATTTATCAAATTGTGATTCCCTCCAAATTCCGTGATTTGGTTTTGCGTGTTGCTCATGATGAGTCAGGACACATGGGCGTGCGCAAAACATACGACCGTGTTTTGAGGCATTTCTTCTGGCCTCGGGTTAAAAAGAGCGTTGCTGGCTACATTAAAACGTGTCATACGTGCCAGTTAACGGGAAAGCCAAATCAGTCCATTAAAGTGGCGCCGCTGTATCCTATTCCAGCTGTGGCTCAGCCATTTGAGCATTTGATTGTGGACTGCGTAGGTCCTCTGCCTTGCGCGAAATCTGGTGCTAAGTATTTATTTACTGTTATGTGCCAGAGCACCAGATATCCTGCCGCATATCCATTGCGCACGATTACAGCTAAATCAATTGTGCGTGCTCTTACGCAGTTCATGTCTATTTTTGGCATTCCGCGCACGGTCCAAAGTGACAGGGGTTCGAACCTGACATCTCACTTGTTTGCCCAGGTATTAAAGCAGTTGCATATCAAGCACAATAAAGCGTCAGCATACCATGCGCAAAGCCAAGGCGCACTGGAACGGTTCCATCAAACGTTAAAGTCGCTGATGCGCGCATACTGTGTTGAGATGGGTGAAGACTGGGAGGAGGGTTTACCATGGTTACTGTTGGCGGCGAGAGAGGTGACACAGGAGAGTTTGGGTTTTAGTCCAAATGAACTTGTGTTCGGCCACACTGTGAGAGGGCCGCTGGCTATTTTACAGGATGACTGGAAAGAAGTGGACCCGCCGACGAATCTAATTGATTATGTAAATGGATTTAAGCACAGACTGTACTCTGCTACGGAGTTGGCAAAAGAGAAATTGGCCTCGGCGCAAACTAAAATGAAGCGTTTGTATGACCGTAGAGCGGAGAAGCGTGTTTTTTCTCCAGGGGATCAAGTGTTGGCTTTATTGCCTATTGTGGGCTCGCCGTTCCAGGCAAAATTCATGGGCCCATATACTGTGGTGAAACAGCTGTCAGATCAAAATTATCTCATTGCCACGCCGGGCCGTCGGAAACACAACCAGTTGTGCCATGTCAATCTTTTGAAACCGTATCTGGCCCGCGCGCCACAGGCGCTGAGCGCAGCGTTGAGTTGCACTCGTCCTGTGTGTGTTGGTAACACACACGGGGTGAAGGCAACATCGGAGAATGATGCCGTTTGTGAGGATGGTTTGCCAAATCATGACTCTGCCTTGTTGTCGGGTCGATTAAAAAATTCGGAGGTATTGTCAAGTCTAACTGATGTTTTGTCTCACCTGTCAGAGTCACAGCGAACAGAGCTGGTGGCGCTGATACGTGAGTACCCAAGCCTATTTGGTGATGTTCCATCTGTTACGCATGTGATTGAACATGATATTGAGTTGACAGATTCCAAGCCTATAAGACAGCGGTTTTATAGGACTAATCCAGATAAGAGAAAATATTTGGATTCTGAAATTGACTACATGCTCAAAAATGGTATTGCTGAGCAATCTGCTTCGAGTTGGGCATCGCCGTGCCTGCTCGTTCCAAAACCGGACGGGACGTACAGATTTTGTTCTGATTTCAGAAAAGTAAATAATGTTACGAAACCGGACTCTTTTCCTTTGCCGCGCATAGATGATTGCATTGATCAGGTCGGCTCTGCTAAATTCATTAGCAAGTTCGATCTATTAAAGGGGTATTGGCAAATTCCCTTGTCAAAGCGCGCACAAGAAATAGCCGCATTTATTACTCCCTCTGGCCTTTATTCTTACTCGGTCATGCCGTTCGGGTTACGCAATGCACCCGCAACATTTCAGCGTTTAATGAACAAAGTGGTTTGGGACCTAGAAGGCTGTGCTGTTTACTTGGATGATTTAGTCATATATTCAGATAATTGGCAAGATCACATTGAGCGCATCTCAGCACTGTTTAGCCGCTTGGCTGAGGCGCGTCTTACTGTGAACTTGGCTAAATGTGATTTTGCTCGGGCCACAGTAACATACCTTGGTCGTCAGGTGGGGCAGGGTGAAGTGCGTCCAGTGCGTGCTAAAGTGGAAGCGGTTGAAAAATACCCACCACCAACAACAAAAAAAGAATTGCAACGATATCTTGGTTTCATTGGATACTATAGAGCTTTCTGTAGGAATTTCTTAACTGTTGTTGCACCGCTTACTGACCTGCTCAAGAATAATGCAAAATACATTTGGTCTCTTATTTGTCAGCAGGCATTTGAAAAGGCAAAACAAATCCTGTATGATGCTCCTGTCCTCGCTGCTCCACACATGACAAGGCCTTTTAAACTACAGGTTGATGCCAGCCATGTGGGGGCAGGTGGAGTTTTGCTTCAAGAGGATGAATTGGGCATTGACAAACCTGTATGTTTTTTTTCAAAGAAATTTAACAGGTATCAGTTAAACTACTCAGTGATCGAGAAGGAGGCTTTGGCTCTCATATGGTCTTTGCAGCACTTTGAGGTGTATGTGGGTTCTGGACCTGTGGTGGTGTACACAGACCACAATCCGTTAACATTTTTACATTCTCTCCACAGTCCAAACCAGAGGCTCATTAGATGGTCCTTGTTTCTTCAGTCATACACGTTGGACATCCGCCATATTAAAGGAAAAGAAAATGTGGTGGCGGATGCCTTATCTAGGGCCCCGTGCAATTAATCCTGTTCAGTCATGATCTGTTTTGCATTATGTCCTAACCTTTTCTCTTAAAAGCTCCAAGGTACCAGTTGCTGAGAGAGGGTGTGGTTTAGGCATGAGGCAGATGTGAACTGGGGGGGTTGTTCTCAGTAGGGTTCTTATTACTTGCTTACATTTAAAGTATTTACACTTTTTCTAATTGTTTATTAATATTAAGTATACTGGGCCAGGGTTCCCTTTGGGACCCTGTTTTTAAGGGGGGGGGTGTGACGGCCCCTGTACCTTTAAGGAAGAATATGCTGTTCTGTGTCAGACATCTTTAACCCAATCCCTTTGCAGTGCTGGATTGGGAGGGCGGAGCCTGCAATTTGCAGAAGGGGAGACACCTGGCCAGTGTCCTCCCCAAACGCTATTAAAGCACCTGCTGTGAATATGTTCTCTCTCCTCTTTCCTCCTCAGGTAGGCTGCAGGGCAGCAGCACCAGAGCAACTTTTGATTTCTGTTATGTTTTGTTAATTGGGCAGTGTTCCCTGCCAGCTTATTTTGGAACGTTACGAATGACCTGTTTGATTATATTTATTAATTAATTCTTGAAATAAAATACTTTTTGCTGCTTTAAACTCCGTCTGGTCTCCCCTCTTTGTTAAGGCCCAAGAGCCAGCCTTAACACTATACTAAATCCAGTATTAAACTTTTTATGACATAGGCCAAATGCCACTGGTAAATGGCCAGGCAAGCTCTGATCTCAACCTTTCAGTCTGCACAAGGGGAATTAGCTCAAATGGTAGAGCGCTCGCTTAGCATGCGAGAAGTAGCGGGATCGATACCCGCATTCTCCAAGGAGCACACATTATTTGACCCTAGAAAGGTCATGCATAAATTATAGTAACTACTGCTAATAAATTGAGAGTAGCCTATTATTGCATTATTATACTGTTACAGTTTCATTACATAAGTGTTTAATTATTACTACATTAGACCATTATTACAATGGTATTACATTGGAAGCAATACGTGGATTTGAACCAGGAAATTAAATGGATGTCAGGATGGCCGAGTGGTCTAAGGCGCCAGACTCAAGGTGACAAACCTTCCAGGTTAAGGGACTTCTGGTCTCCGAATGGAGGCGTGGGTTCAAATCCCACTTCTGACAATACTTTTAAATATGGAACAAGTCCCCGGTGCAATTTTGCTATTATTTTAGACTAAATTAGAGACCTTTTGGCTTTACCGTCTCTGGCAAAAGCTTTAGAATATCTATGAAGCACACAGAAGAAAACCCTTTACCTGTACGTTTTGTGGAAAATGCTTGTAAATATCTAAGAAGCACACAGAAGAAAACAGTTTACCTGTAGTCTACTTTTTGTGTATCTTCAAGTTAATTGGCTTCCATTCAATACAATTTGTAGCCTGTTGCTTTGTAGCTGCCAGTGTGAACACAGCACAACAACAGCAGCAGCTCTTTGTCATAGCAGCCATTGTCTGTTTCCCCTCCTGTGTAAAACTGCTGCCCCGTGTGAGGCTCGAACTCACTACCTTCAGATTATGAGACTGACGCGCTGCCTACTGCGCCAACGAGGCTACAAATCAAGTATTCATGCAAGCAAACATGGGTTATTACTATACTAAATCCAGTATTAAACTTTTTATGACATAGGCCAAATGCCACTGGTAAATGGCCAGGCAAGCTCTGATCTCAACCTTTCAATCTGCACAAGGGGAATTAGCTCAAATGGTAGAGCGCTCGCTTAGCATGCGAGAAGTAGCGGGATCGATACCCGCATTCTCCAAGGAGCACACATTCTTTGACCCTAGAAAGGTCATGCATAAATGATAGTAACTACTGCTTATAAATTGAGAGTAGCCTATTATTGCATTATTATACTGTTACAGTTTCATTACATAAGTGTTTAATTATTACTACATTAGACCATTATTACAATGGTATTACATTTGAAGCAATACGTGGATTTGAACCAGGAACTTAAATGGATGTCAGGATGGCCGAGTGGTCTAAGGCGCCAGACTCAAGGTGACAAAAATTCCAGATTAAGCGACTTCTGGTCTCCGAATGGAGGCGTCGGTTCAAATCCCACTTCTGACAATTCTTTTACATATGGAACAAGTCCCCGGGGCAATTTTGCTATTATTTTAGACTAAATTAGAGACCTTTTGGCTTTACCGTCTCTGGCAAAAGCTTTAGAATATCTATGAAGCACACAGAAGAAAACCCTTTACCTGTACTTTTTGTGGAAAATGCTTGTAAATATCTAAGAAGCACACAGAAGAAAACCATTTACCTGTAGTCTACTTTTTGTGTATGTTCAAGTTAATTGGCTTCCATTCAATACAATTTGTAGCCTGTTGCTTTGTAGCTGCCAGTGTGAACACAGCACAACAACAGCAGCAGCTCTTTGTCATAGCAGCCATTGTCTGTTTCCCCTCCTCTCGAACTCACGACCTTCAGATTATGAGACTGACACGCTGCCTACTGCGCCAACGAGGCTACAAATCAAGTATTCATGCAAGCAAACATGGGTTATTACTATACTAAATCCAGTATTAAACTTTTTATGACATAGGCCAAATGCCACTGGTAAATGGCCAGGCAAGCTCTGATCTCAACCTTTCAATCTGCACAAGGGGAATTAGCTCAAATGGTAGAGCGCTCGCTTAGCATGCGAGAAGTAGCGGGATCGATACCCGCATTCTCCAAGGAGCACACATTATTTGACCCTAGAAAGGTCATGCATAAATGATAGTAACTACTGTTAATAAATTGAGAGTAGCCTATTATTGCATTATTATACTGTTACAGTTTCATTACATAAGTTTTGAATTATTACTACATTAGACCATTATTACAATGGTATTACATTGGAAAGCAATACGTGGATTTGAACCAGGAACTTATATGGATGTCAGGATGGCCGAGTGGTCTAAGGCGCCAGACTCAAGGTGATAAACCTTCCAGGTTAAGGGACTTCTGGTCTCCGAATGGAGGAGTGGGTTCAAATCCCACTTCTGACAATGCTTTTACATATGGAACAAGTCCCCGGTGCAATTTTGCTATTATTTTAGACTAAATTAGAGACCTTTTGGCATTACCGTCTCTGGCAAAAGCTTTTAGAATATCTATGAAGCACACAGAAGAAAACCCTTTACCTGTACTTTTTGTGGAAAATGCTTGTAAATATCTAAGAAGCACACAGAAGAAAACTGTTTACCTCTACTTTTTGTGTATCTTCAAGTTAATTGGCTTCCATTCAATACAATTTGTAGCTGCCAGTGTGAACACAGCACAACAACAGCAGCAGCTCTTTGTCATAGCAGCCATTGTCTGTTTCCCCTCCTGTGTAAAACTGCTGCCCCGTGTGAGGCTCGAACTCACGACCTTCAGATTATGAGACTGACGCGCTGCCTACTGCGCCAACAAGGCTACAAATCAAGTATTCATGCAAGCAAACATGGGTTATTACTATACTAAATCCAGTATTAAACTTTTTATGACATAGGCCAAATGCCACTGGTAAATGGCCAGGCAAGCTCTGATCTCAACCTTTCAGTCTGCACAAGGGGAATTAGCTCAAATGGTAGAGCGCTCGCTTAGCATGCGAGAAGTAGCGGGATCGATACCCGCATTCTCCAAGGAGCACACATTCTTTGACCCTAGAAAGGTCATGCATAAATTATAGTAACTACTGCTTATAAATTGAGAGTAGCCTATTATTGCATTATTATACTGTTACAGTTTCATTACATAAGTGTTTAATTATTACTACATTAGACCATTATTACAATGGTATTACATTGGAAGCAATACGGGGATTTGAACCAGGAACTTAAATGAATGTCAGGATGGCCGAGTGGTCTAAGGCGCCAGACTCAAGGTGACAAACCTTCCAGGTTAAGGGACTTCTGGTCTCCGAATGGAGGCGTGGGTTCAAATCCCACTTCTGACAATACTTTTACATATGGAACAAGTCCCCGGTGCAATTTTGCTATTATTTTAGACTAAATTAGAGACCTTTTGGCATTACCGTCTCTGGCAAAAGCTTTAGAATATCTATGAAGCACACAGAAGAAAACCCTTTACCTGTACGTTTTGTGGAAAATGCTTGTAAATATCTAAGAAGCACACAGAAGAAAACCGTTTACCTGTAGTCTACTTTTTGTGTATCTTCAAGTTAATTGGCTTCCATTCAATACAATTTGTAGCCTGTTGCTTTGTAGCTGCCAGTGTGAACACAGCACAACAACAGCAGCAGCAGCTCTTTGTCATAGCAGCCATTGTCTGTTTCCCCTGCTCTCGAACTCACGACCTTCAGATTATGAGACTCACACGCTGCCTACTGCGCCAACGAGGCTACAAATCAAGTATTCATGCAAGCAAACATGGGTTATTACTATACTAAATCCAGTATTAAACTTTTTATGACATAGGCCAAATGCCACTGGTAAATGGCCAGGCAAGCTCTGATCTCAACCTTTCAATCTGCACAAGGGGAATTAGCTCAAATGGTAGAGCGCTCGCTTAGCATGCGAGAAGTAGCGGGATCGATACCCGCATTCTCCAAGGAGCACACATTCTTTGACCCTAGAAAGGTCATGCATAAATGATAGTAACTACTGCTTATAAATTGAGAGTAGCCTATTATTGCATTATTATACTGTTACAGTTTCATTACATAAGTGTTTAATTATTACTACATTAGACCATTATTACAATGGTATTACATTGGAAGCAATACGTGGATTTAAACCAGGAACTTAAATGGATGTCAGGATGGCCGAGTGGTCTAAGGCGCCAGACTCAAGGTGACAAACCTTCCAGGTTAAGGGACTTCTGGTCTCCGAATGGAGGCGTGGGTTCAAATCCCACTTCTGACAATACTTTTACATATGGAACAAGTCCCCGGTGCAATTTTGCTATTATTTTAGACTAAATTAGAGACCTTTTGGCTTTACCGTCTCTGGCAAAAGCTTTAGAATATCTATGAAGCACACAGAAGAAAACCCTTTACCTGTACGTTTTGTGGAAAATGCTTGTAAATATCTAAGAAGCACACAGAAGAAAACGGTTTACCTGTAGTCTACTTTTTGTGTATCTTCAAGTTAATTGGCTTCCATTCAATACAATTTGTAGCCTGTTGCTTTGTAGCTGCCAGTGTGAACACAGCACAACAACAGCAGCAGCTCTTTGTCATAGCAGCCATTGTCTGTTTCCCCTCCTCTCGAACTCACGACCTTCAGATTATGAGACTGACAAGCTGCCTACTGCGCCAACGAGGCTACAAATCAAGTATTCATGCAAGCAAACATGGTTTATTACTCTACTAAATCCAGTATTAAACTTTTTATGACATAGGCCAAATGCCACTGGTAAATGGCCAGGCAAGCTCTGATCTCAACCTTTCAATCTGCACAAGGGGAATTAGCTCAAATGGTAGAGCGCTCGCTTAGCATGCGAGAAGTAGCGCGATAGATACCCGCATTCTCCAAGGAGCACACATTCTTTGACCCTAGAAAGGTCATGCATAAATGATAGTAACTACTGCTTATAAATTGAGAGTAGCCTATTATTGCATTATTATACTGTTACAGTTTCATTACATAAGTGTTTAATTATTACTACATTAGACCATTATTACAATGGTATTACATTTGAAGCAATACGTGGATTTGAACCAGGAACTTAAATGGATGTCAGGATGGCCGAGTGGTCTAATGTGCCAGACTCAAGGTGACAAAAATTCCAGGTTAAGGGACTTCTGGTCTCCGAATGGAGGCGTGGGTTCAAATCCCACTTCTGACAATACTTTTACATATGGAACAAGTCCCCGGGGCAATTTTGCTATTATTTTAGACTAAATTAGAGACCTTTTGGCTTTACCGTCTCTGGCAAAAGCTTTAGAATATCTATGAAGCACACAGAAGAAAACCCTTTAACTGTACTTTTTGTGGAAAATGCTTGTAAATATCTAAGAAGCACACAGAAGAAAACCGTTTACCTGTAGTCTACTTTTTGTGTATCTTCAAGTTAATTGGCTTCCATTCAATACAATTTGTAGCTGCCAGTGTGAACACAGCACAACAACAGCAGCAGCTCTTTGTCATAGCAGCCATTGTCTGTTTCCCCTCCTGTGTAAAAATGCTGCCCCGTGTGAGGCTCGAACTCACGACCTTCAGATTACGAGACTGACGCGCTGCCTACTGCGCCAACGAGGCTACAAATCAAGTATTCATGCAAGCAAACATGGGTTATTACTATACTAAATCCAGTATTATACTTCTTATGACATAGGCCAAATGCCACTGGTAAATGGACAGGCAAGCTCTGATCTCAACCTTTCAGTCTGCAAAAGGGGAATTAGCTCAAATGGTAGAGCGCTCGCTTAGCATGCGAGAAGTAGTGGGATCGATGCCCGCATTCTCCAAGGAACATGCATTCTTTGACCCTAGAAAGGTCATGCATAAATGATAGTAACTACTGTTAATAAATTGAGAGTAGCCTATTATTGCATTATTATACTGTTACAGTTTCATTACATAAGTGTTGAATTATTACTACATTAGACCATTATTACAATGGTATTACATTGGAAAGCAATACGTGGATTTGAACCAGGAACTTATATGGATGTCAGGATGGCTGAGTGGTCTAAGGCGCCAGACTCAAGGTGATAAACCTTCCAGGTTAAGGGACTTCTGGTCTCCGAATGGAGGAGTGGGTTCAAATCCCACTTCTGACAATGCTTTTACATATGGAACAAGTCCCCGGTGCAATTTTGCTATTATTTTAGACTAAATTAGAGACCTTTTGGCATTACCGTCTCTGGCAAAAGCTTTTAGAATATCTATGAAGCACACAGAAGAAAACCCTTTACCTGTACTTTTTGTGGAAAATGCTTGTAAATATCTAAGAAGCACACAGAAGAAAACTGTTTACCTCTACTTTTTGTGTATCTTCAAGTTAATTGGCTTCCATTCAATACAATTTGTAGCTGCCAGTGTGAACACAGCACAACAACAGCAGCAGCTCTTTGTCATAGCAGCCATTGTCTGTTTCCCCTCCTGTGTAAAACTGCTGCCCCGTGTGAGGCTCGAACTCACGACCTTCAGATTATGAGACTGACGCGCTGCCTACTGCGCCAACAAGGCTACAAATCAAGTATTTATTCAAGCAAACATGGGTTATTACTATACTAAATCCAGTATTAAACTTTTTATGACATAGGCCAAATGCCACTGGTAAATGGCCAGGCAAGCTCTGATCTCAACCTTTCAGTCTGCACAAGGGGAATTAGCTCAAATGGTAGAGCGCTCGCTTAGCATGCGAGAAGTAGCGGGATCGATACCCGCATTCTCCAAGGAGCACACATTCTTTGACCCTAGAAAGGTCATGCATAAATTATAGTAACTACTGCTTATAAATTGAGAGTAGCCTATTATTGCATTATTATACTGTTACAGTTTCATTACATAAGTGTTTAATTATTACTACATTAGACCATTATTACAATGGTATTACATTGGAAGCAATACGTTGGATTTGAACCAGGAACTTAAATGGATGTCAGGATGGCCGAGTGGTCTAAGGCGCCAGACTCAAGGTGACAAACCATCCAGGTTAAGGGACTTCTGGTCTCCGAATGGAGGCGTGGGTTCAAATCCCACTTCTGACAATACTTTTACATATGGAACAAGTCCCCGGTGCAATTTTGCTATTATTTTAGACTAAATTAGAGACCTTTTGGCTTTACCGTCTCTGGCAAAAGCTTTAGAATATCTATGAAGCACACAGAAGAAAACCCTTTACCTGTACGTTTTGTGGAAAATGCTTGTAAATATCTAAGAAGCACACAGAAGAAAACCGTTTACCTGTAGTCTACTTTTTGTGTATCTTCAAGTTAATTGGCTTCCATTCAATACAATTTGTAGGTGCCAGTGTGAACACAGCACAACAACAGCAGCAGCTCTTTGTCATAGCAGCCATTGTCTGTTTCCCCTCCTGTGTAAAACTGCTGCCCCGTGTGAGGCTCGAACTCACGACCTTCAGATTATGAGACTGACGCGCTGCCTACTGCGCCAACGAGGCTACAAATCAAGTATTCATGCAAGCAAACATGGGTTATTACTATACTAAATCCAGTATTAAACTTTTTATGACATAGGCCAAATGCCACTCGTAAATGGCCAGGCAAGCTCTGATCTCAACCTTTCAATCTGCACAAGGGGAATTAGCTCAAATGGTAGAGCGCTCGCTTAGCATGCGAGAAGTAGCGGGATCGATACCCGCATTCTCCAAGGAGCACACATTCTTTGACCCTAGAAAGGTCATGCATAAATGATAGTAACTACTGCTTATAAATTGAGAGTAGCCTATTATTGCATTATTATACTGTTACAGTTTCATTACATAAGTGTTTAATTATTACTACATTAGACCATTATTACAATGGTATTACATTTGAAGCAATACGTGGATTTGAACCAGGAACTTAAATGGGTGTCAGGATGGCTGAGTGGTCTAAGGCGCCAGACTCAAGGTGACAAAAATTCCAGATTAAGCGACCTCTGGTCTCCGAATGGAGGCGTGGGTTCAAATCCCACTTCTGACAATTCTTTTACATATGGAACAAGTCCCCGGGGCAATTTTGCTATTATTTTAGACTAAATTAGAGACCTTTTGGCTTTACCGTCTCTGGCAAAAGCTTTAGAATATCTATGAAGCACACAGAAGAAAACCCTTTACCTGTACTTTTTGTGGAAAATGCTTGTAAATATCTAAGAAGCACACAGAAGAAAACCGTTTACCTGTAGTCTACTTTTTGTGTATCTTCAAGTTAATTGGCTTCCATTCAATACAATTTGTAGCTGCCAGTGTGAACACAGCACAACAACAGCAGCAGCTCTTTGTCATAGCAGCCATTGTCTGTTTCCCCTCCTGTGTAAAAATGCTGCCCCGTGTGAGGCTCGAACTCACGACCTTCAGATTATGAGACTGACGCGCTGCCTACTGCGCCAACGAGGCTACAAATCAAGTATTCATGCAAGCAAACATGGGTTATTACTATACTAAATCCAGTATTATACTTCTTATGACATAGGCCAAATGCCACTGGTAAATGGACAGGCAAGCTCTGATCTCAACCTTTCAGTCTGCAAAAGGGGAATTAGCTCAAATGGTAGAGCGCTCGCTTAGCATGCGAGAAGTAGTGGGATCGATGCCCGCATTCTCCAAGGAACATGCATTCTTTGACCCTAGAAAGGTCATGCATAAATGATAGTAACTACTGTTAATAAATTGAGAGTAGCCTATTATTGCATTATTATACTGTTACAGTTTCATTACATAAGTGTTGAATTATTACTACATTAGACCATTATTACAATGGTATTACATTGGAAAGCAATACGTGGATTTGAACCAGGAACTTATATGGATGTCAGGATGGCCGAGTGGTCTAAGGCGCCAGACTCAAGGTGATAAACCTTCCAGGTTAATGGACTTCTGGTCTCCGAATGGAGGAGTGGGTTCAAATCCCACTTCTGACAATGCTTTTACATATGGAACAAGTCCCCGGTGCAATTTTGCTATTATTTTAGACTAAATTAGAGACCTTTTGGCATTACCGTCTCTGGCAAAAGCTTTTAGAATATCTATGAAGCACACAGAAGAAAACCCTTTACCTGTACTTTTTGTGGAAAATGCTTGTAAATATCTAAGAAGCACACAGAAGAAAACTGTTTACCTCTACTTTTTGTGTATCTTCAAGTTAATTGGCTTCCATTCAATACAATTTGTAGCTGCCAGTGTGAACACAGCACAACAACAGCAGCAGCTCTTTGTCATAGCAGCCATTGTCTGTTTCCCCTCCTGTGTAAAACTGCTGCCCCGTGTGAGGCTCGAACTCACGACCTTCAGATTATGAGACTGACGCGCTGCCTACTGCGCCAACAAGGCTACAAATCAAGTATTTATTCAAGCAAACATGGGTTATTACTATACTAAATCCAGTATTAAACTTTTTATGACATAGGCCAAATGCCACTGGTAAATGGCCAGGCAAGCTCTGATCTCAACCTTTCAGTCTGCACAAGGGGAATTAGCTCAAATGGTAGAGCGCTCGCTTAGCATGCGAGAAGTAGCGGGATCGATACCCGCATTCTCCAAGGAGCACACATTTTTTGACCCTAGAAAGGTCATGCATAAATTATAGTAACTACTGCTTATAAATTGAGAGTAGCCTATTATTGCATTATTATACTGTTACAGTTTCATTACATAAGTGTTTAATTATTACTACATTAGACCATTATTACAATGGTATTACATTGGAAGCAATACGTGGATTTGAACCAGGAACTTAAATGGATGTCAGGATGGCCGAGTGGTCTAAGGCGCCAGACTCAAGGTGACAAACCTTCCAGGTTAAGGGACTTCTGGTCTCCGAATGGAGGCGTGGGTTCAAATCCCACTTCTGACAATACTTTTACATATGGAACAAGTCCCCGGTGCAATTTTGCTATTATTTTAGACTAAATTAGAGACCTTTTGGCTTTACCGTCTCTGGCAAAAGCTTTAGAATATCTATGAAGCACACAGAAGAAAACCCTTTACCTGTACGTTTTGTGGAAAATGCTTGTAAATATCTAAGAAGCACACAGAAGAAAACCGTTTACCTGTAGTCTACTTTTTGTGTATCTTCAAGTTAATTGGCTTCCATTCAATACAATTTGTAGCTGCCAGTGTGAACACAGCACAACAACAGCAGAAGCTCTTTGTCATAGCAGCCATTGTCTGTTTCCCCTCCTGTGTAAAACTGCTGCCCCGTGTGAGGCTCGAACTCACGACCTTCAGATTATGAGACTGACGCGCTGCCTACTGCGCCAACGAGGCTACAAATCAAGTATTCATGCAAGCAAACATGGGTTATTACTATACTAAATCCAGTATTAAACTTTTTATGACATAGGCCAAATGCCACTCGTAAATGGCCAGGCAAGCTCTGATCTCAACCTTTCAATCTGCACAAGGGGAATTAGCTCAAATGGTAGAGCGCTCGCTTAGCATGCGAGAAGTAGCGGGATCGATACCCGCATTCTCCAAGGAGCACACATTCTTTGACCCTAGAAAGGTCATGCATAAATGATAGTAACTACTGCTTATAAATTGAGAGTAGCCTATTATTGCATTATTATACTGTTACAGTTTCATTACATAAGTGTTTAATTATTACTACATTAGACCATTATTACAATGGTATTACATTTGAAGCAATACGTGGATTTGAACCAGGAACTTAAATGGGTGTCAGGATGGCTGAGTGGTCTAAGGCGCCAGACTCAAGGTGACAAAAATTCCAGATTAAGCGACCTCTGGTCTCCGAATGGAGGCGTGGGTTCAAATCCCACTTCTGACAATTCTTTTACATATGGAACAAGTCCCCGGGGCAATTTTGCTATTATTTTAGACTAAATTAGAGACCTTTTGGCTTTACCGTCTCTGGCAAAAGCTTTAGAATATCTATGAAGCACACAGAAGAAAACCCTTTACCTGTACTTTTTGTGGAAAATGCTTGTAAATATCTAAGAAGCACACAGAAGAAAACCGTTTACCTGTAGTCTACTTTTTGTGTATCTTCAAGTTAATTGGCTTCCATTCAATACAATTTGTAGCTGCCAGTGTGAACACAGCACAACAACAGCAGCAGCTCTTTGTCATAGCAGCCATTGTCTGTTTCCCCTCCTGTGTAAAAATGCTGCCCCGTGTGAGGCTCGAACTCACGACCTTCAGATTATGAGACTAACGCGCTGCCTACTGCGCCAACGAGGCTACAAATCAAGTATTCATGCAAGCAAACATGGGTTATTACTATACTAAATCCAGTATTATACTTCTTATGACATAGGCCAAATGCCACTGGTAAATGGACAGGCAAGCTCTGATCTCAACCTTTCAGTCTGCACAAGGGGAATTAGCTCAAATGGTAGAGCGCTCGCTTAGCATGCGAGAAGTAGCGGGATGGATGCCCGCATTCTCCAAGGAGCATGCATTCTTTGACCCTAGAAAGGTCATGCATAAATGATAGTAACTACTGTTAATAAATTGAGAGTAGCCTATTATTGCATTATTATACTGTTACAGTTTCATTACATAAGTGTTTAATTATTACTACATTAGACCATTATTACAATGGTATTACATTGGAAAGCAATACGTGGATTTGAACCAGGAACTTATATGGATGTCAGGATGGCCGAGTGGTCTAAGGCGCCAGACTCAAGGTGATAAACCTTCCAGGTTAAGGGACTTCTGGTCTCCGAATGGAGGCGTGGGTTCAAATCCCACTTCTGACAATACTTTTACATATGGAACAAGTCCCCGGTGCAATTTTGCTATTATTTTAGACTAAATTAGAGACCTTTTGGCTTTACCGTCTCTGGCAAAAGCTTTAGAATATCTATGAAGCACACAGAAGAAAACCCTTTACCTGTACGTTTTGTGGAAAATGCTTGTAAATATCTAAGAAGCACACAGAAGAAAACCGTTTACCTGTAGTCTACTTTTTGTGTATCTTCAAGTTAATTGGCTTCCATTCAATACAATTTGTAGCCTGTTGCTTTGTAGCTGCCAGTGTGAACACAGCACAAC
Source organism: Protomyctophum bolini (assembly GCF_963924005.1). Classification (NCBI taxonomy): domain Eukaryota; kingdom Metazoa; phylum Chordata; class Actinopteri; order Myctophiformes; family Myctophidae; genus Protomyctophum; species Protomyctophum bolini. The sequence goes on from NC_137867.1 coordinate 1,471,497, forward strand.
AACAGCAGCAGCTCTTTGTCATAGCAGCCATTGTCTGTTTCCCCTCCTCTCGAACTCACGACCTTCAGATTATGAGACTGACACGCTGCCTACTGCGCCAACGAGGCTACAAATCAAGTATTCATGCAAGCAAACATGGGTTATTACTATACTAAATCCAGTATTAAACTTTTTATGACATAGGCCAAATGCCACTGGTAAATGGCCAGGCAAGCTCTGATCTCAACCTTTCAATCTGCACAAGGGGAATTAGCTCAAATGGTAGAGCGCTCGCTTAGCATGCGAGAAGTAGCGGGATCGATACCCGCATTCTCCAAGGAGCACACATTATTTGACCCTAGAAAGGTCATGCATAAATGATAGTAACTACTGTTAATAAATTGAGAGTAGCCTATTATTGCATTATTATACTGTTACAGTTTCATTACATAAGTGTTGAATTATTACTACATTAGACCATTATTACAATGGTATTACATTGGAAAGCAATACGTGGATTTGAACCAGGAACTTATATGGATGTCAGGATTGCCGAGTGGTCTAAGGCGCCAGACTCAAGGTGATAAACCTTCCAGGTTAAGGGACTTCTGGTCTCCGAATGGAGGAGTGCGTTCAAATCCCACTTCTGACAATGCTTTTACATATGGAACAAGTCCCCGGTGCAATTTTGCTATTATTTTAGACTAAATTAGAGACCTTTTGGCATTACCGTCTCTGGCAAAAGCTTTTAGAATATCTATGAAGCACACAGAAGAAAACCCTTTACCTGTACTTTTTGTGGAAAATGCTTGTAAATATCTAAGAAGCACACAGAAGAAAACTGTTTAACTCTACTTTTTGTGTATCTTCAAGTTAATTGGCTTCCATTCAATACAATTTGTAGCTGCCAGTGTGAACACAGCACAACAACAGCAGCAGCTCTTTGTCATAGCAGCCATTGTCTGTTTCCCCTCCTGTGTAAAACTGCTGCCCCGTGTGAGGCTCGAACTCACGACCTTCAGATTATGAGACTGACGCGCTGCCTACTGCGCCAACAAGGCTACAAATCAAGTATTCATGCAAGCAAACATGGGTTATTACTATACTAAATCCAGTATTAAACTTTTTATGACATAGGCCAAATGCCACTGGTAAATGGCCAGGCAAGCTCTGATCTCAACCTTTCAATCTGCACAAGGGGAATTAGCTCAAATGGTACAGCGCTCGCTTAGCATGCGAGAAGTAGCGGGATCGATACCCGCATTCTCCAAGGAGCACACATTATTTGACCCTAGAAAGGTCATGCATAAATGATAGTAACTACTGTTAATAAATTGAGAGTAGCCTATTATTGCATTATTATACTGTTACAGTTTCATTACATAAGTGTTGAATTATTACTACATTAGACCATTATTACAATGGTATTACATTGGAAAGCAATACGTGGATTTGAACCAGGAACTTATATGGATGTCAGGATGGCCGAGTGGTCTAAGGCGCCAGACTCAAGGTGATAAACCTTCCAGGTTAAGGGACTTCTGGTCTCCGAATGGAGGAGTGGGTTCAAATCCCACTTCTGACAATGCTTTTACATATGGAACAAGTCCCCGGTGCAATTTTGCTATTATTTTAGACTAAATTAGAGACCTTTTGGCATTACCGTCTCTGGCAAAAGCTTTTAGAATATCTATGAAGCACACAGAAGAAAACCCTTTACCTGTACTTTTTGTGGAAAATGCTTGTAAATATCTAAGAAGCACACAGAAGAAAACTGTTTACCTCTACTTTTTGTGTATCTTCAAGTTAATTGGCTTCCATTCAATACAATTTGTAGCTGCCAGTGTGAACACAGCACAACAACAGCAGCAGCTCTTTGTCATAGCAGCCATTGTCTGTTTCCCCTCCTGTGTAAAACTGCTGCCCCGTGTGAGGCTCGAACTCACGACCTTCAGATTATGAGACTGACGCGCTGCCTACTGCGCCAACAAGGCTACAAATCAAGTATTCATGCAAGCAAACATGGGTTATTACTATACTAAATCCAGTATTAAACTTTTTATGACATAGGCCAAATGCCACTGGTAAATGGCCAGGCAAGCTCTGATCTCAACCTTTCAGTCTGCACAAGGGGAATTAGCTCAAATGGTAGAGCGCTCACTTAGCATGCGAGAAGTAGCGGGATCGATACCCGCATTCTCCAAGGAGCACACATTCTTTGACCCTAGAAAGGTCATGCATAAATTATAGTAACTACTGCTTATAAATTGAGAGTAGCCTATTATTGCATTATTATACTGTTACAGTTTCATTACATAAGTGTTTAATTATTACTACATTAGACCATTATTACAATGGTATTACATTGGAAGCAATACGTGGATTTGAACCAGGAACTTAAATGGATGTCAGGATGGCCGAGTGGTCTAAGGCGCCAGACTCAAGGTGACAAACCTTCCAGGTTAAGGGTCTTCTGGTCTCCGAATGGAGGCGTGGGTTCAAATCCCACTTCTGACAATACTTTTACATATGGAACAAGTCCCCGGTGCAATTTTGCTATTATTTTAGACTAAATTAGAGACCTTTTGGCTTTACCGTCTCTGGCAAAAGCTTTAGAATATCTATGAAGCACACAGAAGAAAACCCTTTACCTGTACGTTTTGTGGAAAATGCTTGTAAATATCTAAGAAGCACACAGAAGAAAACCGTTTACCTGTAGTCTACTTTTTGTGTATCTTCAATTTAATTGGCTTCCATTCAATACAATTTGTAGCCTGTTGCTTTGTAGCTGCCAGTGTGAACACAGCACAACAACAGCAGCAGCTCTTTGTCATAGCAGCCATTGTCTGTTTCCCCTCCTCTCGAACTCACGACCTTCAGATTATGAGACTCACACGCTGCCTACTGCGCCAACGAGGCTACAAATCAAGTATTCATGCAAGCAAACATGGGTTATTACTATACTAAATCCAGTATTAAACTTTTTATGACATAGGCCAAATGCCACTGGTAAATGGCCAGGCAAGCTCTGATCTCAACCTTTCAATCTGCACAAGGGGAATTAGCTCAAATGGTAGAGCGCTCGCTTAGCATGCGAGAAGTAGCGGGATCGATACCCGCATTCTCCAAGGAGCACACATTCTTTGACCCTAGAAAGGTCATGCATAAATGATAGTAACTACTGCTTATAAATTGAGAGTAGCCTATTATTGCATTATTATACTGTTACAGTTTCATTACATAAGTGTTTAATTATTACTACATTAGACCATTATTACAATGGTATTACTTTTGAAGCAATACATGGATTTGAACCAGGAACTTAAATGGATGTCAGGATGGCCGAGTGGTCTAAGGCGCCAGACTCAAGGTGACAAAAATTCCAGGTCAAGGGACTTCTGGTCTCCGAATGTAGGCGTGGGTTCAAATCCCACTTCTGACAATACTTTTACATATGGAACAAGTCCCCGGGGCAATTTTGCTATTATTTTAGACTAAATTAGAGACCTTTTGGCTTTACCGTCTCTGGCAAAAGCTTTAGAATATCTATGAAGCACACAGAAGAAAACCCTTTACCTGTACTTTTTGTGGAAAATGCTTGTAAATATCTAAGAAGCACACAGAAGAAAACTGTTTACCTGTAGTCTACTTTTTGTGTATCTTCAAGTTAATTGGCTTCCATTCAATACAATTTGTAGCCTGTTGCTTTGTAGCTGCCAGTGTGAACACAGCAGCAGCTCTTTGTCATAGCAGCCATTGTCTGTTTCCCCTCCTCTCGAACTCACGACCTTCAGATTATGAGACTGACACGCTGCCTACTGCGCCAACGAGGCTACAAATCAAGTATTCATGCAAGCAAACATGGGTTATTACTATACTAAATCCAGTATTAAACTTTTTATGACATAGGCCAAATGCCACTGGTAAATGGCCAGGCAAGCTCTGATCTCAACCTTTCAATCTGCACAAGGGGAATTAGCTCAAATGGTAGAGCGCTCGCTTAGCATGCGAGAAGTAGCGGGATCGATACCCGCATTCTCCAAGGAGCACACATTCTTTGACCCTAGAAAGGTCATGCATAAATGATAGTAACTACTGCTTATAAATTGAGAGTAGCCTATTATTGCATTATTATACTGTTACAGTTTCATTACATAAGTGTTTAATTATTACTACATTAGACCATTATTACAATGGTATTACTTTTGAAGCAATACGTGGATTTGAACCAGGAACATAAATGGATGTCAGGATGGCCGAGTGGTCTAAGGCGCCAGACTCAAGGTGACAAAAATTCCAGGTTAAGGGACTTCTGGTCTCCGAATGGAGGCGTGGGTTCAAATCCCACTTCTGACAATACTTTTACATATGGAACAAGTCCCCGGGGCAATTTTGCTATTATTTTAGACTAAATTAGAGACCTTTTGGCTTTACCGTCTCTGGCAAAAGCTTTAGAATATCTATGAAGCACACAGAAGAAAACCCTTTAACTGTACTTTTTTGTGGAAAATGCTTGTAAATATCTAAGAAGCACACAGAAGAAAACCGTTTACCTGTAGTCTACTTTTTGTGTATCTTCAAGTTAATTGGCTTCCATTCAATACAATTTGTAGCTGCCAGTGTGAACACAGCACAACAACAGCAGCAGCTCTTTGTCATAGCAGCCATTGTCTGTTTCCCCTCCTGTGTAAAAATGCTGCCCCGTGTGAGGCTCGAACTCACGACCTTCAGATTATGAGACTGACGCGCTGCCTACTGCGCCAACGAGGCTACAAATTAAGTATTCATGCAAGCAAACATGGGTTATTACTATACTAAATCCAGTATTATACTTCTTATGACATAGGCCAAATGCCACTGGTAAATGGACAGGCAAGCTCTGATCTCAACCTTTCAGTCTGCACAAGGGGAATTAGCTCAAATGGTAGAGCGCTCGCTTAGCATGCGAGAAGTAGCGGGATCGATACCCGCATTCTCCAAGGAGCACACATTCTTTGACCCTAGAAAGGTCATGCATAAATTATAGTAACTACTGCTTATAAATTGAGAGTAGCCTATTATTGCATTATTATACTGTTACAGTTTCATTACATAAGTGTTTAATTATTACTACATTAGACCATTATTACAATGGTATTACATTGGAAGCAATACGTGGATTTGAACCAGGAAATTAAATGGATGTCATGATGGCAGAGTGGTCTAAGGCGCCAGACTCAAGGTGACAAACCTTCCAGGTTAAGGGACTTCTGGTCTCCGAATGGAGGCGTGGGTTCAAATCCCACTTCTGACAATACTTTTACATATGGAACAAGTCCCCGGTGCAATTTTGCTATTATTTTAGACTAAATTAGAGACCTTTTGGCTTTACCGTCTCTGGCAAAAGCTTTAGAATATCTATGAAGCACACAGAAGAAAACCCTTTACCTGTACGTTTTGTGGAAAATGCTTGTAAATATCTAAGAAGCACACAGAAGAAAACCGTTTACCTGTAGTCTACTTTTTGTGTATCTTCAAGTTAATTGGCTTCCATTCAATACAATTTGTAGCCTGTTGCTTTGTAGCTGCCAGTGTGAACACAGCACAACAACAGCAGCAGCTCTTTGTCATAGCAGCCATTGTCTGTTTCCCCTCCTCTCGAACTCACGACCTTCAGATTATGAGACTCACACGCTGCCTACTGCGCCAACGAGGCTACAAATCAAGTATTCATGCAAGCAAACATGGGTTATTACTATACTAAATCCAGTATTAAACTTTTTATGACATAGGCCAAATGCCACTGGTAAATGGCCAGGCAAGCTCTGATCTCAACCTTTCAATCTGCACAAGGGGAATTAGCTCAAATGGTAGAGCGCTCGCTTAGCATGCGAGAAGTAGCGGGATCGATACCCGCATTCTCCAAGGAGCACACATTATTTGACCCTAGAAAGGTCATGCATAAATGATAGTAACTACTGCTTATAAATTGAGAGTAGCCTATTATTGCATTATTATACTGTTACAGTTTCATTACATAAGTGTTTAATTATTACTACATTAGACCATTATTACAATGGTATTACATTTGAAGCAATACGTGGATTTGAACCAGGAACTTAAATGGATGTCAGGATGGCCGAGTGGTCTAAGGCGCCAGACTCAAGGTGACAAAAATTCCAGGTCAAGGGACTTCTGGTCTCCGAATGGAGGCGTGGGTTCAAATCCCACTTCTGACAATACTTTTACATATGGAACAAGTCCCCGGGGCAATTTTGCTATTATTTTAGACTAAATTAGAGACCTTTTGGCTTTACCGTCTCTGGCAAAAGCTTTAGAATATCTATGAAGCACACAGAAGAAAACCCTTTACCTGTACTTTTTGTGGAAAATGCTTGTAAATATCTAAGAAGCACACAGAAGAAAACCGTTTACCTGTAGTCTACTTTTTGTGTATCTTCAAGTTAATTGGCTTCCATTCAATACAATTTGTAGCCTGTTGCTTTGTAGCTGCCAGTGTGAACACAGCAGCAGCTCTTTGTCATAGCAGCCATTGTCTGTTTCCCCTCCTCTCGAACTCACGACCTTCAGATTATGAGACTGACACGCTGCCTACTGCGCCAACGAGGCTACAAATCAAGTATTCATGCAAGCAAACATGGGTTATTACTATACTAAATCCAGTATTAAACTTTTTATGACATAGGCCAAATGCCACTGGTAAATGGCCAGGCAAGCTCTGATCTCAACCTTTCAATCTGCACAAGGGGAATTAGCTCAAATGGTAGAGTGCTCGCTTAGCATGCGAGAAGTAGCGGGATCGATACCCGCATTCTCCAAGGAGCACACATTCTTTGACCCTAGAAAGGTCATGCATAAATGATAGTAACTACTGCTTATAAATTGAGAGTAGCCTATTATTGCATTATTATACTGTTACAGTTTCATTACATAAGTGTTTAATTATTACTACATTAGACCATTATTACAATGGTATTACTTTTGAAGCAATACGTGGATTTGAACCAGGAACTTAAATGGATATCAGGATGGCCGAGTGGTCTAAGGCGCCAGACTCAAGGTGACAAAAATTCCAGGTTAAGGGACTTCTCTGAATGGAGGCGTGGGTTCAAATCCCACTTCTGACAATACTTTTACATATGGAACAAGTCCCCGGGGCAATTTTGCTATTATTTTAGACTAAATTAGAGACCTTTTGGCTTTACCGTCTCTGGCAAAAGCTTTAGAATATCTATGAAGCACACAGAAGAAAACCCTTTAACTGTACTTTTTGTGGAAAATGCTTGTAAATATCTAAGAAGCACACAGAAGAAAACCGTTTACCTGTAGTCTACTTTTTGTGTATCTTCAAGTTCATTGGCTTCCATTCAATACAATTTGTAGCTGCCAGTGTGAACACAGCACAACAACAGCAGCAGCTCTTTGTCATAGCAGCCATTGTCTGTTTCCCCTCCTGTGTAAAAATGCTGCCCCGTGTGAGGCTCGAACTCACGACCTTCAGATTATGAGACTGACGCGCTGCCTACTGCGCCAACGAGGCTACAAATTAAGTATTCATGCAAGCAAACATGGGTTATTACTATACTAAATCCAGTATTATACTTCTTATGACATTGGGCAAATGCCACTGGTAAATGGACAGGCAAGCTCTGATCTCAACCTTTCAGTCTGCACAATGGGAATTAGCTCAAATGGTAGAGCGCTCGCTTAGCATGCGAGAAGTAGCGGGATCGATGCCCGCATTCTCCAAGGAGCATGCATTGTTTGACCCTAGAAAGGTCATGCATAAATGATAGTAACTACTGTTAATAAATTGAGAGTAGCCTATTATTGCATTATTATACTGTTACAGTTTCATTACATAAGTGTTGAATTATTACTACATTAGACCATTATTACAATGGTATTACATTGGAAAGCAATATGTGGATTTGAACCAGGAACTTATATGGATGTCAGGATGGCCGAGTGGTCTAAGGCGCCAGACTCAAGGTGATAAACCTTCCAGGTTAAGGGACTTCTGGTCTCCGAATGGAGGAGTGGGTTCAAATCCCACTTCTGACAATGCTTTTACATATGGAACAAGTCCCCGGTGCAATTTTGCTATTATTTTAGACTAAATTAGAGACCTTTTGGCATTACCGTCTCTGGCAAAAGCTTTTAGAATATCTATGAAGCACACAGAAGAAAACCCTTTACCTGTACTTTTTGTGGAAAATGCTTGTAAATATCTAAGAAGCACACAGAAGAAAACAGTTTCCCTCTACTTTTTGTGTATCTTCAAGTTAATTGGCTTCCATTCAATACAATTTGTAGCTGCCAGTGTGAACACAGCACAACAACAGCAGCAGCTCTTTGTCATAGCAGCCATTGTCTGTTTCCCCTCCTGTGTAAAACTGCTGCCCCGTGTGAGGCTCGAACTCACGACCTTCAGATTATGAGACTGACGCGCTGCCTACTGCGCCAACAAGGCTACAAATCAAGTATTCATGCAAGCAAACATGGGTTATTACTATACTAAATCCAGTATTAAACTTTTTATGACATAGGCCAAATGCCACTGGTAAATGGACAGGCAAGCTCTGATCTCAACCTTTCAGTCTGCACAAGGGGAATTAGCTCAAATGGTAGAGCGCTCGCTTAGCATGCGAGAAGTAGCGGGATCGATACCCGCATTCTCCAAGGAGCACACATTCTTTGACCCTAGAAAGGTCATGCATAAATTATAGTAACTACTGCTTATAAATTGAGAGTAGCCTATTATTGCATTATTATACTGTTACAGTTTCATTACATAAGTGTTTAATTATTACTACATTAGACCATTATTACAATGGTATTACATTGGAAGCAATACGTGGATTTGAACCAGGAACTTAAATGGATGTCAGGATGGCCGAGTGGTCTAAGGCGCCAGACTCAAGGTGACAAACCTTCCAGGTTAAGGGACTTCTGGTCTCCGAATGGAGGCGTGGGTTCAAATCCCACTTCTGACAATACTTTTACATATGGAACAAGTCCCCGGTGCAATTTTGCTATTATTTTAGACTAAATTAGAGACCTTTTGGCTTTACCGTCTCTGGCAAAAGCTTTAGAATATCTATGAAGCACACAGAAGAAAACCCTTTACCTGTACGTTTTGTGGAAAATGCTTGTAAATATCTAAGAAGCACACAGAAGAAAACCGTTTACCTGTAGTCTACTTTTTGTGTATCTTCAAGTTAATTGGCTTCCATTCAATACAATTTGTAGCCTGTTGCTTTGTAGCTGCCAGTGTGAACACAGCACAACAACAGCAGCAGCTCTTTGTCATAGCAGCCATTGTCTGTTTCCCCTCCTCTCGAACTCACGACCTTCAGATTATGAGACTGACACGCTGCCTACTGCGCCAACGAGGCTACAATTCAAGTATTCATGCAAGCAAACATGGGTTATTACTATACTAAATCCAGTATTAAACTTTTTATGACATAGGCCAAATGCCACTGGTAAATGGCCAGGCAAGCTCTGATCTCAACCTTTCAATCTGCACAAGGGGAATTAGCTCAAATGGTAGAGCGCTCGCTTAGCATGCGAGAAGTAGCGGGATCGATACCCGCATTCTCCAAGGAGCACACATTATTTGACCCTAGAAAGGTCATGCATAAATGATAGTAACTACTGTTAATAAATTGAGAGTAGCCTATTATTGCATTATTATACTGTTACAGTTTCATTACATAAGTGTTGAATTATTACTACATTAGACCATTATTACAATGGTATTACATTGGAAAGCAATACCTGGATTTGAACCAGGAACTTATATGGATGTCAGGATGGCCGAGTGGTCTAAGGCGCCAGACTCAAGGTGATAAACCTTCCAGGTTAAGGGACTTCTGGTCTCCGAATGGAGGAGTGGGTTCAAATCCCACTTCTGACAATGCTTTTACATATGGAACAAGTCCCCGGTGCAATTTTGCTATTATTTTAGACTAAATTAGAGACCTTTTGGCATTACCGTCTCTGGCAAAAGCTTTTAGAATATCTATGAAGCACACAGAAGAAAACCCTTTACCTGTACTTTTTGTGGAAAATGCTTGTAAATATCTAAGAAGCACACAGAAGAAAACTGTTTACCTCTACTTTTTGTGTATCTTCAAGTTAATTGGCTTCCATTCAATACAATTTGTAGCTGCCAGTGTGAACACAGCACAACAACAGCAGCAGCTCTTTGTCATAGCAGCCATTGTCTGTTTCCCCTCCTGTGTAAAACTGCTGCCCCGTGTGAGGCTCGAACTCACGACCTTCAGATTATGAGACTGACGCGCTGCCTACTGCGCCAACAAGGCTACAAATCAAGTATTCATGCAAGCAAACATGGGTTATTACTATACTAAATCCAGTATTAAACTTTTTATGACATAGGCCAAATGCCACTGGTAAATGGACAGGCAAGCTCTGATCTCAACCTTTCAGTCTGCACAAGGGGAATTAGCTCAAATGGTAGAGCGCTCGCTTAGCATGCGAGAAGTAGCGGGATCGATACCCGCATTCTCCAAGGAGCACACATTCTTTGACCCTAGAAAGGTCATGCATAAATTATAGTAACTACTGCTTATAAATTCAGAGTAGCCTATTATTGCATTATTATACTGTTACAGTTTCATTACATAAGTGTTTAATTATTACTACATTAGACCATTATTACAATGGTATTACATTGGAAGCAATACGTGGATTTGAACCAGGAACTTAAATGGATGTCAGGATGGCCGAGTGGTCTAAGGCGCCAGACTCAAGGTGACAAACCTTCCAGGTTAAGGGACTTCTGGTCTCCGAATGGAGGCGTGGGTTCAAATCCCACTTCTGACAATACTTTTACATATGGAACAAGTCCCCGGTGCAATTTTGCTATTATTTTAGACTAAATTAGAGACCTTTTGGCTTTACCGTCTCTGGCAAAAGCTTTAGAATATCTATGAAGCACACAGAAGAAAACCCTTTACCTGTACGTTTTGTGGAAAATGCTTGTAAATATCTAAGAAGCACAGAAGAAAACCGTTTACCTGTAGTCTACTTTTTGTGTATCTTCAAGTTAATTGGCTTCCATTCAATACAATTTGTAGCCTGTTGCTTTGTAGCTGCCAGTCTGAACACAGCACAACAACAGCAGCAGCTCTTTGTCATAGCAGCCATTGTCTGTTTCCCCTCCTCTCGAACTCACGACCTTCAGATTATGAGACTCACACGCTGCCTACTGCGCCAACGAGGCTACAAATCAAGTATTCATGCAAGCAAACATGGGTTATTACTATACTAAATCCAGTATTAAACTTTTTATGACATAGGCCAAATGCCACTGGTAAATGGCCAGGCAAGCTCTGATCTCAACCTTTCAATCTGCACAAGGGGAATTAGCTCAAATGGTAGAGCGCTCGCTTAGCATGCGAGAAGTAGCGGGATCGATACCCGCATTCTCCAAGGAGCACACATTCTTTGACCCTAGAAAGGTCATGCATAAATGATAGTAACTACTGCTTATAAATTGAGAGTAGCCTATTATTGCATTATTATACTGTTACAGTTTCATTACATAAGTGTTTAATTATTACTACATTAGACCATTATTACAATGGTATTACATTTGAAGCAATACGTGGATTTGAACCAGGAACTTAAATGGATGTCAGGATGGCCGAGTGGTCTAAGGCGCCAGACTCAAGGTGACAAAAATTCCAGGTCAAGGTACTTCTGGTCTCCGAATGGAGGCGTCGGTTCAAATCCCACTTCTGACAATACTTTTACATATGGAACAAGTCCCCGGGGCAATTTTGCTATTATTTTAGACTAAATTAGAGACCTTTTGGCTTTACCGTCTCTGGCAAAAGCTTTAGAATATCTATGAAGCACACAGAAGAAAACCCTTTACCTGTACTTTTTGTGGAAAATGCTTTGTAAATATCTAAGAAGCACACAGAAGAAAACCGTTTACCTGTAGTCTACTTTTTGTGTATCTTCAAGTTAATTGGCTTCCATTCAATACAATTTGTAGCTGCCAGTGTGAACACAGCACAACAACAGCAGCAGCTCTTTGTCATAGCAGCCATTGTCTGTTTCCCCTCCTGTGTAAAAATGCTGCCCCGTGTGAGGCTCGAACTCACGACCTTCAGATTATGAGACTGACGCGCTGCCTACTGCGCCAACGAGGCTACAAATCAAGTATTCATGCAAGCAAACATGGGTTATTACTATACTAAATCCAGTATTAAACCTTTTATGACATAGGCCAAATGCCACTGGTAAATGGCCAGGCAAGCTCTGATCTCAACCTTTCAGTCTGCACAAGGGGAATTAGCTCAAATGTTAGAGCGCTCGCTTAGCATGCGAGAAGTAGCGGGATCGATACCCGCATTCTCCAAGGAGCACACATTCTTTGACCCTAGAAAGGTCATGCATAAATTATAGTAACTACTGCTTATAAATTGAGAGTAGCCTATTATTGCATTATTATACTGTTACAGTTTCATTACATAAGTGTTTAATTATTACTACATTAGACCATTATTACAATGGTATTACATTGGAAGCAATACGTGGATTTGAACCAGGAAATTAAATGGATGTCATGATGGCAGAGTGGTCTAAGGCGCCAGACTCAAGGTGACAAACCTTCCAGGTTAAGGGATTTCTGGTCTCCGAATGGAGGCGTGGGTTCAAATCCCACTTCTGACAATACTTTTACATATGGAACAAGTCCCCGGTGCAATTTTGCTATTATTTTAGACTAAATTAGAGACCTTTTGGCTTTACCGTCTCTGGCAAAAGCTTTAGAATATCTATGAAGCACACAGAAGAAAACCCTTTACCTGTACGTTTTGTGGAAAATGCTTGTAAATATCTAAGAAGCACACAGAAGAAAACCGTTTACCTGTAGTCTACTTTTTGTGTATCTTCAAGTTAATTGGCTTCCATTCAATACAATTTGTAGCTGCCAGTGTGAACACAGCACAACAACAGCAGCAGCTCTTTGTCATAGCAGCCATTGTCTGTTTCCCCTCCTGTGTAAAAATGCTGCCCCGTGTGAGGCTCGAACTCACGACCTTCAGATTATGAGACTGACGCGCTGCCTACTGCGCCAACGAGGCTACAAATCAAGTATTCATGCAAGCAAACATGGGTTATTACTATACTAAATCCAGTATTATACTTCTTATGACATAGGCCAAATGCCACTGGTAAATGGCCAGGCAAGCTCTGATCTCAACCTTTCAGTCTGCACAAGGGGAATTAGCTCAAATGGTAGAGCGCTCGCTTAGCATGCGAGAAGTAGCGGGATCGATACCCGCATTCTCCAAGGAGCACACATTCTTTGACCCTAGAAAGGTCATGCATAAATTATAGTAACTACTGCTTAGAAATTGAGAGTAGCCTATTATTGCATTATTATACTGTTACAGTTTCATTACATAAGTGTTTAATTATTACTACATTAGACCATTATTACAATGGTATTACATTTGAAGCAATACGTGGATTTGAACCAGGAACTTAAATGGATGTCAGGATGGCCGAGTGGTCTAAGGCGCCAGACTCAAGGTGACAAACCTTCCAGGTTAAGGGACTTCTGGTCTCCGAATGGAGGCGTGGGTTCAAATCCCACTTCTGACAATACTTTTACATATGGAACAAGTCCCCGGGGGAATTTTGCTATTATTTTAGACTAAATTAGAGACCTTTTGGCTTTACCGTCTCTGGCAAAAGCTTTTAGAATATCTATGAAGCACACAGAAGAAAACCCTTTACCTGTACGTTTTGTGGAAAATGCTTGTAAATATCTAAGAAGCACACAGAAGAAAACCGTTTACCTGTAGTCTACTTTTTGTGTATCTTCAAGTTAATTGGCTTCCATTCAATACAATTTGTAGCCTGTTGCTTTGTAGCTGCCAGTGTGAACACAGCAGCAGCTCTTTGTCATAGCAGCCATTGTCTGTTTCCCCTCCTCTCGAACTCACGACCTTCAGATTATGAGACTGACGCGCTGCCTACTGCGCCAACAAGGCTACAAATCAAGTATTCATGCAAGCAAACATGGGTTATTACTATACTAAATCCAGTATTAAACTTTTTATGACATAGGCCAAATGCCACTGGTAAATGGCCAGGCAAGCTCTGATCTCAACCTTTCAGTCTGCACAAGGGGAATTAGCTCAAATGGTAGAGCGCTCGCTTAGCATGCGAGAAGTAGCGGGATCGATACCCGCATTCTCCAAGGAGCACACATTCTTTGACCCTAGAAAGGTCATGCATAAATTATAGTAACTACTGCTTATAAATTGAGAGTAGCCTATTATTGCATTATTATACTGTTACAGTTTCATTACATAAGTGTTTAATTATTACTACATTAGACCATTATTACAATGGAAGAATTACGTGGATTTGAACCAGGAACTTAAATGGATGTCAGGATGGCCGAGTGGTCTAAGGCGCCAGACTCAAGGTGACAAACCTTCCAGGTTAAGGGACTTCTGGTCTCCGAATGGAGGCGTGGGTTCAAATCCCACTTCTGACAATACTTTTACATATGGAACAAGTCCCCGGTGCAAATTTCTATTATTTTAGACTAAATTAGAGACCTTTTGGCTTTACCGTCTCTGGCAAAAGCTTTAGAATATCTATGAAGCACACAGAAGAAAACCCTTTACCTGTACGTTTTGTGGAAAATGCTTGTAAATATCTAAGAAGCACACAGAAGAAAACCGTTTACCTGTAGTCTACTTTTTGTGTATCTTCAAGTTAATTGGCTTCCATTCAATACAATTTGTAGCCTGTTGCTTTGTAGCTGCCAGTGTGAACACAGCACAACAACAGCAGCAGCTCTGAGGGAGGGCAGAATCCATTTTGCCGCCCCGGCCTGCAAGCCTGTAAACAGGGTCGGCCGGTCATTTTAAGGGACGGCCGGGGGTTCGGCCGGCCGGCCGGTTGTTAAAAGGGCCGGCCGGTCGTTATAAGGCCGGCCGGTCTTAAAAGGGCCGGCCGGCGGGTAGGCCGGTTAAAAGGGCCGGCCGGTCGTTAAAAGGGCCGGCCGGTCGTTTTAAGGGTCGGCCGGCCGTTTTTTTTTCTTCTTTTAATTGAAGTTAATTTTATTTATTTATTATTTTTTTGGGGGGGGGGGGGGCCCAGGGACCCCCAGGAACCCCCAAATGGTAACTCTGTCATTTCTCAACCGTTTTGGATGGGGGTGGTCTCATTTGAATCGTGCCGCCCCCCCGGGGGCATCCTTGGGGGTCTCAAAGTTGGGGGACCCCCCGGGGACCCCCAGGGACCCCCAAATGGTAACTCTGTTATTTCTCAACCGTTTTGGATGGGGGTGGTCTCATTTGAATCGTGCCGCCCCCCCGGGGGCATCCTTGGGGGTCTCAAAGTTGGGGGACCCCCCGGGGACCCACAGGGACCCCCAAATGGTAACTCTGTAATTTCTCTACCGTTTTGGATGGGGGTGGTCTCATTTGAATCGTGTTGCGTTCCCGGGGGCGTCTTTGGGGGTCTCAAGGTTCGGGGACCCCCAGGGACCCCCAAATGGTAACTCTGTTATTTCTCAACCGTTTTGGATGGGGGTGGTCTCATTTGAATCGTGCCGCCCCCCCGGGGGCATCCTTGGGGGTCTCAAAGTTGGGGGACCCCCCGGGGACCCCCAGGGACCCCCAAATGGTAACTCTGTAATTTCTCTACCGTTTTGGATGGGGGTGGTCTCATTTGAATCGTGTTGCGTTCCCGGGGGCGTCTTTCGGTGTCTCAAGGTTCGGGGACCCCCCGGGGACCCCCAGGGACCCCCAAATGGTAACTCTGTCATTTCTCTACTGTTTTGGATGGGGGTGGTCTCATTTGAATCGTGTCGCGTCCCCGGGGGCATCCTTGGGGGTTTTAAAGTTGGGGGACCCCCCGGGACCCCCAGGGACCCCCAAATGGTAACTCTGTTATTTCTCAACCGTTTTGGATGGGGGTGGTCTCATTTGAATCGTGCCGCCCCCCCGGGGGCATCCTTGGGGGTCTCAAAGTTGGGGGACCCCCCGGGGACCCACAGGGACCCCCAAATGGTAACTCTGTAATTTCTCTACCGTTTTGGATGGGGGTGGTCTCATTTGAATCGTGTTGCGTTCCCGGGGGCGTCTTTGGGGGTCTCAAGGTTCGGGGACCCCCAGGGACCCCCAAATGGTAACTCTGTTATTTCTCAACCGTTTTGGATGGGGGTGGTCTCATTTGAATCGTGCCGCCCCCCCGGGGGCATCCTTGGGGGTCTCAAAGTTGGGGGACCCCCCGGGGACCCCCAGGGACCCCCAAATGGTAACTCTGTAATTTCTCTACCGTTTTGGATGGGGGTGGTCTCATTTGAATCGTGTTGCGTTCCCGGGGGCGTCTTTCGGTGTCTCAAGGTTCGGGGACCCCCCGGGGACCCCCAGGGACCCCCAAATGGTAACTCTGTCATTTCTCTACTGTTTTGGATGGGGGTGGTCTCATTTGAATCGTGTCGCGTCCCCGGGGGCATCCTTGGGGGTTTTAAAGTTGGGGGACCCCCCGGGACCCCCAGGGACCCCCAAATGGTAACTCTGTTATTTCTCAACCGTTTTGGATGGGGGTGGTCTCATTTGAATCGTGCCGCCCCCCCGGGGGCATCCTTGGGGGTCTCAAAGTTGGGGGACCCCCCGGGGACCCACAGGGACCCCCAAATGGTAACTCTGTAATTTCTCTACCGTTTTGGATGGGGGTGGTCTCATTTGAATCGTGTTGCGTTCCCGGGGGCGTCTTTGGGGGTCTCAAGGTTCGGGGACCCCCAGGGACCCCCAAATGGTAACTCTGTTATTTCTCAACCGTTTTGGATGGGGGTGGTCTCATTTGAATCGTGCCGCCCCCCCGGGGGCATCCTTGGGGGTCTCAAAGTTGGGGGACCCCCCGGGGACGCCCAGGGACCCCCAAATGGTAACTCTGTAATTTCTCTACCGTTTTGGATGGGGGTGGTCTCATTTGAATCGTGTTGCGTTCCCGGGGGCGTCTTTGGGGGTCTCAAGGTTCGGGGACCCCAGGGACCCCCAAATGGTAACTCTGTTATTTCTCAACCGTTTTGGATGGGGGTGGTCTCATTTGAATCGTGCCGCCCCCCCGGGGGCATGCTTGGGGGTCTCAAAGTTGGGGGACCCCCAGGGACCCCCAAATGGTAACTCTGTAATTTCTCTACCGTTTTGGATGGGGGTGGTCTCATTTGAATCGTGTTGCGTTCCCGGGGGCGTCTTTGGGGGTCTCAAGGTTCGGGGACCCCCCGGGGACCCCCAGGGACCCCCAAATGGTAACTCTGTAATTTCTCTACCGTTTTGGATGGGGGTGGTCTCATTTGAATCGTGTTGCGTTCCCGGGGGCGTCTTTGGGGGTCTCAAGGTTCGGGGACCCCAGGGACCCCCAAATGGTAACTCTGTTATTTCTCAACCGTTTTGGATGGGGGTGGTCTCATTTGAATCGTGTCGCGTCCCCGGGGGCATCCTTGGGGGTCTCAAAGTTGGG
Organism: Protomyctophum bolini; assembly: GCF_963924005.1. NCBI lineage: Eukaryota > Metazoa > Chordata > Actinopteri > Myctophiformes > Myctophidae > Protomyctophum > Protomyctophum bolini. The sequence continues at coordinate 1,489,011 of NC_137867.1, forward strand.
GGACCCCCCGGGACCCCCAGGGACCCCCAAATGGTAACTCTGTTATTTTTCAACCGTTTTGAATGGGGGTGGTCTCATTTGAATCGTGCCGGCCCCCCGGGGGCATCCTTGGGGGTCTCAAAGTTGGGGGACCCCCAGGGACCCCCAAATGGTAACTCTGTAATTTCTCTACCGTTTTGGATGGGGGTGGTCTCATTTGAATCGTGTTGCGTTCCCGGGGGCGTCTTTGGGGGTCTCAAGGTTCGGGGACCTATATATCCTCCCGTAGCCACGTTTCGGTAAATACAAGATATTAGCCTCCCGGTACTCGTGGCTAAATCTAGTGTGTACGCGGAGCTCATCCATTTTGTTTCGAAGTGACCGCATGTTGCTCAAGATGATTGAAGGCAGCGGAGGTTTGTTCCCTCTTCTGCGGACGCGTTGCCTGACGCCACCTTTCCTACCCCTCTTCCTCCGTCTGGCTCCCCCGGCGGGGCTGCTGATGACGGCCTCAGGGAGGTTCGTTGGCGGTGTAATTCCTTTCAACCGAAGGGCGAGCAGGGCCTCTCTCGTGTAGGCACGGAGCACTGCCGTGTTTGTGGGAAGTGTTTCTAACCCACTTGTGTACAGGAGTTCCCCAAAGACCAAGAACAACACAAGCAGCGTCCACAGTGCTGCCATGGCTCCAGAATAGTAGTTCCCAGGCAGGCAGTCTGTTCCTTAGGGGTTAGCCTAGCCCCAGGCTAACTCAAGAGCTAACTCTTTATTGATTGATTATTGCTTACAGGTAACAGCGGTAGTCGTGGCCGAGCGGTTAAGGCGATGGACTAGAAATCCATTGGGGTCTCCCCGCGCAGGTTCGAGTCCTGCCGACTACGGAGCTTTATTGTTTGTGCAACAGGTACAAATGTTGCGTGTCACTTTGTAGTGTCATGTTGATGGCTTCCATTTAAAATGAATCGAAAACTGCAGCTTTATGGTGCATAATATTGACAATGTCTGCTAGTCGTTGCTGAGGTTCTATGTTGTCTTCTTCCAGGCTACAACATATTTCTTTCCAAGACATGAACTAAGGCGAGGGATGGTGAAGTGCAGTGTCACCAGTAGGGCTCGTCCGGGATTTGAACCCGGGACCTCTCGCACCCAAAGCGAGAATCATACCCCTAGACCAACTAGCCTTGTTATTATTTTGCGTCTTACACAGCTGTTTGATGCACATGTGTCTTTCTTGAAGATGTCAGCAATGCAGGTAATGGAGATATGAGTGTCAATTTAAGCCATTAATCAACTTGCAAATGTTGCTTGGGGTGTGGGTTCAAGTCTCCCTTTGTCTTTACCCACAACAAAACACAACCATCTTCATCTTGTGCATGGCGTTAACGATTGGCCGTTGCATATGTGACAATAGCCTATAGGCCTACTGAGAAGTATCAGTTGGGCACCACGCTGTTAGAGACTACACATTCAGGAGTCATAGAATCATGTGACCTCTCAATAGTACTCTTGCGCAGCGGCAATTTCATAGTCAATGAAGTTCTACTGAGACGTGATTATTGCTAGTTGAAAACTTTACCCAATACCCCGCCAGGATGACTTGAAATATAGTCAGCCATGGCAATTTTTGTTAGTCTCTCAGGAGACTTTATAACTGTGAAATGTAATACATTACAATGTGTAAAGTTATTCCCTTAGTTTGACCCCTAACATGATACTTAAAGCAGAATTAAAAATTGAAAATGTTGCCAGTATAAGATCGTATCACAACTTTCAGCAGCTGTCTCAGATTTCCCCATGGAATCTTAATTCACACCTTTGTGATGTGTTACTGGACAATTTTACATCTGTGAAGACATTTCTCGGCAGGGGATGTATTCACCAGATTTGCCTTTTTTCTAATAACATTCCCATATTATTATTATTATAGTTATTGGACAGAGTAACTGGAAGGGCTCGTCCGGCATTTGAACCCGGGACCTCTCGCACCCTAAGCGAGAATCATACCCCTAGACCAACGAGCCCTGTTTTCACTGTAATGTTTACTCTCACAAAGCTGTCTGATGCACTTGTGGCTTTCTTGAAGATGTCAGAGATGATGCAGGTAATGGAGACAGGAAGGTCAATTTAACCCATCAATCAACTTTCAGAAGATTGCAATTTTGCTTGGGTTGTGGGTTCAAGTTCCTCTTTGTGTTCACCCAAAATTGCTGAACAGGTGTGCTTACAGGTAACAGCGGTAATCGTGGCCGAGCGGTTAAGGCGATGGACTAGAAATCCATTGGGGTCTCCCCGAGCAGGTTCGAGTCCTGCCGACTACGCAGCTTTATTGTTTGTGCAACAGGTACAAATGTTGCGTGTCACTTTGTAGTGTCATGTTGATGGCTTCCATTTAAAATGAATCGAAAACTGCAGCTTTATGGTGCATAATATTGACAATGTCTGCTAGTAGTTGCTGAGGTTCTATGTTGTCTTCTTCCAGGCTACAACATATTTCTTTCCAAGACATGAACTAAGGCGAGGGATGGTGAAGTGCAGTGTCACCAGTAGGGCTCGTCCGGGATTTGAACCCGGGACCTCTCGCACCCAAAGCGAGAATCATACCCCTAGACCAACGAGCCTTATTATTATTTGGCATCTTCCATCTAACACAGCTGTTTGATGCACATGTGTCTTTCTTGAAGATGTCAGCAATGCAGGTAATGGAGATATGAGTGTCAATTTAAGCCATTAATCAACTTGCAAATGTTGCTTGGGGTGTGGGTTCAAGTCTCCCTTTGTCTTTACCCACAACAAAACACAACCATCTTCATCTTGTGCATGGCGTTAACGATTGGCCGGTGCATATGTGACAATAGCCTATAGGCCTACTGAGAAGTATCAGTTGGGCACCACGCTGTTAGAGACTACACATTCAGGAGTCAAAGAATCATGTGACCTCTCAATAGTACTCTTGCGCAGCGGCAATTTCATAGTCAATGAAGTTCTACTGAGACGTGATTATTGCTAGTTGAAAACTTTACCCAATACCCCGCCAGGATGACTTGAAATATAGTCAGCCATGGCAATTTTTGTTAGTCTCTCAGGAGACTTTATAACTGTGAAATGTAATACATTACAATGTGTAAAGTTATTCCCTTAGTTTGACCCCTAACATGATACTTAAAGCAGAATTAAAAATTGAAAATGTTGCCAGTATAAGATCGTATCACAACTTTCAGCAGCTGTCTCAGATTTCCCCATGGAATCTTAATTCACACCTTTGTGATGTGTTACTGGACAATTTTACATCTGTGAAGACATTTCTCAGCAGGGGATGTATTCACCAGATTTGCCTTTTTTCTAATAACATTACCATATTATTTTATTATTATTATTATTATTATAGTTATTGGACAGAGTAACTGGGAGGGCTCGTCCGGGATTTGAACCCGGGACCTCTCGCACCCGAAGCGAGAATCATACCCCTAGACCAACGAGCCTTGATTTTTATTGGCATCTTCCGTGTAAAACAGCTGTTTGATGCACATGTGTCTTTCTTGAAGATGTCAGCAATGCAGCAGGTAATAGAGATCATTTAGATATTTAATAGATTTAGTTCCAGACTGAATAATGTGTGAACACAGCATTTTCCAACTATGTAAGAAACAACCTTTGACCCAAGCTGCTGAGAACATTGAATGTTCCGAAACGCTTTGGAAGGATGGTGACCTGGATTTGAACCCGGGACCTCTCGCACCCTAAGCGAGAATCATACCCCTAGACCAACGAGCCCTGTTTTCACTGTAATGTTTACTCTCACAAAGCTGTCTGATGCACTTGTGGCTTTCTTGAAGATGTCAGAGATGATGCAGGTAATGGAGACAGGAAGGTCAATTTAACCCATCAATCAACTTTCAGAAGATTGCAATTTTGCTTGGGTTGTGGGTTCAAGTTCCTCTTTGTGTTCACCCAAAATTGCTGAACAGGTGTGCTTACAGGTAACAGCGGTAGTCGTGGCCGAGCGGTTAAGGCGATGTACTAGAAATCCATTGGGGTCTCCCCGCGCAGGTTCGAGTCCTGCCGACTACGGAGCTTTATTGTTTGTGCAACAGGTACAAATGTTGCGTGTCACTTTGTAGTGTCATGTTGATGGCTTCCATTTAAAATGAATCGAAAACTGCAGCTTTATGGTGCATAATATTGACAATGTCTGCTAGTCGTTGCTGAGGTTCTATGTTGTCTTCTTCCAGGCTACAACATATTTCTTTCCAAGACATGAACTAAGGCGAGGGATGGAGAAGTGCAGTGTCACCAGTAGGGCTCGTCCGGGATTTGAACCCGGGACCTCTCGCACCCAAAGCGAGAATCATACAGTGTATTGCAGTGGCCGGGAATCTAACCAGGGTCAACTGCTTGGATGGCAGCTATGCTAACGACTATACCACCAACGCATGAGATACAAGTCATGTGCACCTATTTGCAGAGGGACAAGGTCATACAGGAAAGCACAAAATGTTTATGTCTATAATTATATCAGTTTGTCCTTAGCAATTTGCACAAATGGTATTTGAACATTGCGACTTGGCAGGGAAACTCTTGCATGAATAGTGAATAGACAGTGTATTGCAGTGGCCGGGAATCTAACCAGGGTCAACTGCTTGGATGGCAGCTATGCTAACCACTATACCACCAACGCATGAGATACAAGTCATGTGCACCTATTTGCAGAGGGACAAGGTCATACAGGATAGCACAAAATGTTTATGTCTAGAATTAAATCAGTTTGTCGTTACCAATTTGGACAAGTCATGGCATTTGAACATTGCAACTTGGCAGGGAAACTCTTGCATGAATAGACAGTGTATTGCATTGGCCGGGAATCGAACCCGGGTCAACTGTTTGGAAGGCAGCTATGCTAACCACTATACCACCAAGGCATGAGATACAAGTCATGTGCACCTATTTGCAGAGGGACAAGGTCATACAGGAAAGCACAAAATGTTTATGTCTATAATTATATCAGTTTGTCCTTAGCAATTTGCACAAATGGTATTTGAACATTGCGACTTGGCAGGGAAACTCTTGCATGAATAGTGAATAGACAGTGTATTGCAGTGGCCGGGAATCTAACCAGGGTCAACTGCTTGGATGGCAGCTATGCTAACCACTATACCACCAACGCATGAGATACAAGTCATGTGCACCTATTTGCAGAGGGACAAGGTCATACAGGATAGCACAAAATGTTTATGTCTAGAATTAAATCAGTTTGTCGTTACCAATTTGGACAAGTCATGGCATTTGAACATTGAAACTTGGCAGGGAAACTCTTGCATGAATAGACAGTGTATTGCATTGGCCGGGAATCGAACCCGGGTCAACTGCTTGGAAGGCAGCTATGCTAACCACTATACTATAAGTCATGTGCACCTATTTGCAGAGGGACAAGGTCATACAGGAAAGCACAAAATGTTTATGTCTAGAATTATATCAGTTTGTCCTTACCCATTTGCACAAGTCATGGCATTTGAACATTGCAACTTGGCAGGGAAACTCTTGCATGAATAGACAGTGTATTGCATTGGCCGGGAATCGAACGCGGGTCAACTGCTTGGAAGGCAGCTATGCTAACCACTATACCACCAACACATGAGATACAAGTTATGTGCTGACAAGGTCATACAGGAAAGCACAAAATGTTTATGTCTAGAATTAAATAAGTTTGTCCTTACCCATCTGCACAAGTCATGGCATTTGAACATTGCAACTTGGCAGGGAAATTCTTGCATGAATAGACAGTGTATTGCATTGCCGGGAATCGAACCCGGGTCAACTGCTTAGAAGGCAGCTATGCTAACCACTATACGACCAACGCATGAGATACAAGTCATGTGCACCTATTTGCAGAGGGACAAGGTCATACAGGAAAGCACAACATGTTTATGTGTAGAATTAAATCAGTTTGTCCTTACCCATCTGCACAAGTCATGGCATTTGAACATTGCAACTTGGCAGGAAAACTCTTGCATGAATAGACTGTGTATTGCATTGGCCGGGAATCGAACCCTGGTCAACTGCTTGGAAGGCAGCTATGCTAACCACCAACGCATGAGATACAAGTCATGTGCACCTATTTGCAGAGGGACAAGGTCATACAGGAAAGCACAAAATGTTTATGTCTAGAATTAAATCAGTTTGTCCTTACCCATCTGCACAAGTCATGGCATTTGAACATTGCAACTTGGCAGGGAAACTCTTGCATGAATAGACAGTGTATTGCATTGGCCGGGAATCGAACCCTGGTCAACTGCTTGGAAGGCAGCTATGCTAACCACTATACCACCAACGCATGAGATACAAGTCATGTGCTGACAAGGTCATACAGGAAAGCACAAAATGTTTATGTCTAGAATTAAATCAGTTTGTCCTTACCCATCTGCACAAGTCATGGCATTTGAACATTGCAACTTGGCAGGGAAACTCTTGCATGAATAGACAGTGTATTGCATTGGCCGGTAATCGAACCCGGGTCAACTGCTTGGAAGGCAGCTATGCTAACCACTATACCATCAACGCATGAGATACAAGTCATGTGCACCTATTTGCAGAGGGACAAGGTCATACAGGAAAGCACAAAATGTTTATGTCTAGAATTATATCAGTTTGTCCTTACCCATTTGCACAAGTCATGGCATTTGAACATTGCAACTTGGCAGGGAAACTCTTGCATGAATAGACAGTGTATTGCATTGGCCGGGAATCGAACCCGGGTCAACTGCTTGGAAGGCAGCTATGCTAACCACTATACCACCTACGCATGAGATACAATTCATGTGCACCTATTTGCAGAGGGACAAGGTCATACAGGAAAGCACAAAATGTTTATGTCTAGAATTAAATCAGTTTGTCGTTACCAATTTCACAAGTCAAAGCATTTGAACATTGCGACTTGGCAGGGAAACTCTTGCATGAATAGACAGTGTATTGCATTGGCCGGGAATCGAACCCGGGTCAACTGCTTGGAAGGCAGCTATGCTAACCACAATACCACCAACGCATGAGATACAAGTCATGTGCACCTATTTGCAGAGGGACAAGGTCATACAGGAAAGCACAAAATGTTTATGTCTAGAATTAAATCAGTTTGTCCTTACCCATCTGCACAAGTCATGGCATTTGAACATTGCAACTTGGCAGGGAAACTCTTGCATGAATAGACAGTGTATTGCATTGGCCGGGAATCGAACCCGGGTCAACTGCTTGGAAGGCAGCTATGCTAACCACTATACCACCAACGCATGAGATAATAGTCATGTGCACCTATTTGCAGAGGGACAAGGTCATACAGGAAAGCACAAAGTGTTTATGTCTAGAATTAAATCAGTTTGTCCTTACCCATCTGCACAAGTCATGGCATTTGAACATTGCAACTTGGCAGGGAAACTCTTGCATGAATAGACAGTGTATTGCATTGGCCGGGAATCGAACCCGGGTCAACTGCTTAGAAGGCAGCTATGCTAACCACTATACGACCAACGCATGAGATACAAGTCATGTGCACCTATTTGCAGAGGGACAAGGTCATACAGGAAAGCACAACATGTTTATGTGTAGAATTAAATCAGTTTGTCCTTACCCATCTGCACAAGTCATGGCATTTGAACATTGCAACTTGGCAGGAAAACTCTTGCATGAATAGACTGTGTATTGCATTGGCCGGGAATCGAACCCTGGTCAACTGCTTGGAAGGCAGCTATGCTAACCACTATACCACCAACGCATGAGATACAAGTCATGTGCACCTATTTGCAGAGGGACAAGGTCATACAGGAAAGCACAAAATGTTTATGTCTAGAATTAAATCAGTTTGTCCTTACCCATCTGCACAAGTCATGGCATTTGAACATTGCAACTTGGCAGGGAAACTCTTGCATGAATAGACAGTGTATTGCATTGGCCGGGAATCGAACCCTGGTCAACTGCTTGGAAGGCAGCTATGCTAACCACTATACCACCAACGCATGAGATACAAGTCATGTGCTGACAAGGTCATACAGGAAAGCACAAAATGTTTATGTCTAGAATTAAATCAGTTTGTCCTTACCCATCTGCACAAGTCATGGCATTTGAACATTGCAACTTGGCAGGGAAACTCTTGCATGAATAGACAGTGTATTGCATTGGCCGGTAATCGAACCCGGGTCAACTGCTTGGAAGGCAGCTATGCTAACCACTATACCATCAACGCATGAGATACAAGTCATGTGCACCTATTTGCAGAGGGCAAGGTCATACAGGAAAGCACAAAATGTTTATGTCTAGAATTATATCAGTTTGTCCTTCCCAATTTGCACAAGTCGTGGCATTTGACCATTGCAACTTGGCAGGGAAACTCTTGCATGAATAGACAGTGTATTGCATTGGCCGGGAATCGAACCCGGGTCAACTGCTTGGAAGGCAGCTATGCTAACCACTATACCACCTACGCATGAGATACAATTCATGTGCACCTATTTGCAGAGGGACAAGGTCATACAGGAAAGCACAAAATGTTTATGTCTAGAATTAAATCAGTTTGTCGTTACCAATTTCACAAGTCATGGCATTTGAACATTGCGACTTGGCAGGGAAACTCTTGCATGAATAGACAGTGTATTGCATTGGCCGGGAATCGAACCCGGGTCAACTGCTTGGAAGGCAGCTATGCTAACCACTATACCACCAACGCATGAGATACAAGTCATGTGCACCTATTTGCAGAGGGACAAGGTCATACAGGAAAGCACAAAATGTTTATGTCTAGAATTAAATCAGTTTGTCCTTACCCATCTGCACAAGTCATGGCATTTGAACATTGCAACTTGGCAGGGAAACTCTTGCATGAATAGACAGTGTATTGCATTGGCCGGGAATCGAAACCGGGTCAACTGCTTGGAAGGCAGCTATGCTAACCACTATACCACCAACGCATGAGATACAAGTCATGTGCACCTATTTGCAGAGGGACAAGGTCATACAGGAAAGCACAAAATGTTTATGTCTAGAATTAAATCAGTTTGTCCTTACCCATCTGCACAAGTCATGGCATTTGAACATTGCAACTTGGCAGGGAAACTCTTGCATGAATAGACAGTGTATTGCATTGGCCGGGAATCGAACCCGGGTCAACTGCTTAGAAGGCAGCTATGCTAACCACTATACGACCAACGCATGAGATACAAGTCATGCGCACCTATTTGCAGAGGGACAAGGTCATACAGGAAAGCACAACATGTTTATGTGTAGAATTAAATCAGTTTGTCCTTACCCATCTGCACAAGTCATGGCATTTGAACATTGCAACTTGGCAGGAAAACTCTTGCATGAATAGACTGTGTATTGCATTGGCCGGGAATCGAACCCTGGTCAACTGCTTGGAAGGCAGCTATGCTAAGCACTATACCACCAACGCATGAGATACAAGTCATGTGCACCTATTTGCAGAGGGACAAGGTCATACAGGAAAGCACAACATGTTTATGTGTAGAATTAAATCAGTTTGTCCTTACCCATCTGCACAAGTCATGGCATTTGAACATTGCAACTTGGCAGGAAAACTCTTGCATGAATAGACTGTGTATTGCATTGGCCGGGAATTGAACCCTGGTCAACTGCTTGGAAGGCAGCTATGCTAACCACTATACCACCAACGCATGAGATACAAGTCATGTGCACCTATTTGCAGAGGGACAAGGTCATACAGGAAAGCACAAAATGTTTATGTCTAGAATTAAATCAGTTTGTCCTTACCCATCTGCACAAGTCATGGCATTTGAACATTGCAACTTGGCAGGAAAACTCTTGCATGAATAGACTGTGTATTGCATTGGCCGGGAATTGAACCCTGGTCAACTGCTTGGAAGGCAGCTATGCTAACCACTATACCACCAACGCATGAGATACAAGTCATGTGCTGACAAGGTCATACAGGAAAGCACAAAATGTTTATGTCTAGAATTAAATCAGTTTGTCCTTACCCATCTGCACAAGTCATGGCATTTGAACATTGCAACTTGGCAGGGAAACTCTTGCATGAATAGACAGTGTATTGCATTGGCCGGTAATCGAACCACGGGTCAACTGCTTGGAAGGCAGCTATGCTAACCACTATACCATCAACGCATGAGATACAAGTCATGTGCACCTATTTGCAGAGGGCAAGGTCATACAGGAAAGCACAAAATGTTTATGTCTAGAATTATATCAGTTTGTCCTTCCCAATTTGCACAAGTCGTGGCATTTGACCATTGCAACTTGGCAGGGAAACTCTTGCATGAATAGACAGTGTATTGCATTGGCCGGGAATCGAACCCGGGTCAACTGCTTGGAAGGCAGCTATGCTAACCACTATACCACCTACGCATGAGATACAATTCATGTGCACCTATTTGCAGAGGGACAAGGTCATACAGGAAAGCACAAAATGTTTATGTCTAGAATTAAATCAGTTTGTCGTTACCAATTTCACAAGTCATGGCATTTGAACATTGCGACTTGGCAGGGAAACTCTTGCATGAATAGACAGTGTATTGCATTGGCCGGGAATCGAAACCGGGTCAACTGCTTGGAAGGCAGCTATACTAACCACTATACCACCAACGCATGAGATACAAGTCATGTGCACCTATTTGCAGAGGGACAAGGTCATACAGGAAAGCACAAAATGTTTATTTCTAAAATTAAATCAGTTTGTCCTTACCCATCTGCACAAGTCATGGCATTTGAACATTGCAACTTGGCAGGGAAACTCTTGCATGAATAGACAGTGTATTGCATTGGCCGGGAATCGAAACCGGGTCAACTGCTTGGAAGGCAGCTATGCTAACCACTATACCACCAACGCATGAGATACAAGTCATGTGCACCTATTTGCAGAGGGACAAGGTCATACAGGAAAGCACAAAATGTTTATTTCTAAAATTAAATCAGTTTGTCCTTACCCATCTGCACAAGTCATGGCATTTGAACATTGCAACTTGGCAGGGAAACTCTTGCATGAATAGACAGTGTATTGCATTGGCCGGGAATCGAACCCGGGTCAACTGCTTGGAAGGCAGCTATGCTAACCACTATACCACCAACGCATGAGATAATAGTCATGTGCACCTATTTGCAGAGGGACAAGGTCATACAGGATAGCACAAAATGTTTATGTCTAGAATTAAATAAGTTTGTCCTTACCCATCTGCACAAGTCATGGCATTTGAACATTGCAACTTGGCAGGGAAACTCTTGCATGAATAGACAGTGTATTGCATTGGCCGGGAATCGAAACCGGGTCAACTGCTTGGAAGGCAGCTATGCTAACCACTATACCACCAACGCATGAGATACAAGTCATGTGCACCTATTTGCAGAGGGACAAGGTCATACAGGAAAGCACAAAATGTTTATTTCTAAAATTAAATCAGTTTGTCCTTACCCATCTGCACAAGTCATGGCATTTGAACATTGCAACTTGGCAGGGAAACTCTTGCATGAATAGACAGTGTATTGCATTGGCCGGGAATCGAACCCGGGTCAACTGCTTGGAAGGCAGCTATGCTAACCACTATACCACCAACGCATGAGATAATAGTCATGTGCACCTATTTGCAGAGGGACAAGGTCATACAGGAAAGCACAAAGTGTTTATGTCTAGAATTAAATCAGTTTGTCCTTACCCATCTGCACAAGTCATGGCATTTGAACATTGCAACTTGGCAGGGAAACTCTTGCATGAATAGACAGTGTATTGCATTGGCCGGGAATCGAACCCGGGTCAACTGCTTAGAAGGCAGCTATGCTAACCACTATACGACCAACGCATGAGATACAAGTCATGTGCACCTATTTGCAGAGGGACAAGGTCATACAGGAAAGCACAACATGTTTATGTGTAGAATTAAATCAGTTTGTCCTTACCCATCTGCACAAGTCATGGCATTTGAACATTGCAACTTGGCAGGAAAACTCTTGCATGAATAGACTGTGTATTGCATTGGCCGGGAATCGAACCCTGGTCAACTGCTTGGAAGGCAGCTATGCTAAGCACTATACCACCAACGCATGAGATACAAGTCATGTGCACCTATTTGCAGAGGGACAAGGTCATACAGGAAAGCACAACATGTTTATGTGTAGAATTAAATCAGTTTGTCCTTACCCATCTGCACAAGTCATGGCATTTGAACATTGCAACTTGGCAGGAAAACTCTTGCATGAATAGACTGTGTATTGCATTGGCGGGAATCGAACCCTGGTCAACTGCTTGGAAGGCAGCTATGCTAACCACTATACCACCAACGCATGAGATACAAGTCATGTGCACCTATTTGCAGAGGGACAAGGTCATACAGGAAAGCACAAAATGTTTATGTCTAGAATTAAATCAGTTTGTCCTTACCCATCTGCACAAGTCATGGCATTTGAACATTGCAACTTGGCAGGGAAACTCTTGCATGAATAGACAGTGTATTGCATTGGCCGGGAATCGAACCCTGGTCAACTGCTTGGAAGGCAGCTATGCTAACCACTATACCACCAACGCATGAGATACAAGTCATGTGCTGACAAGGTCATACAGGAAAGCACAAAATGTTTATGTCTAGAATTAAATCAGTTTGTCCTTACCCATCTGCACAAGTCATGGCATTTGAACATTGCAACTTGGCAGGGAAACTCTTGCATGAATAGACAGTGTATTGTATTGGCCGGTAATCGAACCCGGGTCAACTGCTTGGAAGGCAGCTATGCTAACCACTATACCATCAACGCATGAGATACAAGTCATGTGCACCTATTTGCAGAGGGCAAGGTCATACAGGAAAGCACAAAATGTTTATGTCTAGAATTATATCAGTTTGTCCTTCCCAATTTGCACAAGTCGTGGCATTTGACCATTGCAACTTGGCAGGGAAACTCTTGCATGAATAGACAGTGTATTGCATTGGTCGGGAATCGAACCCGGGTCAACTGCTTGGAAGGCAGCTATGCTAACCACTATACCACCTACGCATGAGATACAATTCATGTGCACCTATTTGCAGAGGGACAAGGTCATACAGGAAAGCACAAAATGTTTATGTCTAGAATTAAATCAGTTTGTCGTTACCAATTTCACAAGTCATGGCATTTGAACATTGCGACTTGGCAGGGAAACTCTTGCATGAATAGACAGTGTATTGCATTGGCCGGGAATCGAACCCGGGTCAACTGCTTGGAAGGCAGCTATGCTAACCACTATACCACCAACGCATAAGATACAAGTCATGTGCACCTATTTGCAGAGGGACAAGGTCATACAGGAAAGCACAAAATGTTTATGTCTAGAATTAAATCAGTTTGTCCTTACCCATCTGCACAAGTCATGGCATTTGAACATTGCAACTTGGCAGGGAAACTCTTGCATGAATAGACAGTGTATTGCATTGGCCGGGAATCGAACCCGGGTCAACTGCTTGGAAGGCAGCTATGCTAACCACTATACCATCAACGCATAAGATACAAGTCATGTGCACCTATTTGCAGAGGGACAAGGTCATACAGGAAAGCACAAAGTGTTTATGTCTAGAATTAAATCAGTTTGTCCTTACCCATCTGCACAAGTCATGGCATTTGAACATTGCAACTTGGCAGGGAAACTCTTGCATGAATAGACAGTGTATTGCATTGGCCGGGAATCGAACCCGGGTCAACTGCTTAGAAGGCAGCTATGCTAACCACTATACGACCAACGCATGAGATACAAGTCATGTGCACCTATTTGCAGAGGGACAAGGTCATACAGGAAAGCACAAAATGTTTATGTCTAGAATTAAATCAGTTTGTCCTTACCCATCTGCACAAGTCATGGCATTTGAACATTGCAACTTGGCAGGGAAACTCTTGCATGAATAGACAGTGTATTGCATTGGCCGGGAATCGAACCCGGGTCAACTGCTTGGAAGGCAGCTATGCTAACCACTATACCACCAACGCATGAGATACAAGTCATGTGCACCTATTTGCAGAGGGACAAGGTCATACAGGAAAGCACAAAATGTTTATTTCTAAAATTAAATCAGTTTGTCCTTACCCATCTGCACAAGTCATGGCATTTGAACATTGCAACTTGGCAGGGAAACTCTTGCATGAATAGACAGTGTATTGCATTGGCCGGGAATCGAACCCGGGTGAACTGCTTGGAAGGCAGCTATGCTAACCACTATACCACCAACGCATGAGATAATAGTCATGTGCACCTATTTGCAGAGGGACAAGGTCATACAGGAAAGCACAAAATGTTTATGTCTAGAATTATATCAGTTTGTCCATCCCAATTTGCACAAGTCGTGGCATTTGACCATTGCAACTTGGCAGGGAAACTCTTGCATGAATAGACAGTGTATTGCATTGGCCGGGAATCGAACCCGGGTCAACTGCTTGGAAGGCAGCTATGCTAACCACTATACCACCTACGCATGAAATACAAGTCACGTGCACCTATTTGCAGAGGGACAAGGTCATACAGGAAAGCACAAAATGTTTATGTCTAGAATTAAATAAGTTTGTCGTTACCAATTTCACAAGTCATGGCATTTGAACATTGCAACTTGGCAGGGAAAATCTTGCATGAATAGACAGTGTATTGCATTGGCCGGGAATCGAACCCGGGTCAACTGCTTGGAAGGCAGCTATGCTAACCACTATACCACCAACGCATGAGATACAAGTCATGTGCTGACAAGGTCATACAGGAAAGCACAAAATGTTTATGTCTAGAATTAAATCAGTTTGTCCTTACCCATCTGCACAAGTCATGGCATTTGAACATTGCAACTTGGCAGGGAAACTCTTGCATGAATAGACAGTGTATTGCATTGGCCGGTAATCGAACCGGGGTCAACTGCTTGGAAGGCAGCTATGCTAACCACTATACCATCAACGCATGAGATACAAGTCATGTGCACCTATTTGCAGAGGGCAAGGTCATACAGGAAAGCACAAAATGTTTATGTCTAGAATTATATCAGTTTGTCCTTCCCAATTTGCACAAGTCGTGGCATTTGACCATTGCAACTTGGCAGGGAAAATCTTGCATGAATAGACAGTGTATTGCATTGGGCGGGAATCGAACCCGGGTCAACTGCTTGGAAGGCAGCTATGCTAACCACTACACCACCTACGCATGAGATACAATTCATGTGCACCTATTTGCAGAGGGACAAGGTCATACAGGAAAGCACAAAATGTTTATGTCTAGAATTAAATCAGTTTGTCGTTACCAATTTCACAAGTCATGGCATTTGAACATTGCAACTTGGCAGGGAAACTCTTGCATGAATAGACAGTGTATTGCATTGGCCGGGAATCGAACCCGGGTCAACTGCTTGGAAGGCAGCTATGCTAACCACTATACCACCAACGCATGAGATACAAGTCATGTGCACCTATTTGCAGAGGGACAAGGTCATACAGGAAAGCACAAAATGTTTATGTCTAGAATTAAATCAGTTTGTCCTTACCCATCTGCACAAGTCATGGCATTTGAACATTGCAACTTGGCAGGGAAACTCTTGCATGAATAGACAGTGTATTGCATTGGCCGGGAATCGAACCCGGGTCAACTGCTTGGAAGGCAGCTATGCTAACCACTATACCACCAACGCATGAGATACAAGTCATGTGCACCTATTTGCAGAGGGACAAGGTCATACAGGAAAGCACAAAATGTTTATTTCTAAAATTAAATCAGTTTGTCCTTATCCATCTGCACAAGTCATGGCATTTGAACATTGCAACTTGGCAGGGAAACTCTTGCATGAATAGACAGTGTATTGCATTGGCCGGGAATCGAACCCGGGTCAACTGCTTGGAAGGCAGCTATGCTAACCACTATACCACCAACGCATGAGATAATAGTCATGTGCACCTATTTGCAGAGGGACAAGGTCATACAGGAAAGCACAAAATGTTTATGTCTAGAATTATATCAGTTTGTCCATCCCAATTTGCACAAGTCGTGGCATTTGACCATTGCAACTTGGCAGGGAAACTCTTAAATGAATAGACAGTGTATTGCATTGGCCGGGAATCGAACCCAGGTCAACTGCTTGGAAGGCAGCTATGCTAACCACTATACCACCTACGCATGAAATACAAGTCACGTGCACATATTTGCAGAGGGACAAGGTCATACAGGAAAGCACAAAATGTTTATGTCTAGAATTAAATCAGTTTGTCGTTACCAATTTCACAAGTCATGGCATTTGAACATTGCAACTTGGCAGGGAAAATCTTGCATGAATAGACAGTGTATTGCATTGGCCGGTAATCGAACCCGGGTCAACTGCTTGGAAGGCAGCTATGCTAACCACTATACCACCAACGCATGAGATACAAGTCATGTGCACCTATTTGCAGAGGGACAAGGTCATACAGGAAAGCACAAAATGTTTATGTCTAGAATTAAATCAGTTTGTCCTTACCCATCTGCACAAGTCATGGCATTTGAACATTGCAACTTGGCAGGGAAACTCTTGCATGAATAGACAGTGTATTGCATTGGCCGGGAATCGATCCCTGGTCAACTGCTTGGAAGGCAGCTATGCTAACCACTATACCACCAACGCATGAGATACAAGTCATGTGCACCTATTTGCAGAGGGACAAGGTCATACAGGAAAGCACAAAATGTTTATGTCTAGAATTAAATCAGTTTGTCCTTACCCATCTGCACAAGTCATGGCATTTGAACATTGCAACTTGGCAGGGAAACTCTTGCATGAATAGACAGTGTATTGCATTGGCCGGGAATCGAACCCGGGTCAACTGCTTGGACGGCAGCTATGCTAACCACTATACCACCAACGCATGAGATACAAGTCATGTGCACCTATTTGCAGAGGGACAAGGTCATACAGGAAAGCACAAAATGTTTATTTCTAAAATTAAATCAGTTTGTCCTTACCCATCTGCACAAGTCATGGCATTTGAACATTGCAACTTGGCAGGGAAACTCTTGCATGAATAGACAGTGTATTGCATTGGCCGGGAATCGAACCCTGGTCAACTGCTTGGAAGGCAGCTATGCTAACCACTATACCACCAACGCATGAGATACAAGTCATGTGCACCTATTTGCAGAGGGACAAGGTCATACAGGAAAGCACAAAATGTTTATGTCTAGAATTAAATCAGTTTGTCCTTACCCATCTGCACAAGTCATGGCATTTGAACATTGCAACTTGGCAGGGAAACTCTTGCATGAATAGACAGTGTATTGCATTGGCCGGGAGTCGAACCTGGGTCAACTGCTTGGACGGCAGCTATGCTAACCACTATACCACCAACGCATGAGATACAAGTCATGTGCACCTATTTGCAGAGGGACAAGGTCATACAGGAAAGCACAAAATGTTTATTTCTAAAATTAAATCAGTTTGTCCTTACCCATCTGCACAAGTCATGGCATTTGAACATTGCAACTTGGCAGGGAAACTCTTGCATGAATAGACAGTGTATTGCATTGGCCGGGAATCGAACCCGGGTCAACTGCTTGGAAGGCAGCTATGCTAACCACTATACCACCAACGCATGAGATAATAGTCATGTGCACCTATTTGCAGAGGGACAAGGTCATACAGGAAAGCACAAAATGTTTATGTCTAGAATTATATCAGTTTGTCCATCCCAATTTCCACAAGTCGTGGCATTTGACCATTGCAACTTGGCAGGGAAACTCTTGCATGAATAGACAGTGTATTGCATTGGTCGGGAATCGAACCCGGGTCAACTGCTTGGAAGGCAGCTATGCTAACCACTATACCACCTACGCATGAAATACAAGTCACGTGCACATATTTGCAGAGGGACAAGGTCATACAGGAAAGCACAAAATGTTTATGTCTAGAATTAAATAAGTTTGTCGTTACCAATTTCACAAGTCATGGCATTTGAACATTGCAACTTGGCAGGGAAAATCTTGCATGAATAGACAGTGTATTGCATTGGCCGGGAATCGAACCCGGGTCAACTGCTTGGAAGGCAGCTATGCTAACCACTATACCACCAACGCATGAGATACAAGTCATGTGCACCTATTTGCAGAGGGACAAGGTCATACAGGAAAGCACAAAATGTTAATGTCTAGAATTAAATAAGTTTGTCCTTACCCATCTGCACAAGTCATGGCATTTGAACATTGCAACTTGTCAGGGAAACTCTTGCATGAATAGACAGCGTATTGCATTGGCCGGTAATCGAACCCGGGTCAACTGCTTGGAAGGCAGCTATGCTAACCACTATACCATCAACGCATGAGATACAAGTCATGTGCACCTATTTGCAGAGGGCAAGGTCATACAGGAAAGCACAAAATGTTTATGTCTAGAATTATATCAGTTTGTCCTTCGCAATTTGCACAAGTCGTGGCATTTGACCATTGCAACTTGGCAGGGAAACTCTTGCATGAATAGACAGTGTATTGCATTGGCCGGGAATCGAACAAGGTTCAACTGCTTGGAAGGCAGCTATGCTAACCACTATACCACCTACACATGAGATACAAGTCATGTGCACCTATTTGCAGAGGGACAAGGTCATACAGGAAAGCACAAAATGTTTATGTCTAGAATTAAATCAGTTTGTCGTTACCAATGTCACAAGTCATGGCATTTGAACATTGCGACTTGGCAGGGAAACTCTTGCATGAATAGACAGTGTATTGCATTGGCAGGGAATCGAACCCGGGTCAACTGCTTGGAAGGCAGCTATGCTAACCACTATACCACCAACTCATGAGATACAAGTCATGTGCACCTATTTGCAGAGGGACAAGGTCATACAGGAAAGCACAAAATGTTTATGTCTAGAATTAAATCAGTTTGTCCTTACCCATCTGCACAAGTCATGGCATTTGAACATTGCAACTTGGCAGGGAAACTCTTGCATGAATAGACAGTGTATTGCATTGGCCGGGAATCGAACCCCGGTCAACTGCTTGGAAGGCAGCTATGCTAACCACTATACCACCAACGCATGAGATACAAGTCATGTGCACCTATTTGCAGAGGGACAAGGTCATACAGGAAAGCACAAAATGTTTATTTCTAAAATTAAATCAGTTTGTCCTTACCCATCTGCACAAGTCATGGCATTCGAACATTGCAACTTGGCAGGGAAACTCTTGCATGAATAGACAGTGTATTGCATTGGCCGGGAATCGAACCCGGATCAACTGCTTGGAAGGCAGCTATGCTAACCACTATACCACCAAGGCATGAGATACAAGTCATGTGCACCTATTTGCAGAGGGACAAGGTCATACAGGAAAGCACAAAATGTTTATGTCTAGAATTAAATCAGTTTGTCCTTACCCATCTGCACAAGTCATGGCATTTGAACATTGCAAGTTGGCAGGGAAACTCTTGCATGAGTAGACAGTGTATTGCATTGGCCGGGAATCGAACCCGGGTCAACTGCTTGGAAGGCAGCTATGCTAACCACTATACCACCAACGCATGAGATACAAGTCATGTGCACCTATTTGCAGAGGGACAAGGTCATACAGGAAAGCACAAAATGTTTATTTCTAAAATTAAATCAGTTTGTCCTTACCCATCTGCACAAGTCATGGCATTCGAACATTGCAACTTGGCAGGGAAACTCTTGCATGAATAGACAGTGTATTGCATTGGCCGGGAATCGAACCCGGGTCAACTGCTTGGAAGGCAGCTATGCTAACCACTATACCACCAACGCATGAAATAATAGTCATGTGCACCTATTTGCAGAGGGACAAGGTCATACAGGAAAGCACAAAATGTTTATGTCTAGAATTATATCAGTTTGTCCATCCCAATTTGCACAAGTCGTGGCATTTGACCATTGCAACTTGGCAGGGAAACTCTTGCATGAATAGACAGTGTATTGCATTGGCCGGGAATCGAACGCGGGTCAACTGCTTGGAAGGCAGCTATGCTAACCACTATACCACCTACGCATGAGATACAAGTCATGTGCACCTATTTGCAGAGGGACAAGGTCATACAGGAAAGCACAAAATGTTTATGTCTAGAATTAAATAAGTTTGTCGTTACCAATTTCACAAGTCATGGCATTTGAACATTGCAACTTGGCAGGGAAAATCTTGCATGAATAGACCGTGTATTGCATTGGCCGGGAATCGAACCCGGGTCAACTGCTTGGAAGGCAGCTATGCTAACCACTATACCACCAACGCATGAGATACAAGTCATGTGCACCTATTTGCAGAGGGACAAGGTCATACAGGAAAGCACAAAATGTTTATGTCTAGAATTAAATAAGTTTGGCCTTACCCATCTGCACAAGTCACGGCATTTGAACATTGCAACTTGTCAGGGAAACTCTTGCATGAATAGACAGTGTATTGCATTGGCCGGGAATCGAACCCGGATCAACTGCTTGGAAGGCAGCTATGCTAACCACTATACCACCAACGCATGAGATACAAGTCATGTGCACCTATTTGCAGAGGGACAAGGTCATACAGGAAAGCACAAAATGTTTATGTCTAGAATTAAATCAGTTTGTCCTTACCCATCTGCACAAGTCATGGCATTTGAACATTGCAACTTGGCAGGGAAACTCTTGCATGAATAGACAGTGTATTGCATTGGCCGGGAATCGAACGCGGGTCAACTGCTTGGAAGGCAGCTATGCTAACCACTGTTGTATTATAGTGTTCTGATACTTGGTGCTGTGTTCGGATACTCGGTACTGATACGTGCAATGTACTTATATGTATGTACTGTCTGAACTGTAACATACTTTAGCTGTGTTAGAGCACGCTGAAGGCCGTGCTGCAGGCAGTGAATTGTGATGTCTAGGCTGTGACGTCATTAGGACATGAAGTATCAAAGCTATATATGTTGCTGTATGGGTAATAAACCTTGTGAACGTTTTAACACTTAGAATGCTGAAAGCGTTTCTATACGCTTTATTATACCCACCCGTGCTATGCGCATACCGTTTTTATACGTTTTATGGTCCAAAAAACGTTTTTTTATTGATTACTATAGTTCAACTATATTTGCGCCCGGACAGCTAAAAAAGCAGCACCGATCGGATCTACAACCCTCCGATGGCGTCATCAGACCGAAACTTATAAAAAGGGCCGGATGCCCTGCTCCCCTTGTGGGAGTAGGTAGTATTGTGGAGACACGTTGACATCGGTTTTTGAGCAGAGCAGTTTGAGTGAGTTATTTAGAGCAATCGTCCATTTAGTCCATTTAGATCACATAGTCGTCCGTTTAGTAGTCCTTTAGTATATATTATTAGATTAGTTTATTATTATATAGGTATAGTTTAGTCTTTAGTCCGTCCGTTTAGTCTTTAGTTGTCCGTTTAGTAGTCCGTCCGTTTAGAGTAGTATACGTCCATTAGCATACGTCCATAGTATAGGCCACGTTAGTTAGTTTTTTCCAGTTAGGTTTTGTTTTTAGTTAGTAGTAATAGTAGGATTTAGGGATCAGTGTTCAGTGTTTTGTTTGTTTTGTCAGTCTAGTGAAGTGTAGTTAGTGTTAGTTTAGTGAACTGTTTGTCTGTGTCTTCCGATTACCCTTTCCCCGCGTCTAGTCGTTGTCCGTCGCCATTTTGCGACATGCCACGTAGGCGCCCCCCAGCTCCCCTTCCCGGTCAGTCCTCGATCGCCGAGTGGCTTATGTCTAACAAGGTGGAGGACGAAACCGACTCGGAACCAGAGGCCTCTGGTTTCGAGGAGGACACCCAGGCTGGCCCTAGCCTGCAGCAGCTGGGATGCTAGCATGCGCTCATCGTGCCATCCTAACCCCGCGTCGCCACATTATATTCAGGCTAACAATAGTTTAGAATGTGATCATAGTTTACTATACACTACATCCAGTACAATGTAAATTCAATTTCACAATGCAAACACATGTACTATTGTAGTGACATTATATTCAGGCTAACAATAGTTTAGAATGTGATCATAGTTTACTACACACTACATCCAGTACAATGTAAATTCAATTTCACAATGCAAACACATGTACTATTGTAGTAACATTATATTCAGGCTAACAATAGTTTAGAATGTGATCATAGTTTACTACACACTACATCCAGTACAATGTAAATTCAGCAAACACATGTACTATTGTAGTGACATAGTCATCCCTCCATCTCAGACTGCCGCTGGTGGGATGGGATGGGATGGGATGCATGGATGATTTTTTTTTATATTGTCGTGCAGATGTTACATAATCCAAATCATTTATTTCTATACAGTAACAGCGGGACAGACACACAGACAGACAGACATGATCTGCAGGGTCTCAGCTGCGAACGCAGCTCGTACACATGTCTATCTGTCTGTCTGTGTGTCTGTCCCGCTGTTACTGTATATGTGGACCTGGCTCCTTTTGTGCCCATATATGGAGCCGAGTGATTCACAAATCACTCGGCTCCATATATGGGCACAAAGGGGACACACACAGACAGACAGACAGACAGACATGATCTGCTAGGTCTCATAGTAAGTGAATACATTGTAATATTGATTATGTTTTCAGGCAGGTCAGACCACGAGTCAGACTCAGACAAGTGGCTTTCAGACTCAGACGAGGAGATGGGTGAGTCTGCCCAGGCACCCCATGGAGGTATGAGAACAAAATGTTCTACATTTTCATTCAAACACTTCGATTATAGCACTATATATGTACTATATGATATGCATGCGTGTTCCTGCTCATTCTGTCCTTACCTTATTGACTTAGTGTTATATTGGCCTCAGCTGCCTGACATTTTTCCTGACAGTTTTCTGTTTTCATGTCATGGTTATCAATATGGTTATGCAGAAAGGTTGTCACTGAGTCAGGTCAGGCAGCTGAGGCCATATAATAACACTAAGTCGATAAGATACAATAGATTTCATGTAGGCCTACACAGTTTGATAATATTACTGTGATATAATTTCAGCCCTGTCTGATGATGACCACCACCAGCCTTCCAGAAGTGCTGCTGCCGTTTCACACGGATGGGGTGAGTTTAGAATGTGATCATAGTTTACTACACACTACATCCAGTACAATGTAAATTCAATTTCACAATGCAAACACATGTACTATTGTAGTGACATTATATTCAGGCTAACAATAGTTTAGAATGTGATCATAGTTTACTACACACTACATCCAGTACAATGTAAATTCAATTTCACAATGCAAACACATGTACTATTGTAGTGACATTATATTCAGGCTAACATGTACTATTGTAGTGACATTATATTCAGGCTAACAATAGTTTAGAATGTGATCATAGTTTACTACACACTACATCCAGTACAATGTAAATTCAATTTCACAATGCAAACACATGTACTATTGTAGTGACATTATATTCAGGCTAACAATATCTGCATTTGATACCTGTGCTTATTGTAAGTCTCTTCAATAGAATTGATATGATGTACATATTTTGATATTTTACTGTGATTTTTATTTCAGCCATATCTGATTCTGATGACCCATTATCACAGCCATTGTCCAGGGCTGCTGCTGCCGTTTCACACGGACAGGGTGAGTTTAGCATGTGATACCAGTTTACTACGCACCACATTCAATTACAATGTCAATTCAATTTCACAATGCAAACACATGTACTCTTGTACTGACATTCTATGCAGGCTAACATGCTAACAATATCTGCATTTTATATCTGTGCTTATTGTAACTAAGTCACTTAGATAAAAATTGATTTGATGTACATATTTTGATATGGGATTTCATTTCAGCAGATGACATTGACCGGCCATCACCCTTTGATGATGCTGCTGCTGGTTTGGGTGAGTTTTGCATGTGACCCTAGTTTACTATGCACCACATTTGATTATAAATGTAAATTTACTATGACAGTACTTTTACTTTATGACAGTACAGTAAATGAAGGCTGGTGAACGGCCATCAACCAGTTCTGCAGAGCCTGTTGCCAGCGAGCTCGGTGAGACTTATTTTGAGAATCAGATTTATTGTCACATCACAGGTTTACAGAGTAAAAAAAGTGTGAGCATAGCAGCAAATGTATACAGTACTACACAAATAAAAATGTATTTTATGGTAATTTTGTACATGTATATGTGTTTATAATGTAGCTGGTGACCGTCCAGCTGAGGCAGCCTCTGAGTGGTCTGATGTTGGCTGGAAACCCCACCACATCCCCTTCACCGGCGACCCGGGTGCACACTACGATCCACTGACAGCAGACAGTGCCCCGTGGGAGTTCTTCCAGCTCTTCTTGACCGATGAGTTGCTGGCGGACATCGTGGTGCAAACCAACCTCTATGCCAAGTTGGTTTATGATAAGGTAAAATTATGTAATTTAGATGGCATATTATGTAGACATGGCATTCTATAGTGTATACTTACGGTACTAGAAAACCGAGCACCACTTTTTTTGAGTGGTGCAAGTATGTTACTTATTTATACCAGTAGGGTGCAGTGATTCAACCACTCCTATAGGCAGCTATGTGTGTCCCTGGGTTTGTCTGTGCCACTCTGTCATTTCTCAACCATTTCGGACACGGGACGGCTCGCCGGAACCGGGCCGGCCGCCTGGCCGCATTCCGGCACCAATCACTTCACGATGGTGTGATTTTTTTTTTTTTTTTTTTTCTTTTTTTTATACTTTTTTTTAATTTTTTTTTTTCCTTCCTTTTATCTATATACTAAAGGTCACCTTGACAGAGCTCAAGAACTTTCTGGCACTCTACTTCCTGACCGGCATCATAAAGTTGCCCCGCCTGGAGTTGTACTGGAGCACCGATGAGGTTCTTTCAACCCCCTTCTTCAACCGGACCATGGCCCGTGACCGGTTCCAGTTGCTGCTAAGGGTAATTCATTTTTCAGACAATGCGGCAGGGGACCCGGCGGACAGGCTGCACAAGGTGAGGCCAGTGTTGGACTACTTGTTGGCCAAGTTCAAGGACATGTTCACACCAGCACAGAACATCTCTATAGATGAAGGGATGATGCTCTGGAGGGGGAGGTTGGCCTTCAGGGTTTACAACCCCCTTAAGCCTATCAAGTATGGCCTGAAGTAGGGCTGTCAGTTCACCTCTATAATCCAATTCGAATTTCATTGCTTAACTAGAAACAAAATTTCAAGAAATTTTACTGGGTGCCTGAAGCTCGCCAAGTCTGTGCAGCATTTGAGCCACGGACCACCATTTGATGACATTTAGCCTCTCAGAAGGGTCCATTGTGTTACATGTGAGCCAGGTCTCTCCATTGACTTTCAATGGGGTATTTTGTCTAAGTTTATTGGGAATGTTAGCATTGCTAGCATGCTAATGCTAACATGCTATCATGCTATCATGCTATCATGCTAATATGCTAACAGGCTAACATGCTAATACTAACATGCTATCATGCTAATATGCTAACATGCTAATGCTAACATGCTAAGATGTCTGAGCTGTAAGGGTCCATTTGGTTTCGTTCAGGGGGGGGGGGGGTCCCGGTTTCGGCGAGTTACGTGTTTCCCCGATATTCTCCATTGACTCTCAATGTGTGTGTGTGTTTGTGTGCACATGTGTGCATGTACGTGCATGTGCGTTTGTGTGTGCGCGTGTGTGAGAGGTGGTCAACTTGGTGTAAGTGCATGGAGCAAGTTTCAAGACTGTAGCATGTTGCAAACTAAAGTTATAGCTACAAAGGGAGTCTACCAACGCGCCTCAAGCCTAAAACGGCTGATCCGGTGCTTCACAGGTGCAGGGACATCAAAGTTGCAAAAGGAGAGGAGACTGGAGCAACACGGACATTTGGAGCCTTTTATTAAGGTGCTGAGTATACAAAACGACTAACGTTTCGACCTTGCGGTCTTCATCAGAGTCATAGTCAGTAAAGTTATAGCTGTTTAAAGGCCAGCCAATAGGAATACAGAGGGGCGGGGCTTAAGCAATTAAGCCATTACAGCTTGTTCCTCTTGATGGTCTACGTCCATGTACCAAAGTTTGAGGCTGTAGCATGTTGTAAACAATAGTTAGAGCTGTGTAAAGGCCAGCCAATAGGAAGACAGAGGGGCGGGGCTTAAGCAATTAAACATTTACAGCGTGCTCCTATTGGTGGTCCAAGTCCATGGAGCAAGTTTCAAGACTGTAGCATGTTGCAAACAAAAGTTATAGCTGTGTAAAGGCCAGCCAATAGGAATACAGAGGGGCGGGGCTTAAGCAATTAAGCCATTACAGCTTGTTCCTCTTGATGGTCTACGTCCATGTACCAAAGTTTGAGGCTGTAGCATGTTGTAAACAATAGTTAGAGCTGTGTAAAGGCCAGCCAATAGGAAGACAGAGGGGCGGGGCTTAAGCAATTAAACATTTACAGCGTGCTCCTATTGGTGGTCCAAGTCCATGGAGCAAGTTTCAAGACTGTAGCATGCTGCAAGCAAAAGTTAGAGCTGTGTAAAGGCCAGCCAATAGGAAGACAGAGGGGCGGGGCTTAAGCAATTAAGCCATTACAGCTTGTTCCTCTTGATGGCCTACGTCCATGTACCAAAGTTTGAGGCTGTAGCATGTTGTAAACAAAAGTTAGAGCTGTGTAAAGGCCAGCCAATAGGAAGACAGAGGGGCGGGGCTTAAGCAATTAAGCCATTACAGCTTGTTCCTCTTGATGGCCTACGTCCATGTACCAAAGTTTGAGGCTGTAGCATGTTGTAAACAAAAGTTAGAGCTGTGTAAAGGCCAGCCAATAGGAAGACAGAGGGGCGGGGCTTAAGCAATTAAGCCATTACAGCTTGTTCCTCTTGATGGCCTACGTCCATGTACCAAAGTTTGAGGCTGTAGCATGTTGTAAACAAAAGTTAGAGCTGTGTAAAGGCCAGCCAATAGGAAGACAGAGGGGCGGGGCTTAAGCAATTAAACATTTACAGCGTGCTCCTATTGGTGGTCCAAGTCCATGGAGCAAGGTTTGAGGCTGTAGCATGTTGTAAACAAAAGTTAGAGCTGTGTAAAGGCCAGCCAATAGGAAGACAGAGGGGCGGGGCTTAAGCAATTAAACATTTACAGCGTGCTCCTATTGGTGGTCCAAGTCCATGGAGTAAGTTTCAAGACTGTAGCATGTTGCAAACAAAAGTTATAGCTGTGTAAAGGCCAGCCAATAGGAAGACAGAGGGGCAGGGCTTAAGCAATTAAGCCATTACAGCTTGTTCCTCTTGATAGCCTACGTCCATGTACCAAAGTTTGAGGCTGTAGCATGTTGTAAACAAAAGTTAGAGCTGTGTAAAGGCCAGCCAATAGGAAGACAGAGGGGCGGGGCTTAAGCAATTAAGCCATTACAGCTTGTTCCTCTTGATGGCCTACGTCCATGTACCAAAGTTTGAGGCTGTAGCATGTTGTAAACAATAGTTAGAGCTGTGTAAAGGCCAGCCAATAGGAAGACAGAGGGGCGGGGCTTAAGCAATTAAACATTTACAGCGTGCTCCTATTGGTGGTCCAAGTCCATGGAGCAAGTTTCAAGACTGTAGCATGTTGCAAACAAAAGTTATAGCTGTGTTAAGGCCAGCCAATAGGAAGAGAGGGTTTGTGTGTGTGTGTGTGTGTGTGTGTGTGTGTGTGTGTGTGTGTGTGTGTGTGTGTGTGTGTGTCCATTTGGTTTCTCTCAGGGGGGCGGCCCGGTTCCGAAGAAATGACAGAGTTATGTGTTTCCCCAATTTTCTTCATTGACTTTCAATGTGTGTGTGTGTGCGTGCACATGTGTGCATGTGCGTGCGTGTGCGTTTGTGTGCGCGCGTGTGTGAAGGGTGAATCATTAAAGGACCACTTCGCCACTATTCAACCTAATCTGTGTGTTTTTTATCATTAGCATATATGCTAAAATACCCCGGAGTATTATCATTGGTAGTCTGTAGCTCCGTGGGCGCACTTTCAAAGCTGTCGTCCACTTACGTATTTGTCCCAAAGTGACGTAAGTGGATGACCCTCGGTAGGCTCTCAGAAACTACAAGGGACTGGACAGGTAGGGTTGCCGTAGCTAGCCTAGCCGCGAAGGACACGGTCTCTCGCCTACACAACAACAACGAGTTGTGGCTACTCCACAACAACAAGTCAGTATGGCTACTCCATGGGAGTTTTTGGACGAGATAATTTTAAATACATATTGGCAGAATCTGCGTTAGGGTCGTTATATTATGAACCAGAAATATACGGAGGAAGGAATGCATTGACGGGTCACGGGGACAACACTGGCACTGCTAGTTGCTGTGGGTGGACTGATGCCTGCTGGAGCGACCTAGCTATAGTAGCTAGTAGCTTTCCCTGAACCAGTACGTCGCACACACAAACTTTTCTGCCCAGGAAAAGCCCAGATAGTGTTGACTGTTTTACTGAGAAGTGGGGACATTCAGGATGCCTCAAACTGGAAGTTGCAACCGAAGCCCGATGGACCAAGAGGGACATTCAGATTTAAGTAAGTGTTCAATGTATTTACAGCTTATATGTGTGTGTGTGTGTGTGTGTGTCGCCACACCGTATTGTTTACATAAGTGTCAGAGGATATAGGCACGGCTTCAGCCTACAACTTTTCGGTCCAAACATCTTCTATTCATTCATTCAATTCAAAACTGTATGTATGGCATGCCATCTGAAGCAATGTACAGTATTAGCCATGGGCTCGTATGTTTCAGGGTTAGCAATGTAAACATTCAAGTGTTATACCTGTGTCCATTCATTCACTTAGGTCAGCCCAGATGGTACTACAGAAGGCTGATGAAGCTGAAGATGTCTTTGATGGACTGATGGTGAGCCATACATACTCAACTCAAACTTCATACATAAAGCACATTACTGTATTTGCTGTATTTAGTTTGACCCCCTAGAAAACTAGAGGGAATATCATTTTCAATAAAGGTTCACATATTTATATATGCTTTTACAAAGACCAGTGGTCAACCAAAGTCCCGTAAAATGTAGTAAATATACTGTCATTTATACTATAGGCCTACTGTGTCTCACACACTTTTATGACATGCAATGCAGCTCAAAGTGCTTTACAGAGCAATGGAGAGAAAAACGCAAGGCATAAAACATTGAAATAGAAGGCAGTCATGTAGGTTGGAAGGTCACAGATTCCGTTGTTTTCTTTGGCAGTATTCTGCAGTCCAGAATTGCAGTAATCGAGCCCAGAAAAAACAAAGGCATGGATCAGTGTTTTTGCATCATCTACTGACTGACAGGCTCTGATTCATGCAATATTTCTAAAGGTAAAAAAAGGCAATCTTGGTAACATGATTGTGTGAATACTTTCTACAAGTCAGGTTGCCAAGTCTGCTTATTATTATCATTGATATTTGATATAGTTGTAGCCTACCTACTAATTTGGACGGTAATCTTAACAGTCCAATACCCAAGTGTACATCACATGAAACATACTGCACATAGCCTACACACTCAGTCGTCCATTCCAGTAATCATTTAGTGCTTTCACCATTACTGACTCTTGTCTCACCACAGCATGTGCGTCTCCTGTCCTGGCCAGAAGCTGCTCCAGCGACATGTCATCATGCAGAACCACCTGCCTCAGTGACCTCTGACTAATGCACTTGTATGATTGTACATGTAGTTTGTTAGTTTCCAGTTCAACCATAGACCCCTGTTTTTATAGATTTATGTAAATCAGTACTATTAAAAGATAGTTGATTTGATGTCAAGTTTGTTTTATTTTTTCTCATGTAGGCCTATTGTATTTATACATTTTGACCAATTCCTAATACTCTGAGGCTCAAACTGTCAATATTGCATCAAAGGCCACCGTGATACAAATCATTCACATGTCTGTTTATACAAACAAGACCACAATGGAAATAAGTGTGACTTTATGTCGGTGAATGTGTTTTATTGTACTGTAACATAAGGTTTAAAAAACAAGGCCACACAGGCAAAGTTTGTCCTCCTACTCAGATTACAAAAATCGGACAGTGTGCAAGAATCCCAGAAGAAAAAGGATCGAATCAATATTGCTATATAAAAATACTCTGTTACAAGTAAAAGTCCAGAATTAAAATTGTACTTGCACAACAATATTGGTAAAGGCTTAGGAGTAGTACATGTCTAATATTTGAAAATGAGATCACATTCTTTTATCAATCCAGATTGTGTTCAATAGCAACATACAAAGTAAATTGTATCTATATAATATACTGTATACTTGGGAGTTCCTTGAAAGCCACTTATTCATCTCTTGAGTTGAAGACAGCCACCGAGACCTCAGCTCCTGCAACAAATAAAGTATTATGCAATTATGGGCCTCTGACCAATCATGAGACAATATGGTAAACAATAAGGTTTTTTATTTTAGCAAAACATTTGAAAAATAGCAAATGTACAAGCTCGCAGCACGGCACCAACTCCAAGTGACGCACTGAGCTTGTATATCTGCTATTTTTGAATAGCCAATGCAAATACAGATGCTTTCCCGGTTTTAAATGCTTTTATGTTTGGTTTGTAGTTTGCAGCTTGATATGGAAAAATTTAGCTCTGTTCCATAGCCTTACTCTGAGGCTATGGACCAGAGCTAGGAAAAATGGTGGCGTTTATGTGGAGGGTGTTCCAGTTACAAACAGCAACAAAATCTTTATAATGCTGTAAGCATCAGAGACACTCGGTATGTCAAATTAATTTATAGACATCACAACAACAACCACGTGTAACAACAACCATGTATTTTGAAAGGAAATGCATGTGGTCTCCTCCTGTAATGCAATCGCCATTCATTCAGTGTCTGGTGTACTGTACACAGCATTGTAGCTTTAGTTTATTATGACAATAATGACATACCTCTGTTCTGCAACTTCTGCTTCGATGATGATGATGCTCCGCGTCAATTCTTCCATTAGATTGCGGTTGAACTGGAAGATATCTGCGTTGGTGAAATGTTCACTGCACACCCAAAGTGGTTCACACAGCTGGGATTGCATCTGTACTTCATAACGATTTCTAAAAACAAAGCCAGCCAGTGGAATTTCGAGTCCGACGCTGCGCACGTTCGAAATCACTACTATTACGCTACTTACTATCAGAGACTACTAACTACTATACCACCACTACTGCTGTTACTATTACAACCGCTAAATATTAGCTATTATTATTACTTCTATCGCTTTCAAGTCAACTCTAAACAACACGAGAAACTTTCAGATGACAGCTTCCTGGGGGCTGCCTCACTGCCTCTCTGTCTGTCGCGCAATGCACTGTGGGTATTGTAGGAAATGAATCTATTACCGTGCCTCAGCTCATTACATGACTCGTTCTCCGCAGCGGTTTCGCCAAATGTAAATATTTTTATTGTTTTCATGAACGGATATCATACTAAAGCATGACAAAGGCCATATAATAGTGGCGAACCGATCCTTTAACAATGTATCAATTTCAGCTGGGCTAGTCTATGCAAATGCCACCACTATTGAAAGTTAACCCATTCTGAACGGGAACTCCTTTTTTTTGTTATGCTGAATTTGTTCAGATATACGGTCCGAACAAATTGCTCTAGCGCAAAAAGTAAAAGTTGAATGCGATTTTTGTTTTCGCCGTGAGTGACCCGAGACATTGAGGTACGCCGTGTGCGATCGTGGTATTGGTACGATAAAAAACGTGGTTATAAGAGCGAGTTAAGAAATTGTGTTTGTGATGAAAAAAATGCTGACTCATTCAGGCAGTTAACATGGCGTTTCATGAAACATTATGATGGTACACCTGTCGCTTTCAGGGCTGTAGTTCGCGTACCATATGAATCTGGGCTGTGGTTGTGACATTGGGTGAAAGAGGACGAGTGTGGCTACAAAATTACCGAAACCCATGCGTGTAAAGTTAATATTTTGGCCGTGAGAACGATTTGTTAGGAGAATTTCGCTACAGTTTTCACATTGGCCTCTCACTCTGACCCGCTCTCTCTCTGGGCGTGCGACACTCTAAGTCGAGATTTTTGCTCAGACCACACACACTTTGAACTGCGATAGCGGGCAAACCGTGCAACGTATTCGAATTCCGTCTCAACCAGGACAAAGTCGATGGCCTCCTGTGCTGTTTGACGTTTAAATCGTGTGTCTACGTAACAGTGTGCAAGAGCAATGTGGCTCCAAAGTAACGTGTCGTTTTCTGTTTTTACCCGCGTTTCCCCATTGACTTTGCATGGGGCATTTTTCGCGTCGTTTATTGCGAATTACGTCGGCACGGTAACTCGAATCGGAAAGAAAAGCACAAGCACACCATTCCCGGCCGAGCCGCACGTTTCGATGTATATATTGTGGGGCTTTGGTAAACCGTGCGGCCGGCCATAGACGTCAAAGTTTCGTGTCTTGAATACGACGATTATTAAGTATTGGTTGCGGATTTCAACCTGTGTTTCTGCCATTGTATGGCAGGCACCCAGAATTAACACGGGCAGACGCAACGATAAAGTCTATCATTCAAGCCAGCAACATGTTGATGCAAACAGACAGCAAACAGCTCCAAATGATATTAGCATTCGTCTGTGTCTGCCCGTGTAAACGCAGCATCGAGTGTGTTATTAAGGAGGACTCCTTGGCTTCTAACGATATGGACCAGAGTTAAACTAATGTTAGCTCCCATGCTAACTAGTTGCTACCCTCGTCAGAAACAACACCAGCAAGGGCTGAATCCATTTTACCGGCCCGGCCTGCCTGCCGGTAAACAGGGCCGGCCGGTGGTTAAAAGGGCCGGCCGGTCCTTAAAAGGGCCGGCCGGTGGTTAAAAGGAGAAAAAAAAGCCTGTTGCGTTACAGGTGAGTCGGCACAATCCTGAGTTTTGAAAGGGCCACAGCTTGCAATTTAATGACAATCACTTTGCACTGATGACGCACGGCTGGCCGGGGGGTGACTGCTGTGGGGCACGTGTTTCCTTGTTAGTATAGTGGTGAGTATCCCCGCCTGTCACCCGGGAGACCGGCGTTCGATTCCCCGACGGGGAGGCGATCGCATTTTTTTTTGCCGTGAGAGGCCCTAACCCCACGCTTCCCGGCCAATGCAGGGTAGTCTCTTGAAGGGGGTGATTCCTTTGACTCGTGAAGACACCCCAGATGTTGAACACGCATGCATTGGTGGTTCAGTGGTAGATCCGTCCTACTTCTCCACCGCCCAAAGAACTTGACCGAGGACTTGGCGAGATTGAGATCTGCACCAGACACCCGGCCAAATTCCTGGAAAATCTCCAAAGAACGGGTTAGGCTAGCGTCGTTGTCCAATAGCAGGGTGGTATCATCTGCGTTCTGAGACAACTTCCCCCTCAGGCCTCCACTACCTGGTACCAGGAATCCCGACACACCCACGTCAGCCCTAATGGCTTCAGCTAGGGGCTCCATATAAAGGACGTAGAGAAGGGGTGACAGCGGACACCCCTGTCTCACCCCTGAGTGCAACCTGAAAAACTCCCCAAGGTGACCGTTAACAGAAACTGTGCTCCCCGCTGCTGCGTACAAGGTACGCAGCCACCCAACAAAAACCCTACCAAACCCTAGCCTATCCAAAACGCGAAAAAGAAAACCCAAGTGAAATCTGTCAAACGCCTTTGCCTGGTCGAGACCGACCACCATTAGTGGCAGGTGCCTGTCTTCCGCCCATGCGATGGCGTCCCTAATGAGGAGGAGATTCCACCTCAAGGAACGCCCCGCCACTCCGCACGTCTGATCCTCGTGGACGACGTAAGGGAGCTGTGCCTAGCCTGTCCGCGAGGACCTTTGCTAGCAGTTTATAGTCAACACACAGCATGGTCAATGGTCTCCAATTCTTTAAGTCGGAGGCGTCTCCCTTCTTAAAAAAGAGGGAAATCACCCCCTTGGCCAAAGACCCTCCCAAAACTCCTGTGCGGAGTACTTCGGATAACACCTCCAGGACCACCGGACCAAGTATATCCCAAAACTTGAGGTAAAACTCAGCCGGTAGCCCGTCGATGCCAGGCACCTTCCGCCTTCCCATTCTACGGAGGGCACTCTCGAGCTCGTCGAGTGTGAGCGGTTCCTCCATAGCTTGCGCTATGTCAAGCGGCACCCGCCGGGTTAGGAGATCCAACATCACCTCCCCTCCCCCTACATCTACATCTCTCTCCACGAAAAAGGACTGGAAATGGAGAGTGGCGGCACGCACCATCTCATCCACCCCAGTCAAAACTCTACCCAGCTCATCTAAGATCCCCGTGTGTACATGTTTTACCTTTCCAGTCCGTAAAGAGCTGAAAAAGGCTGCGGAGCACGTCTCGTCCTTCTCCATGAAGTCGTGACGCGTGCGCATCAGGTACCCACGAGCCCTACGTTCTGGAGAAGATTTTGACCTCTGGCCTTTCACATTCAACCTCCAAGGAGGTAAAAGACAAAAAACCAGATATCAACATCATTCTGTGTTCGTTTGCATGATTATTTCCCATAAAATGGTACCAACCTCTGGAATAAATACACAGCAAAGAGTTATACTTATCTATACGTTTTAATAATCAAAAGCCCTAATAAAATAGTGTACAATAATGTTTGGCCCTATAGTCTACAACAATATAATATGAGCCTATACAATCATAAGAAAAAATATGGTTACCGACAGAAGTCAAACGAATTAGCCACCGGTAGACCTCTGGACTCTCCATTCCGTCCGTGACCTCGGTGTCACATCATTTCTAGAGAGTGCCGATTCCATGGAACCGACAGTTATTTAATATTTCCAAGTTTTGAATATAGTCCAATCAGAATAGTTCATTTCTTCAGGGGGTGCTCTTGGCCATCCTCCCAATTTGAAGTGTCGTGTTGGACCTCTTCTTCCGGACTCTGCTCCCTATGTGTGGGTGTATGTGATGTGTTTTGTTCAATTAAATGTGCCAGTCATTATGAGATCATGTTTATGTGTGTGTGTGAGCTTTCTTAAATGTGACAGTAGATCAACTAGTGTGTATGTGTGTGTGTGTGTGTGTGTGGGAATGTGTGGACCCTGGACGGTCCCTCCATTTGTTTGCACAGTCCGGTCGAGAGGGTGGGCTGACCTGTTTTGGGGACCTGAGAGAGATAGTGTGTGTGCGTGCCTGCACGGGCGTGCACACGTGTATGAAGCTGCATGTGTACTTTTTAGTGAGGCCTGGTCAATATGTATTAGTTGTCCTATATGAATACATATAATTTTCTCATTATGATTACCTTTTTATTCCCTATATATAAGGTAAATACTTTAATAATAGCTTGATGGTAAATATACCTTGGTAATACTACTTAGAGTGATATTTTATACCCTAAATATTTTGATAATTTCCCCCAGTCCCCCTCAACATATCTTCATAAAAGATATGTATACTAAAAATGTCCCCTATCCCTTGTGTAATATATATACCTTGTTAATACTACTTAGAGAGTTATTTATACCCTAAATATTTTGTCCCCCTCAACATATCTTCATAAAAGATATGTATACTAAAAATGTCCCCATCCCTTGTATTAATTTGTTTACACCGGGGTTCTTCCCCTGAACTGAATAAGTGGTGCCTACCAGGAGAAGAGTCCTTATCTCTTGTTATTTGTTATAGCAGCATTGACTTTTGCCCTTGATTTAGCTTAGCTTTTACCACCAGGCTGTAATACCGAGTAATGGTACTACGTAAAAAGTCTATTTTACCTTAACTTTCAAATAAAGAAATAAAAGTTTAACATGCAAATGTAACATCATTCTGTTTACATACTATAATTTAAAATGGCCTGGGATGAGATACTGTAAAATTGTACGATCCGGGTGGGCACTTAAAACCATTATCTCTTTCTGTTAGTGTTTACTTAAGATTTATACACAGCCTTCACTTTTAGTGCTACAGACATTGACCACACACAAACCTGTATTATTTTTATTGTTGCTTACCAAAAGATATATTTTGTTGAGTTTTGAAGTTCCATACTTCAAGTTGGTCCATACCTGGTTAAAAAGCATCATAAATTGCACCAAGAAACTAGCTACGTTAAAAATTAATTTCTCTTTCCTTACTTACTTATACCTAGCCTCTAGTGTCATAGTGTTGCTGAGTGCTGACCTGAGCTCAAAATGGCTAATCTATTGTTTACTTAGTGCACACACTCGTGCGCCCTTTTATGTGTATTGTGCGGATGTGAAAAGCTGCCACAGATTTCCAATTTTTTCTTAAAAAGGTAAGAGCAATATTTGACGTTCACATCCCAACATCGTATTGGGCCGTGGTGCTGGTCCGACCCGATACGCCTTGTAGTCACGTGATGAAAGATGTATTCCTTGTTGCTGAGAAGGATGAAAAAATACAATGTTCATTTGGTGTTGACACATGCCCCCAAAGTTCATGTCCCATCAGCCCCCCAAAGTTCCTCATTGGTGCTGCTTGTCACATCTGCCCATAGTCACATGTGCCCCCATTGTTCATTGTCACATCTGCCCGTATTTTTTTCACTTTTATTGCGCCATGCATGCGCAAGTTGACTATTATAGGCTAACTGAAGACTGAGTTGTTGAAGATTCAGCCTTTTTGATGTAAACAATGTGAGCGAGAAACATTCCTCTATAACCGGATATGGTAATTTAGTATTGGCAGTTTTCGTAAATATGTACTTTAAACTTAATGTGTTCCCTCTTGTGGGTCTATTTGTGTTACTAATTTATTGTAAAATCATTGCTGACACAAGGCTAATCTGACCTGTCAGATGTCAAATTCACTTTCTAAGTTCTTCCCTATTGGGTTAATATTGAAACAGTGCATTCCTTATAATCGGGCCTGTGCATGGACACTTGTGGACCTGTGGACACTTTTAAACAAAATTGTTGGTGCATTTTATGTCACAGATTATATTATCACAGATTTACAGTATGGACACACAGTTTTACTTTTCGCTTAAGTCTTTTCTTTGAAGTTGGGATGCAACCCTAGTGTTGCCTATACCTGGTTAATTAGCCTATATATAAACATTCCATATGAGTGCTTGTAGATCGGCTATTTTTCTTTACACTTATTTTAATAATAGTATATTTGAGAACGTGAAACAATTCAATTTACTTGGGGAGACAAATTTTTGATTTGGGTTAGTATTTTGAATTCTTAAAATAGTTATTGTAAAGGGTACTGTAATGGGTTAAATGATTTATGTAAATGGTACAGGGCCATCCAAAACAATGCCTTATATTAGTAACCGATGATTAATTTTCTCTATTTATGTTTCTGTAATGGTATGAGGGATAATTAGATTTCAGATAACTGTTAACTCTGGGATATTTTTACTATTCACTTAATTTATGGGGGTGAAGGTGAAACCTTCATAAGTCCTTTTTAGTGTTTTCTATACCTGATACAATATCATTCATTATTGTCCACTTAATTTATTCTAGAGAGCCCTTTTTCAATAGTAAATGGTTGGTTTAGAACCCACAGTTAATTTGTAGTCCCCTGGGCCAGGGATCTTTTTGTCATTACCTTAGTTTAAATACATTTATACATTTCTAAAGAGAATCTGATTTATTTTATTCCATCAACTTTTAATTTGTTCAATAGTTAATTCCTCTAAGTATTTCAAAGTACAAATACTCCTACTGCCGAATGCGTAAAAGTTATAGATGCAAGCTGTGTTCCTCTATTGATTATTTTAAACAAATAGTCTCTCTTCCCGCTCCCCCTGTGTCGCCCTGGACCTCTGCCCCACTGGCACTGCGCCAGACACTGAGAGAGAGACAGAGAGAGAGAGAGAGAGAGAGAGAGAGTTGCACCAGTTAGTTCTTTTACATTTTTAAATTATTATTATTATTATTATTTTTTTAATCCTGAATCCTAAATCCTAAATCCTGATTTTTAAATACTGACTTTATGCTGTCTAATAAAAAGCCAGCTGACTTCTACAGTTCACGCTAAACTAAACTGTAGGAGCCATTAGAAGGGGAGCACTTATAAAGGTGACACAGGAGCACTTATAAAGGTGACACAGGGGCACTAGGGAAGAAGGAGACACAGGGAACCAGGGAGCACACCGTTCTTACCAGTAGCACCAGCAACTTGTAAACTTGTAACATCTACTAGTAACATCACCGGTATGTTCATGTCCATGATTTCAACTGCTCACTTTGACTTCTCATAAATAAATAACACTCAAACTGGATCAAAGACTGGACATCCATCTGTTGCTATTTTCTGTGTGTGTACTGCGTAGGATCACTCCCATACCTGTGAAGTAACTGGAAACTGGAAAAATAGCAGTTACATTCTGTAAGAACGAGCTCTACTAAGAGTGATAAGGACTTCAAAGGACATCAAAAGAGCCACAAATGGACAGACATTGTTTGTTTCACTGCCAATGCTGATTGTCAGGTGATTGGACACACCTGCAGGCTACAGCTCTACTGGGGTGAGTTGAGGCTGTGAATTCAGAAGCAACATGTCTAGTGGTGATGGAGATGCTCAGCCACAAGATGGCAACATTGAACCTGAAAAGGAAAAAAGAGTTGTCAAACTTACAGCTAAAGGCTTGGAAATGGAGGTTGCTAAGTATCAAAAGGCAAGAGGATTGGCAGTTAAAAAGGCTGTCAAAGTAAGAGAATCAATGAAGGAGCTCATGAACTCAAATGACAATAAGGAGGCTGTAAAAGGTCATTTGGATGAATTAATTCATTTATGTGGTGAAGCAAGAGCAGAGCATTTATCTCTGGTGGGTTTACAAATACCTGCAGAGGAATTTGAGAGGCAGAATCAGTGGTTTCAACCTCATATTGACATTCTGGAGGGTTTCATGCATGATGTACACAAATGGCTATCAGAAGTGAAACAGCCAATTCCACATGTCACTGTAACTGTTGATACTGAGCCATACATACCTGTCACCCAAGAAAATTAATCTCAAATGCACACTACTGTTGAAAATGAATCTCAAATGCATACTACTGTTGAAAATGTCACTGTTGAAAATGAACCACCAAAAACATACATTCCTGATGAAAGTGAAAACATGAGTGTTGTCAATTCTGATGATGTTGGACCTGATGACAGCGTGTCAAATACAGCTAGATTCAAATCCACACGCAAATCCACCACATCCAAAGCATCTTCATCGACATCATCTGCTCTCATTATTGCCCAGGCTGAAGAGGCTTCTCTGATGGAGCAGATGGCTGCCTTGGGGAAGAAACATCAGATTGAAGCACAGCAAAGAATGCAACAGGAGCAATTCACAAAGCAACAGGAGCAATTCACAAAGCAACAGGAGCAATTTACAAAGCAACGAGAGCAATTCACAAAGCATCAAGAACAACTCAGCCAGCAAAAAGAGAAACTGGAGATGGAGACAAAACTGGCAGCAGCCAAAGCAAAGGCCCAGGTACTGGAAACCATGGGAGCAAGAAAAGCATCAAGAATATCAATAGGGATGCACTCAGAGGAACAAGGAGCGGCCGCTGCTATTACTCCAAGGAAATTAACAACTTCATTAAATCCAAACGCATTCATACCAGATCAAACGACCCAACAAAATGGAAAAGTGTCAATGAAAACGAAGCCTCCCCCACAGCCACGGGTTGTAAGGCCAAAGGAAAAGACAAAAACTGACAAAACTCATTACACAACTCCATTATTGCAATACTCTCTCCCCAGGCAAACTCCATTATTGCAACACCCTCTCCTCAGTCGAAATGTGCAAACTAAAAACATACCGGGTCAAATGAAAACAGGGGTTCAAGGTCAAACTGTATGTACTTCACCTACTGTTACAAATGTTGTCAATCAAGGTGATATTTTAAATGTGTTACAAAGACAGAATGACATCACGGCCCTATTGGTCAAACAGAATCTGTATTCCACTTTGCCACAAAGAGACATTCCGGTTTATGAGGGAGATCCATTGCAATATCAAGGTTTTATCAGGGCATTTGAGAGGGCAATTGAGAAAAAGACAGATGATTATGGTGACTGTCTACACTTTTTGGAGCAATACACAAGAGGGCATCCAAAAAATCTTGTCCGCAGCTGCCAACATCTGCCTCCGTCACAAGGCTACCCAAGAGCAAAGCATTTGCTCAAAGAGCATTTTGGAAATGAGAATAAGATTGCCACGGCATATATGGAAAAGGCTTTTGCCTGGGCAACAATCAAATCAGAGGATGCAAAAGGGTTGGAAGCATTTTCTCTATTCCTCCGAGGTTGCTGCAATGCTATGGAGAATCTATCCTACATGGACGAGATGAATGTGACTTCCAACATGAGGACCATTCTTTTGAAACTGCCATACAAACTGAGAGACATATGGAGGAACAGGGCCTGTGAGCTAAAAGAGGGAGGTCATCGGCCAATGTTTCCTGATCTTGTTGATTTCATCGAAAGACAAGTGATGATAATGTCCGACCCACTTTTTGGAAACATCCAGGACCCCAAGCAGACTTCAACTGTCAAAACCTCAACCACTGTTAAATCAAAAGAAAGGTCAAGTCCAAGAAGCAGTTTTGCAACAACAGTAACACCCATAACAGCTGTGGAGTCAAATGGAGAGAAAACGAATGCATCCATCAGTCACAACCCATGTCTGTTCTGCAAAAGAAGTGGCCATACATTGGAACGGTGTCCTCAAATCATGGAAAAGAGCCACAGGGAGAAAATAGATTTCCTAAAACAAAATGGAATCTGTTTTGGCTGCTTAAAAAGAGGACACTTATCGAAATTTTGCAGAGGTCGTCTAACTTGTGACACATGCAAACTGAAACATCCTGACATACTTCACATTCAACAAGGAGAACAACAACCGACACATAAATCAAATGAAAGCAAGACTGTCATCTCACCGCATACATGTGGTCATATTGGGGCCGGTGATGAAACTTCCATCTTCTCCATCGTACCTGTTCAAGTGAAGAGCCACAAGGGCGACACAGTTTTGCAAACCTACGCATTTCTGGATCATGGCAGCACCTCTACATTCTGCACTGAAAACCTAATGAAAAGGCTCAAGATGGCAGGACAGAAAACAAACATACTCCTCCGAACGATGAATCAGGTGAAGCCTGAGTCTAGCTATCATATCACTGGTTTGGAAATAGCAAGGATGGACTCGGATGACTTTCTTCAACTGCCTGATGTGTTCACACACGCAACCATGCCTGTCTCACAACACAACATTCCAAAACAAAAAGACTTGTCTCACTGGCCATATTTAAACCATATCACACTACCCGAAATAAACTCTGGCATTGACCTCATCGGCACAAACGCTTCAAAACTACTGGAACCCTGGGAGGTGGTTAATAGCCAAGCAGATGGACCATACGCAGTGAGGACCCTATTGGGGTGGGTCTATGGTCCACTAAGAGGAGACGACACCATCAGGGATGAGAATGGCTGCCCTGCTGTTGCTGTCAATAGAATATCTATTCTAAACCTGGAAGAGTTACTTGTCAAACAGTACAATCAAGACTTCAGTGAAAGAGCCAGTAATGAAACGGAGGAAATGTCAAGAGAAGAGGCCAAATTCCTTGATATTATAAACCACTCAGCTAAAATTAAAGATGGACATTACTGCCTAAACTTACCTTTCAAACAAGAAGATCCCATAATGCCAAATAACCGTTGTATTGCAGAGCAACGCATCCAGAGCCTGAAACGCAAGTTCAACAAAGATGAGAAGTTCCATGATGAATACACATCTTTCCTCACAGACATGATTAACAGTGGCTACGCTGAATTAGTGCCAGTGGACCAGCTGAATCGAAGTGATGGAAAACTCTGGTATATCCCACATCATGGTGTGCATCACTCAAAGAAAGGCACCTTGAGAGTGGTCTTTGACTGTGGAGCAGTCTTTAAAGGAACATCACTTAACTTTCAACTGCTTCAGGGTCCCGATCTGACTAACTCACTTATTGGAGTCCTCACCAGATTCAGACAGGAACCAGTTGCCTTGATGGCAGACATCAAAGCCATGTTCCATCAGGTTAAGGTCTCGGATGAACATGTTGATTACCTGCGATTCCTATGGTGGCCTGAAGGTGATGTGCAGCAAGATCTGGCCGAGTACAGAATGAAGGTACATCTTTTTGGAGCTGTGTCATCACCAAGTTGTGCCAATTTCTCTTTGAGAAAGACTGCTGAAGACAACCGAGCTCACTTTCCATCTGAGGTGACAGACACTGTAAACAACAACTTTTATGTTGATGATTGTTTGAAATCCATGCCCACAGAACGAGAAGCAGTACAATTAGTAAAAGACCTGACTGCTTTCTGCCAGAGGGGTGGATTCATTTTGTCTAAATGGATCAGCAACAGCCGTGCCGTGTTAACTTCTATTCCACACGAGCACAGGGCAAAAGAGATCAAGGAGTTGGACTTGGACAAAGACAATCTGCCAGTGGAAAGAGCTCTAGGATTA
Organism: Protomyctophum bolini; assembly: GCF_963924005.1. Lineage (NCBI taxonomy): Eukaryota > Metazoa > Chordata > Actinopteri > Myctophiformes > Myctophidae > Protomyctophum > Protomyctophum bolini. The sequence goes on from NC_137867.1 coordinate 1,531,346, forward strand.
CACTGGTGTGTTGAAACAGATGTGTTCAAATTCACAAATACGGCACCTGAAAGACCACACACTAGACGTGGCATCTTGTCTGTGGTTGGCTCTATATATGACCCTTTAGGATTTCTATCACCATTTGCGCTGCCAGCCAAGCTGATGATGCAGGAGCTCTGCAGGAGGAGACTTGGATGGGATGAGGCCATACCCGAAGTCTTCTCACAGCAGTGGACAGGATGGCTAGCGGATCTGAAGCAAGTGGTGGAGTTCAAAGTGGACAGATGTATTAAACCTAAGAACTTTGGTCAAATCACACACTCACAGCTACATCACTTTTCAGATGCCAGCGAAAGTGGCTATGGATCGGTGTCCTACCTAAGACTGGAAAACAGTGACGGAGAAGTGCATATTGCATTCATGATAGGAAAATCCAGAGTGGCACCACTGAAACAAATGACAATTCCAAGAATGGAGCTGGCCGCAGCAGTCCTGGCTGTCCGAGTTGACAAAATGCTGCGTAGGGACTTGCAGCTGCCACTGGATAGGTCCATTTTCTGGACTGATAGCACTACAGTGCTGAAATACATAAACAATGAAACAAAACGTTTTCAAACCTTTGTAGCAAACAGGATTTCTCTTGTAAGAGATGCTACTGATGTATCACAATGGAAATATGTGAGTACAAAGGAAAACCCTGCAGATGCAGCATCAAGAGGGCTGACAGCAGACCGCTTTCTAAGCTGCAAGAAATGGATCAGAGGACCAGATTTCCTCTGCAGATCAAATTATGATTGGCCTAACTTGCCCTTTGAATCGACAATATCCGCCAATGATCCAGAAATCAAACCTGACATCACAGTAAATGTCATTATTAAAGATCAACTGAACCCAACCAACTATCTGATCCACTACTTCTCAACATGGATGAGACTGAAGACTGCTGTAGCTTGGCTTCTTAAAGTAAAGACCACACTCTTGCAACTGACTAGAAGGAGAAAGGAGCTTCAAGCTGCTGTCAGCAGTATTGAAAAGGATCCTGTCAAACTAAAGGAGAAGGTTGAAGAGGAGATGCAAGTCTTTAAAGCGACACTTCGTGGACAGTGTTTAACTCCCGAAGATCATATCCAAGCAGAACATGCAGTCATCTCATTCAGTCAAATGCAAAGATTTCCAGAAGAAATATCTGTTCTGCAAACTGATAAAAATGTCAAGAGAAGCAGTAATTTGTACAAATTGGATCAAAGTGTTGGATGATGGACTACTGAGAGTAGGTGGTCGCCTGAATAGGCTAGCGATGCCTGAAGAAAGCAAACATCCGATCATCCTCTCAAAAGACTTTCACATATCCACACTGATATTACGACACATCCATAAACTACTCGGACATGGAGGAAGGAATTACATGCTGTCTCATCTCCGCAAAAAATATTGGATCATCAAAGCAAACTCTGCTGCCAGGAAAATCATAACCAACTGCACTGTGTGCAAACGACAGCGGGGTAGAGTTGGTGAGCAAAAAATGGCAGACTTGCCTTTGGAGAGAATTCAACCAGACAAGTCTCCATTCACAGTGTGATGACCCATCCTGTTTGTGTCTGCTGTTAATGTTGTTTCTCTGTTCATATGCAGGAGGAGGGGACCAGCCTGCAGGGGTGTGCCCAGATGAGGAGGCACACCTGACTCCAATTGGGCTCACCCTATTTAAGCAGGCTGGTCATGGCCATTTTGTCTCTCTCTCCTGCCTAGGGAACAATGTCTGGTTTTTGCTCCTTTATGTTTGTTTGGATCTAAGTTGCTGCACTTACACATACACCACACTTTCAGACATCCACACATGCAATACACTACTGATCCCACTGATGACTCACACCCCACTTCCAACTGTTAAGTATGATTTATCATCATTTGACTAGTTTACAATAAATACTTATTCTTTTTTGGCATTTACTCCTGTGTGTCGTCTCCCATTCTTGTCATGGTAAAGTCCGTTCATGACAAGATGGGGGCTCGTCACTCTAGTCTAGTTTGTTGGTAGAATTGGTTGTTACCTCCTGTTGGAGTTTTTCTATCAAGTGTTTGATAAACTTAGGCTTGGTTTGTTTGTTTGTTCTTAAGTGGAACAAAGTGTTTGGGGGACACACATGGGAATTGGTATTTTGTTTGGGGGGAGGGAGAGAGCAGTAGGAACTTTTTGTTTGTTTGTGTTCTCTCTGTGCAGGGTTTTGAGTTTATAAAGTGCTTTAGTCCTTGGGGTTCCAACTCCCGGATAGCTTTTTAACAGTGGGTCTCCCTATGGGGCTCACTGTTTTTTGTTTCTGGGTTTAGACTGTGTTCCACAAAAGCTGGAATGCGGTGGTACCACTGAGCGGCCCTTGTTGGAGGGGGGGACTCGGGAGGGCCACTGCCCAGCTAACATGTCCATATGGGCCCCACTTGGGTTTTGATATGGGCTATGGGCTATGGGTTTTACCTGGGCCGTGCACCCACTTTTTGCACAGCACCCACCTGTGTTAGCCCATATGGGCTTACGTGGGTTTCTAACTGGGTCTTAGGTGGTATCCAAATGGGCCATTTGATGTCAGAACCATGTGTGCGCCACCTGTGTTTGCCTATATGGGTTTGAACTGGGATCTGACTGGGCCTTAAGTGGGTACCAGCTGGGTGAATTATATTTGACCCATGTAGGCCACACTTGTGTCCGCCCATTAAGGGCTCCAAGTGGGCCGTGCACCCACTTTTCACAAAGCACCCACCTGTGTTAGCCCATATGGGCTTACGTGGGTTTCTAACTGGGTCTTAGGTGGTATCCAAATGGGCTATTTGATGTCAGAACCATGTATGCGCCACCTGTGTTTGCCTATATGGGTTTGAACCGGGAACTGAATGGGCCTTAAGTGGGTTCCAGCTGGGCAAATTATATGCGACCCATGTAGGCCAGACTTGTGTCCGCCCATTAAGGGCTCCAAGTGGGCCGTGCACCCACTTTTCACAAAGCACCCACCTGTGTTAGCCCATATGGGCTTACGTGGGTTTCTAACTGGGTCTTAGGTGGTATCCAAATGGGCCATTTGATGTCAGAACCATGTGTGCGCCACCTGTGTTTGCCTATATGGGTTTGAACCGGGATCTGAATGGGCCTTAAGTGGGTTCCAGCTGGGCGAATTATATGCGACCCATGTAGGCCAGACTGTGTCCGCCCATTAGGGGCTCCAAGTGGGCCGTGCACCCACTTTTCACAAAGCACCCACCTGTGTCAGCCCATATGGGCTTACGTGGGTTTCTAACTGGGTCTTAGGTGGTATCCAAATGGGCCATTTGATGTCAGAACCATGTGTGCGCCACCTGTGTTTGCCTATATGGGTTTGAACCGGGATCTGAATGGGCCTTAAGTGGGTTCCAGCTGGGCGAATTATATGGGACCCATGTAGACCAGACTGTGTCCGCCCATTAGGGGCTCCAAGTGGGCCGTGCACCCACTTTTCACAAAGCACCCACCTGTGTCAGCCCATATGGGCTTACGTGGGTTTCTAACTGGGTCTTAGGTGGTATCCAAATGGGCCATTTGATGTCAGAACCATGTGTGCGCCACCTGTGTTTGCCTATATGGGTTTGAACCGGGATCTGAATGGGCCTTAAGTGGGTTCCAGCTGGGTGAATTATATGCGACCCATGTAGGCCAGACTTGTGTCCGCCCATTAGGGGCTCCAAGTGGGCAGTCCACCCACTTTTCACAAAGCACCCACCTGTGTTAGCCCATATGGGCTTACGTGTGTGTCTGGCTGGGTCTTAGGAGGGGTCCAAATGGGCCATTTTATATCGGAACCATGTGTGCGCCACCTGTTTGCCTATATGAGCTTGAACTGGGATCTGAATGGGCTTCTAGCCCACTAGGCACTTTTCAGACCCATTAAGATCCCACTTCAAGTTGGTTCTGAAGGGATTTAAATTTGTTAGCAATATTGACATGAACCAGCTGTTCTACTGCAAACACAACTTAAGATGTAAAAAGCACCTACATTTTAGCCAGTATACTTTTTACCTGGGTGAAAATACAATATCAGACAATATCTTTGACAAAGTTTATTTAAATCAATGCTGTATACAAGACACTGCATGTGATGTAATATTTCCTAGTAGTCTGGATTTTCGGTGGTGAGGTGACCAGTAAAAACAGAGAGAAGGGCCAGTGGCGGTGGTTTGCTCTTCACCGCAGCTCGTGACGTCATGTTGTAGTTCGGTGGTCACCTAACCACCGAAAATCCAGACTATGTATGAGCCTTAACACTGCCAGGTATTAATTAAGATTTTGCCCTGCGTGGCAAAGAAATGATTTGCACTGAAATAAAATGTAAACAAATAAAAACAAAGTGCAACAGTATTGCAATTTCCTCTTAGGCCTATTCATAGTCTGGATTTTCGGTGGTGAGGTGACCACCGCTCCGGTGGTGAGCTGACCACTGGAGCTGATGCTGTAGTTCGGTGGTCACCTCACAACCGAAAATCCAGACTATGAATAGGCCTTAACACTGCCAGGTATTAATTAATATGTTGCCCTGCGTGATCTTAACAAAATAAATGATTTGCACTGAAATAAAATGTAAACAAATGAAAACAAAGTGCAACCGTATTGCAATTTCCTCGAAACACTGCCAGGTCTTAATTAATTATTTCACCCACAAAAACATTTAAATTGAAACATATCCCTTTATATCCCTTTAACTACATAGAAAGTTATTTTCAGAACACAATTACTTTAAAAGTACTTTACAAAAACCTACAGTACTTTAAAAGTACTTAAAGTGCATAAGTAATATTCAGAACACAATTACTTTAAAAGTACTTAACAAATAGTACTTTCAGAACACAAAATGTGACTTTCAAGGAACCCGTTTGACCCGAAAAAACAACTGAGGGTAAACTAAAGAGGGCGGTAGTTTATTTACCGTGAAAGATTCTCAAAAAAAAAAAAAACCTAACTGAGGTAGTTCTTCACATATGTGTGAGTGCGTGCGTGTGTGCACATGCTAAGACTTTGGCAGATTTTGCCTATTGGGACTGTGCCCCATTGTCCCGTGTGCTTTCCTGTGTGTGAAGTGTGTTGTCATGTGATCTACGAACTCTGACAGCTCTATTCCCACCTCGATCCCGAGCTCCGGTAAACCATTTTCCCAGCGCGTGCTCTGCTTGCTTCTGGTTCACGTCCTTTGTGGTGGTGTTGGTCTTGAGTGCCACTAAAAATAAATGACAAAAAGCCAACTTAGTACTGCTAGCTTGTAAAGTACTACATGAGATGCACAATGTGTAACCTGACAGCAAGAATGGCTAATGTCTGCTACATTGCTGATGATTCTTTGCTGAGGGACAGAACCAGTTATTTTAAAATGTCTATGGTGGCAAATTTGTTTTCATGTAGAATGAAATAATGAAACGTGAGTGCATTATGGCATATGTTATGTCAATATTGAAAACTGAGTTAAATACAAACAGTGGCCTCTCTTCAGAATTGTAGTGAGCATATAAGAATGAAGGAAATTTCAAGGAAAACGTACAATGAAAACTCAAATTTACCATAAAGCACATCAAAAAGAGCCAGGTCTCGAAACTTCTTCTTGTCCTTACGTCCAAAAAGATTATAGTGCATGGACAGCTCATTGCTCATGAGGAATCCCATCATTCGCCTGACACAATCGTCCAATTTGGTTCCACCGAGGTCTGCAACCATGGCAACCTGAGTATGAGTCACAGGAAGGACATTCTGTATGTCAGTAATGAATAGTTAAGAGTGAAAGGAAGCAGGTGATGGGAAGAATAGAATAATTGGAGAATAGAGACAACAGCAGCCATGCAAGCCAACGTCTTCAAGAAAAGAGAAAGTGGAAAATCTATTTAGAAACACCATTTAGCTAAATAATAATATCAAGGGGGAAAAACAGTCATCACAAGCTGTTGACAGGGGTGAGAGAGAGAATATCAGTGATTAGAGGGGAGCAGAGGTGGTGAAGTGAATAAGTGATTTGAACTTACAACTGCAGCCTTGAACTCTTTGTCGCCGAGCTTCAAGTTCATGGCCTGGACCTCTTCCTCCGTCTTCAGTGGGAACGTAGCTCCTTCCGGGAGCTCCAGCAGCACCACGTCCTCTTTCTGCTTCAGCACGGTGTTTAGCATTTTGGAATGAACCTTCTGGGTGTGCTTTACTTCCTCTAACATTTTCAACAATTGGGAGAACATTTGATGTGTGGAAGCTGGCACTACACTAGGGCTGCTAATCAGGTTTCCAGTGAGCTGGTTCCGAGTTGATGTGTTTGGGGTGCTCGAAAATGGGGTTCCACTCACTGGAGTTCCATGGAGGAGGCTCTGACTCAATGGGGTGCTCGCAATCTGGCTTTCAGTGTAGTGCCTCACTGAGGTGCTAGGGGGGAGGGAAGATTTTGGTCTAACTGGGGTTTCAGTGTTGTGGCTTTTGTGTGGCCCTGGAATCCCACTGGGACTGGGGGTCAGTCCTGGACTTGGGGTACCTGGATATAAAGGTACATTTAAAGATGTTAAATTCTCTGTATATTTTGTTTTGTTTAATAATAATAAAATCAAATTCCATACTTTACATACTTTCGGAAGAAAATCTAGGAGACACACTGGAGATGCTCGTAACACTGTGGCTTTTCTTTTTTTTGGTGGGCGGGCAGCTTTGGGACGTTTGTCTGTGCAGTTCAAGGGGAGGTGAAGGAGGTGAAGGTGGAATTGCATCCTCATCAGCTGGTTCGGACTCTTCACTAGATCCATCCATTAGTCTTAGCGGTGGCCTACATCCATCCATTAGTCTTAGCGGTGGCCTACAGTCAGTTAAGAACACACAAGCAAACAAAAACGTAACTAAGCAGTAGTTCTCATTCTCAAAATGGGTTCCGACTTCCGGGGATGGACACCGGAGAGAATGGCTCACAACGGGACGCAATGCAAGGCTTGGTTAGCTTGTAGATGGCTACTTTCATTTGTTTTTAATTATATGAAATAGGGCATTCATTCTAGTCTAGGACCAGGCTAAGATATGTATGCACTTCATTTAGGAGAGAATATCTCAACTGTTCTTGGCTAATATGACCGCCGCGATCAACTTGGGAACTATGGCTAATTATCTATCTGGGACAAAATACCTGAAAATGACCACACCCTATTTAAAATGACCGCTAGTTGAAACATGGCTCTAACTTCGAAACCGTTGGAGCTACAGATATTCTGAGGTGCTCAAAATGTTCATGTTTGAATACTCAATAGAGCGTCGTAGTCCCGCCCCCCTCGTGAGACCCGGAAAAGAAATCCCCATTCATTTTCCTCAGACTTTTCAGAAAGTATTTATTTAAAGACGTTTACGCCGCGGACAAAGCCTACTCTTGTCGTGATAAATCATGACAATAAACACAATGTTTTGGGCCAAACAAAGAATTAGAAAGTAGAAAAGAATGGCAGGTTACAACACTTTTTTGTTGTTTTTCTTCTTTGTAATTATTTGTTCGGTCCAAAATATTGTGTTTGTTGTCATGATTTGTCACAACTCGAGTTGGCTTCGTACGATGCTTAAAAGGTCTTTAAATAAATACTTTATGAAATGTCTATGGGAAAAATGCATTGGTATTCATTTCCTGGGTCATGCGACGCTCTATAGACCATATCCACACGGCAGTCATCTTTCCACAAGTTAATGGCAGGGTGGAAACTATCCGCAATTTGCCATTGACCGCCCAAAGTCCTATCTAATTGTATTAAGTTACATCAAACTCACAAACATTGCAGCTGTACAAAAGGCCTGAATTATGCTCTTTCTATCTGCAAAGTGTTTGTTTCATAAAAATCCAACATAGACATGTTATGAGCTACTTTATGTCAATAAATTCCTTGCAGGTGATTTGTTTTCTAAGTGTCAGAGTTCGGAAGCACTCCCTTTCAGTAACGCAGCACCCTGCTGCCTCCTGCATTATGTGCAAATTCAAAACAGATGGTGCGCAGGGCCGTTGAGTGATTATTCAATGAGCGCTTCCAAACTCAAATACTTAGGAAGGAATTTCTTGACATAAAGTAACTCCTAACATCTCTACCAGGGATTTTTATGAAACAAACACTTTGCAGATAGAAAGAGGGTAATTAAAGCTTTTCGTACAGCTGCAATGTTGGTGAGTTTGACAATTTAATATAAATAGATTGGACTATGTCGGTTTGGATGTATGGGTGGTCATTGGCAAATTGTGGCTAGTTTCCACCCTGCCATTAACTTATGGAAAGATGACCACCGTGTGCATATGGTCTATTGAGTATTCAAACATGAGTATTCTGAACATTTTGAGCACCTCAGAATAGCTGTAGCTCCAACGGTATAGAAGTTAAAGCCATGTTTCAACTAGCGGTCATTTTTAATAGGGTGTGGTCATTTCCGGGTATTTCGTCCCGGATAGATAATTAGTCATAGTTCCCAAGTTGTTTGCTGCGGTCATATTAGCCAAGAACAGTTGAGATATTCTCTCCTAAATGAAGTGCATACATTACATATCTTATCCTGGTCCTCTACTATTCAGGAAAACTAAAAGTTGAATAATACACTGCTCAACGACAACAATCATGATATCCACATGGAGTCATTTGAACGTGCATGTGCTGTGATGTCAGCACACGCAGGCCGTCTGGAGCCGATCCAGACGGCCTTTACTGCATGTCTTCCCCCCATCTCTCTCCCCATTTCCTGTCAGCCTACTGTCTGTCCCCCCATACAAAATATAAAATGAAGGCGAAAGCCACAAAAAAAATAACATTAAAAAAAATAATGACTCCACATTTTGCAGCACAACTGCTAAATACTCTGGCAAGGATATAGGCCTTAATATAATTCTGCCCTCTACGCGTTCACATACTGTACAGTTAATATAGAACACTTTTATTCAGGCACATTCCAGCCACCTTCTTTGCCCACCTTACCAACGTCATCAAAACACAACATGATTCTGACAGAGGCATATTTCAGTAGGTCACCAATTTCACCGCTGCCATGCCATGCTGTCCTTCCTCCCAGTACTTCTAAAGTTTCCACCACAACACAACTTTCTAACACAGACTTTTTTACAGTGCCATTTCAGCTCAGTGGCCTTGTAGTTAGAGTGTCCGCCCTGAGACTCAGGCATGCAAACAAGCCCAAGTGAAAAAGGTGACAGTGTGCGATAAAGCCGATTACCTCTTCTGACGCCTCAGGGGCATTTCCGCATCTGACTGTAGATCAGATGAAGCCTCTGCCTTCTTGAGCTTCTTACGAGCCGCATCATATGTACCTTCAAAAGAAAGAACACAAAAACAGGGGAAGGGAACATTAAATATTATTTTTTAAGTGAACGCATTAACTTTAATAACCATTATTTTAAACTTTAGATGTTGAAAAACAGAAGATATACAATCTCGTAGCGTGGCACCGAGTGCCACTATGAGCTTGTAGATCTGTAGATCTGCTATTTTTTTATGAAGATCCTGTGAGATAAAGTAACTATTTTGCCTAAAGAATGTTAATTGTGTCTCCTTCCACATTTCACACTTTCAGAGAACTGTCAGAATTTAGAAGACATTTGTGTAAGTCAATGGGTTAAAGCAATAGGTTATATACATTGCACAGTTGCGCACATCTTCAAACTTTACCTCTCCCCAAAAAAAAACCTTATTGTCTTACCTATGCTACTGCCAATTGCACGTACACGGACTCTCTCCCATGTCGAAGGATCTGGCGGAGCTTGTTGTTTCACTAGGTTGCTGATTGACGTTGTGACACTACTCGGCCAGTAGCACTCCACCTCGTAAGTATTTGTGAACCAACAGGATGGGATGATGTCCACCATAGGATTCCCATCGTCCAAAACCTCTTCAGTGAACTCCACAATTCGGAATGTGCCGGACATGCTGAAAAGTTTATAATTACTGGTCATGCAACTGACTGAAAGCCACATTCCCCTCTTCCAGAGGAAGCAGTATCAGTTTTTCCGTCAAGTCAGTCACTGGCACTCCATGCAGTTCTTGAGAAAGGTGTGTCACTCTTTTGATCCCAACAAGGGATGAATCAATGGGGTAATGGTAAAAGCCCCCTTGTCTCTCGTAAAACTGACACACAGCGTACATAGCTCCTGATAACACCTCCACAATGTTCCTCACTACAGCAACTCTTCCGTCAATATTATAACAGTTGCTGCCATGAGAGGAGGAAATCATTTGGCCTTCATGCCTGTACTTCTTGTACTGCATACGAGCAGGTACATGTGGGAGAGTAGGACCACCTACATGTGGCTGTTTTGGCTCATTCCTCGTTTCCTTTTCTTCAAGAGAGAGACTGCGTTTTTCACCTACACGCCTTACGAGTTGTTGAACAGCACCTTGTGGCTTTCTTACTAACTTACTTAATGTGCCGAGATGATTTTCAAAAGGGAAACATGAAACACTGTCTAGGGCACCAAACCTTCTTGCATCATCAGCCAGGTGAATTAGAGCGTGGGTGTTGTACACTAGCTGGTCTGGTCCATATATCTTAGCATAGTTGTTCACATAGCATTTCAACAGTTTGTCTGCATAGTCACAATATTGTGAACACAGAGCTGGACTGAGAAGAATTCTCATAGCTACAGACAAAAGCATGAAGTTTTTGTACCACCGCGTAGATAGGCGTCCTTTTAAAACCACAGGGCCAGTGTACAATAAAAACTGCCTAAATTCAGTGGCCTTCCACAGTCTGAATTCACGAAGTGACCGTGGCTTTCGTGAAAAACTACTCGGGATATATTCTCTGATGGATTGCAAGTGGTTCGAAATAACCTCGATGGTGGATGATGCAAGCCGACACTTTAAAGGCCCCTGGATCCACAGACTAATAAGTCTCCTGACATTTCCCAAACAAACTAAGTGCATGTAATCCAGGACAAAGCATGACACCATCCCTATGCCAAGCTCTTGAAGTGGTGAAACACTATGATGATGTCCTTCATCGCACCCACTTTCAAATGTTGCATCTGTTCTTAGTGGTTCTGTTAAATCAGGATAAACAACCTTACTATTTAGGTAAACCCCGTGCACTACACAGCGCTCACAGGCACTGTAACCTGTATGACCTTTGATACATTTCAAGAAGGCACGGGCAGGTGCATCACAGATGAAGGCATCTGGAAGAGCGACATTATAATGTTTTCCATTGTAATCTAAACCCTCACGAGTTAACTGCTTCAAGTCCTGAATAAAATCCTTCAAATATTCACCAGCAGAAGGCGGCTTTGAGGGGCCTGCATACATACCAATGATAAATACATTAGATCTCGGAATTTCTTTGATCTTTGCCAAAATAGGCCATAAGTCATTTTTAGAGCTTTTAGAGAGGGACAAGCCATCAATGTTAACACGGAGGGTTAGAGTGTCTACTGCAGGAGGTGATTCACGAGACAGCTCTGAAATAATTGCATTTGAGACTCCAAAATAGTAGTAGCTTCCATTTCCCATCTCTTTGACCTCACAGGTTTGTACAGTTGACAACAGGGTTCTTGGATCTTTGGGTAAGTCCAGGCCACACTGCCTTAAAATAGTTAATAGTTCTGACAAGGCACTATGTGAAATATTGCGTTTTGCCGCCCAATTGGCCAATTTACATTTAACCTCACTGCAAGGATCAGAACCTTCAACAATTGCTTCACCGTGGTCATCAAAAACCATCTCAGCACCAGATTCTTGTTCCTCAGAATCTGATATTTGGCGCCTTTCCTCAGAATCTGATTCCCATTGCTCGAAATCTACTATTTGGGGCCTGTCCTCAGAATCTGACTCTTGCAGGTCCCTTTCCTCGTAATCTGATATTTGGCGCCTTTCCTCGAAATCCACTATTTGGGGCCTGTCCTCAGAATCTGATTGTTGGTCCCTTTCCACCTGACAGTCCAACTCTTCATGAAGATTTCCAAAGACATGGGTGTCTGTTGTATCACAAACCACATGAGACGCCAACTGTTCATTATCATTCTCTAAACTTTGGTCGTTTTCAAAGGCTTCCAAAATCCGTAACTGCTCTGCAACTTTGGCATTAACTCGTCGTCGTTTGGTCCAACGGCTACATTCCATTATTATTTTAATTCCACAAATCTGTAACAGAAGAATTTTAACGTAAGGGAAATGTTCACACTTGACTACATACTACTTTTTTCTTTTTCCTGGATTTCCAGGGCAGCCGTTTAACCACTAAAGCCTTATTTTTATACTTAAGACAAAACAGCAGATCTACAACCTCAACACATTGAACGTTTGCCTATAAACAATGTGCGATAGGGACATGAGTGGAAATGGAAGTGTGCATTTCACCATTATATCACTGCTAGAAGGTAGCCCGATGAGTGAAATTACCATTTAGAGCAGGGGTGCCCGTTGTCCAGATTGTATTTCCTCTCTTCATAACTACCTTTTAACCCATGTTGACCTGAGGACGCATCTGTGTCACCATTATAGCTTTTAACCACTTTTACCATTTTAAAGTGGGGTCGCTCCCTCCAATAGGCTATCAAGTCTGTGCCAAATGCTGCCGAAAAAAGCAGCCACTGGCTGTGGATCAAAAGGAAGGACAACCACTGGGCATAGAGACCATTGGTATACGGTCAGGCTTGGGCCTGACTCAGGGAGAAGGACGCCCCTGCCATGCAGTCCAGTGGTGAATATGGAGGATATGGAATGGAGGGGGGGTGTACCTGGGATGACAGGCACACCGTTGAGCCCTCTGGAAACGTAGTGGGCTAACATCAATGAAACAGTTGATGAAGCATGGTGCCCAATAGCCCCTTCCGGGACCCTCCATTACCTTTTCTGAAGTTTGGATGACGGTACCCCTAGGGTCCCTGATAGCTTATTCCACTCTCCATATGATGCAGATTTACCTAGTCTCTGTTCACGGAGTGATGCGCCGTTGCTTGAGTGTTGGTGAGATGTTTCAAAGATGCATAACACAGCTATAGGAGACCGCCGCAACGTGTGCGAAGCAGTATTAATACTATTAACCACCGTTGCCGTTAAGTATTTTAAATCTTTTTTTTTTGTTTTGCTTCTCTGAAATAATCTCTTCCTCATTTCCCATGTCCCACTTCCCACGACACAACAGCGTTATAAACATCCTGCATGTACGTGGTCGGCCAATCAGAGGCAGTAACTAGGACGTGCAGCTAGCCAGTCGCCGCTCGGGAGGCGGTACAATGGGAAGTCAACAAGGAAGTCAAGAAAGAGAGGAGAGAGAATTTCAGCGAAGCAAAACTTAAAAAAAAGATTAAAAATACTTAACGGCAACGGTGGTTAATAGTATTAATACTGCTTCGCACACGTTGCGGCTGTCTCCTAAAGCTGTGTTATGCATCTTTGAAACATCACCAACACTCAAGCGACGGTGCATCACTCCGCGAACAGAGACTAGGTAAATCTGCGTCCTATGGAGAGTGGAATAAGCCATCAGGGACCCTAGGGTACCGTCGTCCAAACTTCAGAAAAAGCCAGGGTCCCGAAAGGGACCCACCTGATGACCTCAATGAAAGTCCTACACTCCATATTCACCACTCCACTCTGACCTTCAAGAGCGCTAACTTACCATTTAGGGATTGAAACATCTAGTTATATTAGCTTTACTGTTGAAAAATAGCAGATCTACAAGCTTGTACATCTGCTATTTTTGGAGAAAAAAAAAGTGTATGAAAATCCTTGACATGAAAGTTAGAGCACCAGTGCTAAGTTATTCAGAAAACTGCCAGATTTTTTGTTCTCAGGTCTGAATGGGTTAAATGACCAGCTCAACAGGATGTACCCACAAAACAATAAAACGTTATCCCAGTGCTAAAAAACTTGAAGGGGTACACAACTACATATATACTGTATAGTACCTGGGATGCAGACAAATGGGAGGAAAGAAGACTTCCCCCCCATTCTGAATGGAAGTGGTAGTTCTTAGGGTTCAGACAATATTTGCAATACTTTTGAAAACACTTGAAAACAAAGCTGTCTACTTTAGAAGCTGTTGATGTCAACCAAGTGTTCTACTTGCACAGCCTATGTCATCTACCCTTTGGGCACCCCATATTATTTAGAACTGCTGCAATGTCATCTACCCACCTAGCCCTAGAATGGCTCTTGTTGTTACATACAGTATTTCAGACTATTTCAATTGGCAGGTGGTGTGATTAATTACCCAGCACCTATCGCAAGGCACCTGCCAATTGTGTGACCCAAACTTTTGTGTTTTTGTGTCTGCGGTAAACAGGACGTATTCGTAGAATCAGTCCAGCGATCATTCTGGCCCCCCCTCGCCCGGAGAGAAAGACGTCTGTGTGCATCTCGTGAAAAAGTGGAGATAATTGACTAAATACACATTTTGTGCCAGAACATTCACACTGATATAAAACTAGAGGACCGTATTTCACTCCACGTCTTTGGAATTATTTAATGGGTGATTACAAACGGATCATTTATCATCTATGGCTCTGTATGTGAAATACTGTACATACTGTATGTAACAACAAGGGCCATTCTAGGGCTACTCCCCACCTAAGCACGCACATATGTTACAAACTGATAACTTAGACAGACCAGCATTGCTCTTAAATTTACCTTAATGTTCGAGTTTTCTCCACAACCTTGGAAGCTGTGAACCTGCACGAGCACACACACACACACACACACACACACACACACACAAAGAGAGAGAGAGAGAGAGCAGAGAGATAGAACACGTTTTAGCTTGATTTATAATGAGCTAATAATCATTAAAGACAATAACTCAGTGTGACACTCAGCAGGTGACATGGTCTAGCCCATGCCCACTTAACCTACATAGGACACAAACATGGGTGACCAGTTCTAACCCATGCCCACTCAGCCCATGCATAACCTATATAGGACCCAGACATTGGTGACCAGTTCTAACCCATGCCCACTTAGCCAATATATATCCCACAAGGGACCCATACATAGGTGACCAGTTCTAACCCATGCCCACTAACCCCATAAATAACATATATAGGACCCAGAAATGAGTGACCAGTTATGTATAACCCATGCACACTTAGCCCATATATATCCCTAAGGGACACACACACACACACACACAGAGAGAGAGAGAGCAGAGAGATATAACACGTTTTAGCTTGATTTATAATGAGCTAATAATTATTAAAGACAATAACTCAGTGTGACACTCAGCGGGTGACATGGTCTAGCCCATGCATAACCTATATAGGACCCATACATGGGTGACCAGTGCTAACCCATGCCCACTCAGCCCATATAAACCCATAAGGGGCCCAGGTGTTGGTGACCTGTGCCACACACACACACACACAAAGAGAGAGAGAGAAAGAGAGAGAGAGAGCGAGCAGAGACCCACAGGGCCGCGTTTCAGACAAGGCTATGTCTCTGGGTAACATTTGTGCTACCGAGATAGCCGGCAAACAATGCTAGCTGTTTCGCGCGCGCGCACACACAAAGAGCAGAGAGATAAAACAAGTTTTAGCTTGATTTATAATGAGCTAATAATTATTAAAGATAATAACTCAGTGTAAAAGAAACCAAATGGACACTTTGTGGGGTGCACTTGGTTCCATTTGTACACTCCCAGAGTTACATAAACACTGCATAAGAATTACTTTGTTCAAAATTTTAGCTTAATTTTGTCCGATTCCGAACGAGATTCCCCCGTCCGAATTGGACCACATAGACGGCCGAGATACGCCTGGGGACAGCCGCGGACCCCGCGGGCACGGGGCCGCGTTTCAGACAAGGCTATGTCTCGGGGTAATATTTGTGCTACCACGAGGTAGCCGGCAAACAATGCTAGCTGTTTCACGCGCGCGCACACACAAAGAGCAGAGAGATAAAACAAGTTTTAGCTTGATTTATAATGAGCTAATAATTATTAAAGATAATAACTCAGTGTAAAAGAAACCAAATGGACACTTTGTGGGGTGCACTTGGTTCCATTTGTACACTCCCAGAGTTACATAAACACTGCATAAGAATTACTTTGTTCAAAATTTTAGCTTAATTTTGTCCGATTCCGAACGAGATTCCCCCGTCCGAATTGGACCACATAGACGGCCGAGATACGCCTGGGGACAGCCGCGGACCCCGCGGGCACGGGGCCGCGTTTCAGACAAGGCTATGTCTCGGGGTAATATTTGTGCTACCACGAGGTAGCCGGCAAACAATGCTAGCTGTTTCGCTCGCACAAAAATGCAAAGCTACAAGTCCAAAGCAAATGGCTATGCTAAGCCAATGTGGTCTTGGAGATCTAATAATGCTATGCTAGCGTTTTGCTATGCTAGCGTTTGGCTAGTGTGTCACCATTAGACCTGTAGCATTAGCCAGCTAGCTATACCATTAGCAATTTTGCATGCTTACATTTTATTAGGTCCTAGGTTTAAAACACGCACATATAAAACATCTCTTGTGTGTTGACATGAACCCCATAAATGCACTAAAAACACACCATGCGTTTAATGGTGTTAGGAACCAAAAAATTAGACAAAAAAAGGTTAGCACGAATGCCGGTAGCAATAAGATGATAAGAGGGGGGGGGAGCGGGGGGGAGCGGGAACTTTTATATCTATATATATAGCTATAGCTAGCTATACTATATTTACATCCACTCTATAAAACCGCTCATGTGCCGACATGACGCACATAAATGCAGAAAAATACAAGCCAGTGCTGTACAATGAACCATGTAGAACTTACTTGATTTAATAAGAAACCTTCCTTGCCGCCGGTGCCGGGATATGCGTACCAGTACAACAAGAATTTCAGACTGGAAGAAAATGGCTGGCTAGGACCCTTCCATCATATGATTAGCTGACTTGTGAAATGCCTGACAAAATTAACTAATAAGCGATATTTTATAATATATTCGTTTTTTAACAGACCATACGTTTATACATTTCACACTTATTTTTTAATTAACCCATTAATTTGCCATGCCTTTATAGTTAATGATTTACATATGGAGAGATACTATATTTTTAAACAAATATATATTTAATTATATCCCAATCAGATGTACTTCAGCTTAAACAGCTCGACGGAACAGCATCGATATTTTGCACACAATTAAAAACATTGCATTAAATAAATAGACGTGGAAGCAAACTTCATGTGTTAAACAAGAAAAGTACCATACTTTTATTTTTTTTTAAACACACACACAAATGAAAAATTACTAGCTCATAGCCTCGTAATTTAATTAAAAAAAAAAAAAAACTCGAAATCAAACTCGAGTCTCGAAATGTCACTGCGGGCCCGGGCATTCAGCCGCTCTGTGTCCAGGTTGGGCGCAATAGAGACAGAGGCCGTCTCTCATTCGGCGGTTTCGCTCCCCCTGCTCCAGCGCTGTAACGCGGGCCATGCAGCCGACATCATGGGTTTCCAGCTGGTCCGTCTGCGTGGCCTGGTCGCGTGCTGTGCAAGCCTGCACGGTGACTTTCGCCGGCTCCTGCAACTTAAGACAGGCCAATTGTTTCTCCATTACCGCAATGTTCTCGGCCGACTCATGGGATATGCTTAAAAGAAAGTCCATGTCGACTCTCATTTTGATGAGCTCTTTGTAGATTTCTTTGTTGTCCATGATGCAGCTATAGTTCAGTTGTCTTGTCGCAGCGAATGATTTGAGATGAATGAAGCAAGCGCAATAATGATCTTGCCTATATAGGCTTAATTATATAATTAGTTGCAGCTGGTTCCACTAGGTAGCAATTGGCAAGTGTGTGTGTGTGTGTGTGTGTGTGTGTGTGCACATGTAGCCTACTGGACTTTTTTTTAATTTTTTCTTGTTCGGCATAATAAACGTACGTTTACATTGCCAAAGCAAAAGTGGAATAAAAACAACTTTATGAAACAAATTGGGTGCACCAGAGCTGTTACATTAACACTTGAGTTTATGAAACTATAAAGAGTATGCATTTTCTGTCAGAGATCGTTATACATTCATCTCTCTCTCTCGCCCGGCCCCAGCTCTCTCCCTTCCTCCCCCATCCCAAATCGGACAGACAGATGACAGACAGACAGACAGATCTGTCTCTCTCTCTCTCTCTCCGTCACTCCCCCCCCCTCTCTCTCCCTCCCCCTCCCCCTTCTCTCTCACTCTCTCCGTCCCTCCCTCCTCTCTCTCTCTCTCTCTCTCTCTCTCTCTCTCTCTCTCTCTCTCTCCCCGTCACTCCCTCCCCCCCCCTCTCTCTCTCTCTCTCTCTCAGCTCCCTCCCTCCCTCCCATGCGCACTTATGTTTCTGCTCGATGTTGCGACATCACTCAATGTAATGACTATAGGGCCAAACGGAATCTGCAGGTTTTTTTCTGGTTTTCTGCGGTGATTTCGGAGGACAATCTGCGGGATTCAGCGGGGTGTTTTTTTAAGGTGTTAGACAGTTATCCAGTACTATAATCAATGTGTTTGGAGCAAAAATAACAACCATAAACACGCTAAATAATCCTTAAAGTAGCCTACAAGTAAGACCCCTTAGTCAAACCATTGAATTTGTAATTTTTTTATTTCAGTTCTGAACATTGAAATAAATACCAGTATATGTAATACAATCTAAATAAAAAATGTAATAAATACATACATTTTAAATAACATTTTTTGGTACAATGGTAACCTACATTGTGCCATATGTGAACTTGGAGATCTGTTATTTTTGGCTATTCTCCCTAGAATATGCTGCTGGATTTGTATTTGAAGGAAGGAAGGATAAAGGAATCATAAAGGAAAGAACATTTATGATGATAACTGCAGGGAGGGATGGGGTAAGGGAGAAAATTAAGGGGAAAAAAGGTATTTTTTAACTTGTTGAAACTTTCTAACAATAAAAACATATTAATTTTAAAAAACACGCAACAAATAATAAATTAATCAATTACAAATACAACATTTAAATAATCATTCAGTAAGTCAGTCATGTGGCTTTCAGCCAGTCGAGTGGCTTGTCAGTCAGTGGCTTTCGGCCAGTCAGTCAGTCAGTGGATTTCAGTCAGTGGCTTTCAGCCAGTCAGTCAGTCAGTGGCTTTCAGCCAGTCAGTCAGTGGCTTTCAGTCAGTGGCTTTCAGCCAGTCAGTGAGTGGCTTGTCAGTCAGTGGCTTTCAGCCAGTCAGTCAGTCAGTGGATTTCAGTCAGTGGCTTTCAGCCAGTCAGTCAGTCAGTCAGTGGCTTTCAGCCAGTCAGTCAGTCAGTGGCTTTCAGCCAGTGGCATTCAGTCAAGCAGCCAGTCAGCCAGCCAGTAAGCTAGCCTGCGGCTTTCAGTCAGTCAGACAGTGCGTGGGGGTTCTGCTGCCGACAGTTGAACTTGACGATCAGCATCATCTTAATGTTGTTTTCAGTCAGGCTCCGTCTGTACTGTGTAAGCAGCATAGTGTAGTGTGAGAAAAGTCTCTCAACATCCACTGAGGTAGTGGGGTGGTGGAGGTACAGTACGTGCTGCTATTATATGGACAGATTGGGCATCCTGTCCTCCCTGGCTGCCTACCACTCCACAGGACTGACATCAGCAGCATCACTCTTGTCCATGGATGTAGAGGTGCCATTCCTCAGCTGACACATGGGTAAGGCCAGGGGCCACCTGGACATAGTCGTGAAGGTTTTTTCTTAGACCAGCTACCTTTGATGGGTCAAACACTGGGAGGGCTTTGAAGAGCTGCATGCTGGGGTGTCTCTCCATTACTGCCTGCAGCTTTGCAGAGCAGTTAGCCATGGTCTTCTGGAAGAGCTCACGCAGGCATCACGCTCATCGTCATCTAGACCCCTCAGCTGCTCTCTGGTCCTATCACGCCAGTCTTCAGCCCCTGCACTGCAGCCTTCAGACAGAGTAGCATTGTACAGAATTATAAAATATAATGCAAACATACTGTAAGGCTGTATAAGGCTTATATACAAGCTCCTCGCAAATATCTGCCTTTCAGGCAGATATTTTCACTCAATAGTACAATATTGTATTTAGTACAATATTGTACAATTGAGTGCTGGACTGCTCACAATAGAGCAATAGAGCAATTTTTGCATAATACTTTACCTTATTTACAATTATATATATATATAATATACTACTAACACATTATTGTCTATTGGCAATAGTACTAACACGTGCCCACATGAACCAAAATTCTCATTCAGCATAATCATTCTAGCTGCTAGACTAATGTAACAAAACTTAACAAAATCAAACAAATACTTTTGTAACCATCACTGCTTGTGTGTGTGTTGTGTGTGTGTGTGTGTGTGTGTGTGTGTGTGTGTGTGTGTGTGTGTGTGTGTGTGTGTGTAGCCGACTTATCCCATGCTTAAACTTTTATACGTTCTGTTATTTTTGGCAAGGCAAAACTGGCCAACCTTGTCTGTGTCCTGTATGGGTTCTGTATGGGCTAAGTGGGCCTGGGTTAGAACTGGTCACTCATGTCTGGGTCCTATATAGGTTATGTATGGGCTAAATGGGCATGGGTTAGAACTGGTCACTCATGTCTGGGTCCTATATAGGTTATGTATGGGCTAAATGGGCATGGGTTAGAACTGGTCACTCATGTCTGGGTCCTATATAGGTTATGTATGGGCTAAGTGGGCATGGGTTAGAACTGGTCACTCATGTCTGGGTCCTATATAGGTTATGTATGGGCTAAGTGGGCATGGGTTAGAACTGGTCACTCATGTCTGGGTCCTATATAGGTTATGTATGGGCTAAATGGGCATGGGTTAGAACTGGTCACTCATGTCTGGGTCCTATATAGGTTATGTATGGGCTAAGTGGGCATGGGTTAGAACTGGTCACTCATGTCTGGGTCCTATATAGGTTATGTATGGGCTAAGTGGGCCTGGGTTAGAACTGGTCACTCATGTCTGGGTCCTATATAGGTTATGTATGGGCTAAGTGGGCCTGGGTTAGAACTGGTCACTCATGCCTGGGTCCTATATAGGTTATGTATGGGCTAAGTGGGCATGGGTTAGAACTGGTCACTCATGTCTGGGTCCTATATAGGTTATGTATGGGCTAAGTGGGCATGGGTTAGAACTGGTCACTCATGTCTGGGTCCTATATAGGTTATGTATGGGCTAAGTGGGCATGGGTTAGAACTGGTCACTCATGTCTGGGTCCTATATAGGTTATGTATGGGCTAAATGGGCATGGGTTAGAACTGGTCACTCATGTCTGGGTCCTATATAGGTTATGTATGGGCTAAATGGGCATGGGTTAGAACTGGTCACTCATGTCTGGGTCCTATATAGGTTATGTATGGGCTAAGTGGGCATGGGTTAGAACTGGTCACTCATGTCTGGGTCCTATATAGGTTATGTATGGGCTAAGTGGGCCTGGGTTAGAACTGGTCACTCATGTCTGGGTCCTATATAGGTTATGTATGGGCTAAGTGGGCATGGGTTAGAACTGGTCACTCATGTCTGGGTCCCTTGTGGGATATATATGGGCTAAGTGGGCGTGGGTTGGAACTGGTCATCCATATATGGGCGTCTTGTGGGATATATATGGGCTAAGTGTGCGTGGGTTAGAACTGGTCACCCATGTCTGGGTCCTATATAGGTTATGTATGGGCTAAATGGGCATGGGTTAGAACTGGTCACTCATGTCTGGGTCCTATATAGGTTATGTATGGGCTAAATGGGCATGGGTTAGAACTGGTCACTCATGTCTGGGTCCTATATAGGTTATGTATGGGCTAAGTGGGCATGGGTTAGAACTGGTCACTCATGTCTGGGTCCTATATAGGTTATGTATGGGCTAAATGGGCATGGGTTAGAACTGGTCACTCATGTCTGGGTCCTATATAGGTTATGTATGGGCTAATAATACATGGGTGACCAGTGCTAACCCATGCCCACTTAGCCCATTTAAACCCATAAGGGACCCAGGTTTCGTAAATGTTTCGTTATTTGTCTAACCTCTTTAACGCTTATAAGTCAAAAACCGTTCGATATTACGGGCCCATCTTTTAGTATGTTATATAGCTTGTCGGGACGAACAATCTGATATGTGGTTCGCCACACACGGTCGTGTGCTTTAGGAGCTTAGGGTTACACTTTGAAGCGCGATAGCTCCTCCCACAAAGGTCGTAAATAAAAGTTAGTTGCATCTACGCGTAGCTATCGATAAGACGAACGCCCTGATATGTGTCTCCTTGCTGGTACTCAATTTTAAATTTAGCATTTCAACCATAAACACACTCTTTGGTTCACTATGTCTATAAGGCTTCCAGACAGGTAACCCTAGGGTTACCTAGGGTTAGGGTTACGGGCTACGGGGGTCGCACGACAATGGCGGACATATCGGAGCGTAGATCTCGGAAAACTGAACACGCCCATGTCAATTACTTGGCTGACGGACGTATCGTTCTCGAGCTATCGCGCGTTGAAAACTAACCCTAGGGTCAGCCAATTAAGAGAACCGTAAGTCCCTGTGCTGGGAAACAGATATCAGCGTCTTCAGCTCGTCGTGCTGAGTCCGAAAATGGTCTCGGTTTTTTTCACAACATTTCGGGGGGCTGGGGACAGGAAGTTGGCGTTTACACCCACTTCCTGACGTCGTAGAGAGATAAGACCACCACAGTTGGAATCGGGGCAAAAAAGTAAGTGGGAATACATGCCCCTTCATTAGAAAAAATCACAGGAAATATGTTGTTTTTGGATGCAAAGGTGACATTTTTACAAACTTTGGCGCCCTTTTTCACCACTTTCCCCACAAGGGACCCAGGTGTGGATGCCCAGTTCTTACCCATGCACACTTAGCCCATACATAACCTATATAGGACCCAGACATGGGTGACCAGTTCTAACCCACGCACACTTAGCCCATATATATCCCACAAGACGCCCATATATGGATGACCAGTTCCAACCCACGCCCACTTAGCCCATATATATCCCACAAGGGACCCATACATGGGTGACCAGTTCTAACCCATGTCCACTAAGCCCATAAATAACATATATAGGACCCAGAAATGGGTGACCAGTTCTAACCCTTGCCCACTAAGCCCATAAATAACCTATATAGGACCCAGACATGGGTGACCAGTTCTAACCCACGCACACTTAGCCCATATATATCCCACAAGGGACCCAGGTGTGGATGCCCAGTTCTTACCCATGCACACTTAGCCCATACATAACCTATATAGGACCCAGACATGGGTGACCAGTTCTAACCCATGCCCACTAACCCCATAAATAACATATATAGGACCCAGAAATGGGTGACCAGTTCTAACCCATGCACACTTAGCCCATATATATCCCACAAGAGGCCCATATATGGATGACCAGTTCTAACCCATGCCCACTTAGCCCATATATATCCCACAAGGGACCCATACATGGTGACCAGTTCTAACCCTTGCCCACTAAGCCCATAAATAACCTATATAGGACCCATACATGGGTGACCAGTGCTAACCCATGCCCACTTAGCCCATATACACCCATAAGGGACCCAGGTGTTGGTGACCTGTTCTAACCCATGCCCACTTAGCCAATGAATAACCCACAAGGGACCCAGGTGTGGATGCCCAGTTCTTACCCATGCACACTTAGCCCATACATAACCTATATAGGACCCAGACATGGGTGACCAGTTCTAACCCATGCCCACTAACCCCATAAATAACATATATAGGACCCAGAAATGGGTGACCAGTTCTAACCCATGCACACTTAGCCCATATATATCCCACAAGAGGCCCATATATGGATGACCAGTTCTAACCCATGCCCACTTAGCCCATATATATCCCACAAGGGACCCATACATGGGTGACCAGTTCTAACCCTTGCCCACTAAGCCCATAAATAACCTATATAGGACCCATACATGGGTGACCAGTGCTAACCCATGCCCACTTAGCCCATATACACCCATAAGGGACCCAGGTGTTGGTGACCTGTTCTAACCCATGCCCACTTAGCCCATGAATAACCCACAAGGGACCCAGGTGTGGATGCCCAGTTCTTACCCATGCACACTTAGCCCATACATAACCTATATAGGACCCAGACATGGGTGACCAGTTCTAACCCATGCCCACTTAGCCCATACATAACATATATAGGACCCAGACATGGGTGACCAGTTCTAACCCATGCCCACTTAGCCCATACATAACCTATATAGGACCCATACATGGGTGACCAGTGCTAACCCATGCCCACTTAGCCCATATAAACCCATAAGGGGCCCAGGTGTTGGTGACCAGTTCTAACCCATGCCCACTGAGCCCATGAATAACCCACAAGGGACCCAGGTGTGGATGCCCAGTTCTTACCCATGCACACTTAGCCCATACATAACCTATATAGGACCCAGACATGGGTGACCAGTTCTAACCCATGCCCACTTAGCCCATACATAACATATATAGGACCCAGACATGGGTGACCAGTTCTAACCCATGCCCACTTAGCCCATACATAACCTATATAGGACCCAGACATGGGTGACCAGTTCTAACCCATGCCCACTTAGCCCATACGTAACCCATATGGGACACAGACATGCGTGCCCAGTTCTAACCCATGCCCGCTTAGCCCATATATATCCCACAAGGGACCCATACATGTTGACCAGTTCTAACCCATGCCCACTTGGCCCATTTGTAACCCATATCGAACCCACAATATTTGCCCAGTTCAAGCCCATGCCCACTTAGCCCACATAGAACCTACCTGGAACCCAGTATAATTGCCCAGTTCTAGCCCATGCCCACTTGGTACCCATAAACACACATACACCCCATATGGTGCCCACATGGACATGTTAGCTGGGTGAAGTCTAGGGTTGAGACAGTCAGTCAGATTTGGTTAGGCAGTTTAGGTAGGGGAGTTGGGCTCTGGGGTCTGTTGCTACTTTTGGTTAAAGCCTTGGCACAGTGTTGTTTTTTTTTTGGAAAAACAAAATGGGTTCTGTAGTGGAAGAATTTGTTCAGGCTCCGTCTATGGAGCTGCTGGATAGATGCAAAAAAGAGCAGCTGTTAAAACTAGCAGAACACTACAACATCGTTGTTTGTGCCAAACAGTCAAAGGTTAGGGTAAAGATAGTTCTGATCGACGGTTTGGTGGCAAAGGCTGTATTAGCAGAGGAGGCGGTCCCATCGGAGGATGAGGACCCAGGTGAATTGAGGTCTGATAGAACTTATTTTTCTTCAGGCCAATTAACCTTTGAACAACAAAAGGAGTTGCTTCAAATTAAACTTGAACATGAGAAAGAGATTGAAGGGATGAAGCAAAGAACTGAATTGAAAAAGTTGGAATGGAGTATTCATGAATCAAAGCAGTTTAATGTTGGTGCTAACCTGAAGTTACTTCCCAAGTTTTCAGAAAAAGATCCGGATTTGTTCTTTTCCCTGTTTGAACGTGTGGCAGAAGCCAGGGGTTGGTCTGATGCTGAGCGTACTCTACTCCTTCAATGTGTCCTCACAGGTAAGGCCCAGGAGGCCTATGCTTCTTTATCGGTGTTGGATAGTAAAATATATGAGGTTGTTAAAGGTGCGGTATTACGGGCATACGAGCTGGTGGCCGAAGCCTACAGACAACGTTTTAGGGATTGGAGGAAAGAGGAAAATCAAACATATGTGGAATTTGGGAGAGAAATGTTAGTCCAGTTTAACAGATGGTGCGTAGCATCAGAGGTTAAAACCTTGAAT
Organism: Protomyctophum bolini; assembly: GCF_963924005.1. Lineage (NCBI taxonomy): Eukaryota > Metazoa > Chordata > Actinopteri > Myctophiformes > Myctophidae > Protomyctophum > Protomyctophum bolini. The sequence continues at coordinate 1,557,023 of NC_137867.1, forward strand.
GGGCTTCGTGAGTTGATTACTTTGGAACAATTCAAAAACTGTGTGCCAGTTAATATTGCTACGTATATAACCGAGAGGAAAGTGAAAACCCCCCAGGAAGCTGCCGTTTTGGCTGACGAATACTGTTTAACACACACAAGTGTAGTTGCTGACTGTATGCCTCAGTCTGGTGGTTCAGTTCGTACAGGAAAGTGGTTTTGGGGGCAGGGGGATTCAAGTCCTTCCAAGTCTGAACATGGTTCCGGAAAACAGGACGATTCTAATGTTTGTCATTTTTGCCATAAAAGTGGACATTGGAAAGCAAATTGTTTGGCTCTTAAAGCTAAAGAGAAGATGTTAAGTGGTGCAACAATCAAACCGTCCGCATTGGCTGCACCGGCAGTTCATTTACCGCAGCTAATGGTTAACATGGAAGGTGTTTCTGATATCATATGTTCCACTGGGGGTGACCCTATGGCTGAGTACACAGCATTCCTTTCAGAGGGTTTTGTATCACTGCCTGGTGGAAGGGCAGTTAAAGTTAACATCTTGAGAGATACGGGTGCATTACATACTTTTGTCCGTCACGACTTAATTCCATTCTCCTCCATTTCAGACACAGGCGATTTCGTTTTAATGCGAGGTATGGGTATGCAGGTAATTCCAGTACCCCTACATAGAATGAGCATTGTCTGTGGTTTGGTCAGTGGGGAGGTGGTGGTGGGAGTGCGCCCTGAGTTACCAGTGGAAGGGGTGGATATAATCCTTGGAAATGATTTGGCTGGGGATGAAGTGTGGGCTGACACGAAATCTCCAAATGTGGTTATCCAGGTCCCATTACGGTCTTACACAAGTACCCAACCGGGGGAAACTGAGGTTTTGCCGATGGTGGGTTCTCCTTTTCAGAGGCGCGTTATGGGTCCACTGACAGTGAAAAAGCAAGTCTCTGAGCGGGACTATTTGATTGTGAGGCATAGAGGAAATTCTAGGTTGTGTCATGTAAATCTGTTGAAACCATACTGTGCTCGGGTGTCGGCGTCTCAAAACTCCTGTGACGTCCCTTGCGTTGAGCCTTCATTGTGCGTAGGCACGGTTGGGTGTTCTTCAGTGGGGGAGGTTCAGGGAGGGGGAGATTGGCCGGCCGATGAGGCTGGGTTACAAGTACACCTGAACAACTCTGAAGCTTTACCCAAAGTACTTGGACACTTGGATGAGACAAAAAGGAATGAGTTGGTCTCTATGGTTAATAGCTATCCTTTGCTATCTTCAGACACACGATCACGGACACCTTTGATAGGGCACGATATTGAAATTGGAGATGCAAAGCCAATTAAACAGCGTTTTTATCGTGCCTATCACCCATACCCTTTGGACATCCGGCGTATAAAAGGCCATGAAAATGTAATGGCTGACGCCCTATCGTGTGCATTCTAGGTTAGTGCTCTCTACTGTGATCTATTTACAGTTGAACTATATATATTTGTTGGTTCCTGTATGTCAATTTACTGTCACTCACCCCTCTTAAAAATGCTTCTGCAGGTATCATGGTTACAGAGGTGGTGATTGGAAGGATGGGTCAGGTATCTATGATTGATGGATAACTGTAAAGTTAAAAGTTACGGAGTACCTGTTTGGTCTCCGCTCTTATGGGGGGGGATGTGATGACCCATCCTGTTTGTGTCTGCTGTTAATGTTGTTTCTCTGTTCATATGCAGGAGGAGGGGACCAGCCTGCAGGGGTGTGCCCAGATGAGGAGGCACACCTGACTCCAATTGGGCTCACCCTATTTAAGCAGGCTGGTCATGGCCATTTTGTCTCTCTCTCCTGCCTAGGGAACAATGTCTGGTTTTTGCTCCTTTATGTTTGTTTGGATCTAAGTTGCTGCACTTACACATACACCACACTTTCAGACATCCACACATGCAATACACTACTGATCCCACTGATGACTCACACCCCACTTCCAACTGTTAAGTATGATTTATCATCATTTGACTAGTTTACAATAAATACTTATTCTTTTTTGGCATTTACTCCTGTGTGTCGTCTCCCATTCTTGTCATGGTAAAGTCCGTTCATGACAACAGATGTGGGAGTAGACTACTTTGGTCCTCTAGAAATCAAGAGGACGAAGTCTTGTTAAAAGGTATGGTGTAATCTTCACCTGCATGGCAAGCAGAGCAGTACATCTTGAAGTTGCACATACACTCGACACAGACTCCTGCATCCATGCACTAAGAAGATTCATCTGTCGACGAGGTCAAGTTTCATCTCTAAAATCAGATAACGGTACGAACTTCATAGGAGCGGAAAGATAATTAAGGGAAGCACTGAATAGCCTGAATCAGGAGAAAATCCAGAATGCTATGCTTCAGCAAGGGATAAAGTGGAGCTTTAACCCCCCAGCAGGATCCCATCACGGCGGTGTTTGGGAACGACTGATCCGCATGGTACGAAGTGTACTCCGTTCTGTTCTTAATCAACAAGTGCTTGATGATGAAGGATTGCAAACTTTAATGTGTGAAGTAGAGGCAATTTTAAATGATCGACCCATCACCAAGTCTTCTGACGACCCAATGGACCTGGAAGCGCTGACCCCAAATCATCTTCTTTTATTGAAAACGCAGCCAATATTGCCACCTGGACTCTTTGTGAAAGAGGATCTGTACATCAAACGTAGATGGAAACAAGTACAGTACATGGCAGATCTCTTTTGGAAACGATGGACAAAAGAGTACTTACCATCAATCCAAGAACGGCAAAAATGGTCAGCTGAAAGGAGAAGTTTTGCCCCCGGCGACATTGTGGTGGTGGTAGATTCCACTGCACCACGAGGCGCCTGGTTACTGGGGAGAATATTGGAGACCATTCCTGATTCAAAAGGTCTTGTACGCACAGTTCGACTCAAGACCAAAAGCAACATCTTGGAGAGACCGATAACAAAGATATGTCTGCTCCAAGAGACTGAAAACGAAAGAGACTGATGTTCAAAGAAGATTGAATGAATTTATTTTTCTTATTTTTCTTTTGAAATTGAGAAAGAATGAAAAACAAAGAACATGTAAATGTAAATTTGAATATGACTCCTTTATATGGTTATTAATTGTTACCCTTGAAACAATTAGGGGCCGGTGTGTAGGAGCCATTAGAAGGGGAGCACTTATAAAGGTGACACAGGAGCACTTATAAAGGTGACACAGGGGCACTAGGGAAGAAGGAGACACAGGGAACCGGGGAGCACACCGTTCTTACCAGTAGCACCAGCAACTTGTAAACTTGTAACATCTACTAGTAACATCACCGGTATGTTCATGTCCATGATTTCAACTGCTCACTTTGACTTCTCATAAATAAATAACACTCAAACTGGATCAAAGACTGGACATCCATCTGTTGCTATTTTCTGTGTGTGTACTGCGTAGGATCACTCCCATACCTGTGAAGTAACTGGAAACTGGAAAAATAGCAGTTACATAAACAGTTCTCCTTAGTGCAGAACCTACCTACACACTCAATCACACTTTCACTCCTACTGTACTTTGAGTACGGCCGCTAAATAAACACAACTCAATCACACTTTTACTCTGGACACAGTTTATTAAATTACAGCTGAGCTAATTCCTTTATCAATTCAAATAGTACTTGCTATTCAAGTTTTCCTATTTTCTAAATATCTGTATTTTCACTGTATGTTGCTACCAATATAATATTTCAGAATACAACACACAGTTTTAACTCTCTATTTGTAACCAGTCACCCTAGTGACCCTTTATCAATTTTTAACCTGTCTATTTTATATTCTATGAATCCCTCTTTGCATCTATACCAATATGCAAACACTAGATGCACTTATGCTAATATTTATTCTATACACATTTATCCAGTCACACTAATCTTTAACCTGTCTATTTGTCTATTTTTCTGCTCTGAACTAAGGAGCCCTGTCACCAGTTTCTGTATTACAGGGTCAGATCGGAGGAGCTTTGACAGCACCCCCGAGCCGATCCTACAACACAGAATAAAAATGCACAGCTCCATAATTACATGTGTCACCAGTGGTTGTGCAATCAATACACACCCATACGTGGCTTATTAACACATATGACGCTACTGTTCTCCACGGGTTAACATGGACGACATTTTGTAACGTCACACCAGATACAGTTTTGTCTAACCTGTCTATTTTACTGCTCTGAACTAAGGAGCCCTGTCACCAGTCTCTGTATTACAGGGTCAGATCGGAGGAGCTTTGATAGCACCCCCGGGCCGATCCCACAACACAGAATAAAAATGCACAGCTCCACAGTCACATATGTGTTACCACAGGGTGTGCAGTCAATTGATACACACCCACACGTGGTTGATTAACACATAACGCTACTGTTCTCCATGGGTTTAACATGGAAGACATTTTGTAACGTCACACCAGATACAGTTTTGTCTAACCTGTCTATTTTACTGCTCTGAACTAAGGAGCCCTGTCACCAGTCTCTGTATTATAGGGTCAGATCGGAGGAGCCTTGATAGCACCCCCGGGCCGATCCCACAACACAGAATAAAAATGCACAGCTCCATAGTCACATATGTGTTACCACAGGGTGTGCAGTCAATTGATACACACCCACACGTGGTTGATTAACACATAACGCTACTGTTCTCCACGGGTTAACATGGACGACATTTTGTAACGTCACACCAGATACAGTTTTGTCTAACCTGTCTATTTTACTGCTCTGAACTAAGGAGCCCTGTCACCAGTCTCTGTATTACAGGGTCAGATCGGAGGAGCTTTGATAGCACCCCCGGGCCGATCCCACAACACAGAATAAAAATGCACAGCTCCACAGTCACATATGTGTTACCACAGGGTGTGCAGTCAATTGATACACACCCACACGTGGTTGATTAACACATAACGCTACTGTTCTCCATGGGTTTAACATGGAAGACATTTTGTAACGTCACACCAGATACAGTTTTGTCTAACCTGTCTATTTTACTGCTCTGAACTAAGGAGCCCTGTCACCAGTCTCTGCATTATAGGGTCAGATCGGAGGAGCCTTGATAGCACCCCCGGGCCGATCCCACAACACAGAATAAAAATGCACAGCTCCATAGTCACATATGTGTTACCACAGGGTGTGCAGTCAATTGATACACACCCACACGTGGTTGATTAACACATAACGCTACTGTTCTCCATGGGTTTAACATGGAAGACATTTTGTAACGTCACACCGGATACAGTTTTGTCTAACCTGTCTATTTTACTGCTCTGAACTAAGGAGCCCTGTCACCAGTCTCTGTATTATAGGGTCAGATCGGAGGAGCCTTGATAGCACCCCCGGGCCGATCCCACAACACAGAATAAAAATGCACAGCTCCATAGTCACATATGTGTTACCACAGGGTGTGCAGTCAATTGATACACACCCACACGTGGTTGATTAACACATAACGCTACTGTTCTCCATGGGTTTAACATGGAAGACATTTTGTAACGTCACACCAGATACAGTTTTGTCTAACCTGTCTATTTTACTGCTCTGAACTAAGGAGCCCTGTCACCAGTTTCTGTATTATAGGGTCAGATCGGAGGAGCCTTGATAGCACCCCCGGGCCGATCCCACAACACAGAATAAAAATGCACAGCTCCACAGTCACATATGTGTTACCACAGGGTGTGCAGTCAATTGATACACACCCACACGTGGTTGATTAACACATAACGCTACTGTTCTCCATGGGTTTAACATGGAAGACATTTTGTAACGTCACACCAGATACAGTTTTGTCTAACCTGTCTATTTTACTGCTCTGAACTAAGGAGCCCTGTCACCAGTTTCTGTATTATAGGGTCAGATCGGAGGAGCCTTGATAGCACCCCCGGGCCGATCCCACAACACAGAATAAAAATGCACAGCTCCACAGTCACATATGTGTTACCACAGGGTGTGCAGTCAATTGATACACACCCACACGTGGTTGATTAACACATAACGCTACTGTTCTCCATGGGTTTAACATGGAAGACATTTTGTAACGTCACACCGGATACAGTTTTGTCTAACCTGTCTATTTTACTGCTCTGAACTAAGGAGCCCTGTCACCAGTCTCTGTATTATAGGGTCAGATCGGAGGAGCCTTGATAGCACCCCCGGGCCGATCCCACAACACAGAATAAAAATGCACAGCTCCATAGTCACATATGTGTTACCACAGGGTGTGCAGTCAATTGATACACACCCACACGTGGTTGATTAACACATAACGCTACTGTTCTCCATGGGTTTAACATGGAAGACATTTTGTAACGTCACACCAGATACAGTTTTGTCTAACCTGTCTATTTTACTGCTCTGAACTAAGGAGCCCTGTCACCAGTTTCTGTATTATAGGGTCAGATCGGAGGAGCCTTGATAGCACCCCCGGGCCGATCCCACAACACAGAATAAAAATGCACAGCTCCACAGTCACATATGTGTTACCACAGGGTGTGCAGTCAATTGATACACACCCACACGTGGTTGATTAACACATAACGCTACTGTTCTCCATGGGTTTAACATGGAAGACATTTTGTAACGTCACACCAGATACAGTTTTGTCTAACCTGTCTATTTTACTGCTCTGAACTAAGGAGCCCTGTCACCAGTTTCTGTATTATAGGGTCAGATCGGAGGAGCCTTGATAGCACCCCCGGGCCGATCCCACAACACAGAATAAAAATGCACAGCTCCACAGTCACATATGTGTTACCACAGGGTGTGCAGTCAATTGATACACACCCACACGTGGTTGATTAACACATAACGCTACTGTTCTCCATGGGTTTAACATGGAAGACATTTTGTAACGTCACACCAGATACAGTTTTTTCTACCACTGTTTTTGTCACCCGGTGACAACTTTTTTAGTTTTAGTTTTTTTGTTAGTTTTTTACTTTTTCCTCAAGAGTGGAGATCCAATTGGCTCAACTCAGGTCCTTAGACAGTTTAGCTATTTCTGAATGGAATCTGATATACCAGCCCTAAATCAGAGCACCTACACCCCGTGTAGGATTTTAAACCATATAAACAGGTATACCTGTAAAACCAGGTATCTATTTATAATCACCATTTCCCCGAATGGCTGATCTCCAGACTCTTGTAACCTACCAGCCCTTCTGGTTTCAATCTTGTCTAACAATATAGACTACTTAGCACATGAATACTTTTTATTTAATCAGAATATTAGTCATCCATATTTGTTCTTTTAATTGAAACTGTTATCTTTTGGAAAACCGGAGTTGATTTCTCTTAGTGCAACTCAAATAGAATTTAGTATATCCAATTGCAGACTTTTTGTTAAAAAGGTGGCTGCTTACCTTGTATCCCATGCGCATGGTATTTGAGTTACACAGAAAAAAGACACCGTTGACCTGGCGGGGTCTCTCAGACGTCCACCCTCTTAGGTCTGTTGCTGCCTTCCAGAGGTTTTTTGGCCCAAATCAAGGAACAATCACGTCAGGGTCACCAACTGGAGAAGATTTTGACCTCTGGCCTTTCACCTTCAACCTCCAAGGAGGTAAAAGACAAAAAACCAGATATCAACATCATTCTGTGTTCGTTTGCATGATTATTTCCCATAAAATGGTACCAACCTCTGGAATAAATACACAGCAAAGAGTTATACTTATCTATACGTTTTAATAATCAAAAGCCCTAATAAAATAGTGTACAATAATGTTTGGCCCTATAGTCTACAACAATATAATATGAGCCTATACAATCATAAGAACAAATATGGTTACCGACAGAAGTCAAACGAATTAGCCACCGGTAGACCTCTGGACTCTCCATTCCGTCCGTGACCTCGGTGTCACATCATTTCTAGAGAGTGCCGATTCCATGGAACCGACAGTTATTTAATATTTCCAAGTTTTGAATATAGTCCAATCAGAATAGTTCATTTCTTCAGGGGGTGCTCTTGGCCATCCTCCCAATTTGAAGTGTCGTGTTGGACCTCTTCTTCCGGACTCTGCTCCCTATGTGTGGGTGTATGTGATGTGTTTTGTTCAATTAAATGTGCCAGTCATTATGAGATCATGTTTATGTGTGTATGTGAGCTTTCTTAAATGTGACAGTAGATCAACTAGTGTGTGTATGTGTTGTGGGAGGTCGGGTGGGAAATACAACTCAGAGTGCAGTTTCAGGGGTTAGACACACGATGGCGCCCCTTGCTTTATTTCTCCAACAGGTTCAAACAAAGTCAGTTTTCACAAACAGAACTCAGACAGTAATATTCTTTGCATGAGGTCCCGGTTCCGAGGCGGGAGTCGTCACTGCAGAGGATGAGAGGGGATGTTAGCATACGGTCAGAGCACAAGGTAAGTACAAAGTTGGGGCCTGAGACACCCGGTCTAGGCAGTCTACCAACTAGACCTTTGTATAACTCTTTCTCTTCTTCTTTTCCAGGTTCCAGAGGAGGCCAGGAGGCTCCCCCGGAGGTAGGTAAGGGGGTGCGTATCTTTCTCTATCCACAAGGCACAGAAGAGTACTTTAGAGTAGAAGTACTCGGATACGGGGTGGTGAGTAAATTAGAGTAAAAGTACTTGGTATGGTACCGGGCGGGGATGGTACGGAGGGCCCCTTAGGCTCGGCCAACAGGAATATACACAAGCATTTATATTCGTATGTCTCTCTATCTACTGGGTGGCCGTGTCGGTACGACAACGGCAGTCAGGGGGTTAACACCAAGTAAGCGCTCTAGTTTCTAACGGTCTTCTTTCACCGGGCCTGGCGGCGCAAGCCAACTTAAAGTCTCTTCAAAGGGTGAAATAAACATAACACGGGCCTGTCTTCTTTCACAGGGTGGTCGTGACACTTTATCTAGAGCCTGCTAGCTTCCATTAGTCTCTACGGGGTTATCTTCATTCAACAATCTTCAGTGTACAACACCACGGTGACACTCTTCATTCACAGTCTTCATTTAGCATCGACAGGGTGACTTCCTTCATTCACAATCTTCGTTATTATCCTTAGCTGCTCATTTGCCACTATGAGTGCCTCTTCTTAATAACACGGGTGATAGATAGTGAACGGTTTGTCTTACTGCGACCTTATGGAGCTGTTGGGCTGCCGTTTCCATCCGAGGGTCCCGTCTCCGCACTCGTCCCCGATACGAGCCAGGTGGGTCTCCAGCATGTATGCGGCTCTCCGTGTATATTTGTCTATGGGGGGCACACGCTCCTGCGTGTGCTTCCAGCCCCACTCCTACAAGCCTGGTGATGTGAGAATATAAGAGAGCAATTGAGTGGTGATACAAACGATCAAACAATAAACATAGTCCATACGTGAGAGTCCATAAGTGAGAGGAGTGTGGACTTACCATCCAACGCCGAGTGGACGGCATATGCTGCGCGAGCGTCTGTGTGTAGCAGGGATCTGATACTGCTAGGTGCGCAGGTTGTTTATAAAGGGCGCGGCTGACAGGCTGCGGCTGTCCTTAATTGCTAACCAGGGCGGCGGCCGGAATGAGGCGCAGCTGATTTAGAATTGCTCTGGGATAGTACACTGAGTCTATGACACGGCCGTGGGCGTGCCTGGTTGTCATGGTAACTCGCCCCTCCCCCTGAGGTGAGACCTGACACACTCCACACACTCCCCCCCTAAGTTTCTTGCTACCGCAAGGAGCTTGACTACTTCCCTCGTCTTCGTACAGTCTTGAGAGCGCGTCCGCGTGTTTCATCTTGGTCCCGGGCCGGTGCTCTATCTCGAACTTGTAGCTCTGGAGCTCGACGAACCAGCGGGTGACGCGGTCGTTGCGGTCGTTGCGGTCTTTGTTCGCCGCCATCCACTTGAGTGGCGCGTGGTCGGTCACGAGGGTGAACTGTCTGCCCCATAAGTAGTACCGGAGGTGGGGGATGGCCCATTTCACGGCCAGACACTCCTTCTCGACAGTGGAGTAGTTACGCTCGTGCTTCAGCAGCTTCCTGCTGATGTACAGAACGGGATGCTCATCTCCGTCTACCGGCTGGGACAGGACGGCGCCGACCCCGGTGTTGGACGCATCCGTGGCGAGGCTGAAGGGCCTGTTGAAGTTCGGCGCTACGAGCACCGGCTCACTGCACAGGGCGGTCTTCAGGGTGCGGAAGGCTTCGTCCGCCTCGTCTGTCCATTGGACGTGGTGGGGGAGGCTCTTCTTCGTCAAATCGTGGAGGGGGGCCGCGATCGTGGCGAAATTTTTGACGAATTTCTGATAATAGGCGATCAGGCCGAGGAAGGACTTGACCTGCTTCTTGGTCACCGGGCGTGGCCAGGTCTGGATCTTCTCCACCTTCCTCGTCTGTGGTCGGATGCACCCACGGCCGATGGTGTAACCGAGATAGTCGGTCTCGGTCCACCCAATGCGGCACTTCTTCGCGTTGGCGGTCAGGCCGGCCGCCCGGAGGGTGGCTAGGACGGTGTCGACCCGCTCCAGGTGTTGGCCCCAGGTGGCGCTGTGGATGATCACATCATCCAAATAGGCCGCCGCGAACGCCTGGTGGGGTCGCAATATCCGGTCCATCAACCTCTGGAACGTGGCGGGGGCTCCGTGCACTCCGAAGGGCATCACTCTGTACTGGAAGAGTCCGTCGGGGGTGATAAAGGCGGTTTTCTGCTTGGCTCTTTCCGTGAGGGGGACCTGCCAGTACCCTTTCGTCAGGTCGAGGGTGCTGATGAACCGGGCGGGCCCCAGCCGGTCGATCAGTTCGTCGACGCGTGCCATGGGATACGCGTCGAATACGGAGATCTCGTTTAGCTTCCAGAAGTCGTTGCAGAAACGAAGGGTGCCGTCGGGCTTGGGGACTATTACGATCGGGCTCGACCAGGCACTGTGGGACTCCTCGATGACCCCCAGCTCGAGCATCTTCTTAACTTCTTCTTTTATGGCCTCTCGTCGTGCCTCCGGGATCCGGTACGGCCGTAGTCTCACTACCTGGCCGTTAGGGGTGTCGATGTCGTGTTTTAACACGGAGGTGTGTCCCGGGAGCTCGGAGAACACGTCGCGGTTCCGATCGAGGAGTTCCCGCAAGTCCTGCGTCTGCTGGGGCGTCAGACCCTCGCCAAGGGCTACGGCCGGGGCCTGCGGGGAGACAAAGGTCAATAAAGCGGGTAGGGGTACTTCCTCCGGCGTATGCCACCGTTTCAGTATATTCACGTGATATATCTGGTGTCCCCTTCTTCTGCCTGGCTGGCTCACCCGGTAGTTTACGGCTCCTTTCCTCTCCACGACTTCATATGGGCCCTTCCACCGGGCCAGGAACTTGCATTCGCTGGTGGGGACCAACACCAGCACCTTATCGCCAGGGGCGAACTCACGGATTTTGGCACCCTTATTGTAGGTGCGCGCCTGGGCGGTCTGGGCTGCGGCCATGTGCTCTCTTACGATGGGCCATATGCGTTTGGCGCGCTCCTGGAGTGCGTCTACGTGTTCGATGACACTGCGGAGGGGGGACGGCTGGCTCTCCCAGGCTTCTTTAGCCAGGTCGAGGAGGCCACGCGGTTTCCTCCCGTAGAGGAGCTCAAAGGGCGAGAACCCGGTTGACGCCTGGGGTACTTCGCGAATCGCGAAGAGCACAAACGGGATGAGGCGGTCCCAATCCTTGGCGTCCTCTTCCGTGACGCGTTTTAGCATTTTCTTTAAGGTCTGGTTAAACCGCTCGACCAACCCATCCGTCTCGGGGTGGTAGGCGGAGGTCCGTATACGCTTGACATTTAACCATTTGTACAGGGCCGATAGGACGCGGGACATAAAACACGTGCCCTGGTCCGTCAGGATCTCGTCCGCGATGCCGACGTGGCTGAATAACATCAGCAGCTCGTGGGCAATAGCCCGGGCGTTGGCGGTACGGAGGGGGATGGCCTCCGGATAGCGCGTCGCATAGTCCATGATGACTAAAATGTAGCGGTGTCCCCGGGCGGACTTAGGGAGGGGTCCGACAATATCCATGGCGATACGGGAAAACGGCACATCAATAATTGGCATCGGGATTAGCGGGCTGTGGGGAACTCCGCGGGGGGCGGTTAGCTGACACTCGGCACAGGAGCGGCAAAACTCCTCAATGGCCTTCTTAACGCCTGGCCAGTAGAAGCGGGCGGTGACCCGGTCGTAAGTCTTTTGTACGGCCAGGTGGGCCCCTAACTGGTGGGAGTGGGCGAGATACATTACTCGGGACACATACGTTTTTGGGACGAGTAATTGTTCGACGACCTCCCCCGCGGGGTCTTTGCAAGCGCGGTACAGTAAGTCGTGTCGGACGAAGAAGTGTGGGAAAGGTTTCTCACTCCCCCCCGGGTTCAGCTTCCCGTCAACGGCCACGACGTTCCGCCTGGCGCCAGCCAGGTTGGGGTCGGCCCACTGAGCGGTGGCGAACGACCCTTGCCGCCGGGGGGGCGGCGTGTCTATTCTGGGGAACTCTAGGAAGGGGTCTTCACCGAGGGCCGGCGTGTCGTCGGCGTCGGAGGCCTCCGCTTCTTCCGGCCAGGGTTCTGGCTGGGGACTTCCTCTGCCGCTGCTGGTGGACGAGGTCCCGTCTTCGCGGAGGGCGGGGCAGGCGACGAGGGGTACGCTACTTCGGCGGCGTCGGCGGCGCCGCGTCCTGGGGGGCCCTCGTCGTCCCGGGTTCCAGTATTTCTCGAACAGCGGGCAGTCCGTTCCGATCAAGAGGGGGACTGGGAGTTCGGGGACCACTCCGGCGGCGACCAACGCGGAGCCACGGGGGGTCTGTACGGTCACGTGGGCGACGGGGTACCGTCGGACATCTCCGTGGACACACGTGACCGGGATAGTGGGTCCATTGGTGGCGGAGGCGAGGTCACCCCGGACCAGCGTCACCACGCTGCCTGAGTCCAGCAAGGCATGGGTGTCGGTCCCATCAACCCGGGCGGGGAGGGTGGTCTGTCGGCGGCTCTCACTTCCGGTGTGGAGGCAGGGGCGGGGCCCTCTCATGCTGTCGGCGGAGGGCATGGAGACATCGGGGCCGGGGGGCCGCTCTGGGCAGGCCCAGGACAGGTGGTCCTCCCGATTACAGACGTAGCCCCTACGGATCCGCGGGCTGCGGTCGGGGGGGCCGGAGGCACGGGGCCGGACCGGGGCCGGCGGGGTCGGCGGGGCTGGTCGGCGTCGGTCTCGGCGGTCGTCTGTCTTGGGGACGGCGTCGCTCTTGGTCTGGCGGAGCATATCCGAGCAGACGTGGTGGTTCTCCAGGAGGGCGATCAGGGCGTCCACGGATGTGGGGCTGACTCGGGCAACATATTTCTTGGCGTCGGATGGCAGGGCACGGACACACCGGTCTATGACTAATCTCTCAATCCACGGGGTCTCTCCGCCCGTGGTCAGCCAGCTCTGCGTCAGGCGGTAGAGGTCGGCGACCTGAGCGCGAGGGGGCTGGGCCTGCTGATAGGCCCACATGTGGTACCGCTGGGCCCGGGCGGGCAGGCTGTAGCCGAGGGTGGACAAGATGGCGGCCTTCAGCGTCTCGTAGTCTCGAGCGTCTCTGGCGGGAAGGTCCCGACATGCGCGTTGAGCCTCTCCCGAGAGGTAGGGCGCCAGTATGCCGGCCCAGTCGGCGGCGGGCCACTGCTCGCGGTCGGCGGTGCGTTCGAAGAGTTCGAGGTACGCCTCGATGTCATCCTCGGGGGTCTGCTTGGAGAGGACGGCGTTGGGGGTCCTAGGGCCATCGCCGTGTCGGTCTAGCCTGCGGACAACTTCACGCACAGCGTTCTGTAGTTCAGTCTGACTTCGGAGGAGGGCGGCCAATTCGAGGCTGGCCATGGTTAGGCGGTGGTTGAGATCAGAGGAATACCCACATTCTCCACCATATGTGGGAGGTCGGGTGGGAAATACAACTCAGAGTGCAGTTTCAGGGGTTAGACACACGATGGCGCCCCTTGCTTTATTTCTCCAACAGGTTCAAACAAAGTCAGTTTTCACAAACAGAACTCAGACAGTAATATTCTTTGCATGAGGTCCCGGTTCCGAGGCGGGAGTCGTCACTGCAGAGGATGAGAGGGGATGTTAGCATACGGTCAGAGCACAAGGTAAGTACAAAGTTGGGGCCTGAGACACCCGGTCTAGGCAGTCTACCAACTAGACCTTTGTATAACTCTTTCTCTTCTTCTTTTCCAGGTTCCAGAGGAGGCCAGGAGGCTCCCCCGGAGGTAGGTAAGGGGGTGCGTATCTTTCTCTATCCACAAGGCACAGAAGAGTACTTTAGAGTAGAAGTACTCGGATACGGGGTGGTGAGTAAATTAGAGTAAAAGTACTTGGTATGGTACCGGGCGGGGATGGTACGGAGGGCCCCTTAGGCTCGGCCAACAGGAATATACACAAGCATTTATATTCGTATGTCTCTCTATCTACTGGGTGGCCGTGTCGGTACGACAACGGCAGTCAGGGGGTTAACACCAAGTAAGCGCTCTAGTTTCTAACGGTCTTCTTTCACCGGGCCTGGCGGCGCAAGCCAACTTAAACTCTCTTCAAAGGGTGAAATAAACATAACACGGGCCTGTCTTCTTTCACAGGGTGGTCGTGACACTTTATCTAGAGCCTGCTAGCTTCCATTAGTCTCTACGGGGTTATCTTCATTCAACAATCTTCAGTGTACAACACCACGGTGACACTCTTCATTCACAGTCTTCATTTAGCATCGACAGGGTGACTTCCTTCATTCACAATCTTCGTTATTATCCTTAGCTGCTCATTTGCCACTATGAGTGCCTCTTCTTAATAACACGGGTGATAGATAGTGAACGGTTTGTCTTACTGCGACCTTATGGAGCTGTTGGGCTGCCGTTTCCATCCGAGGGTCCCGTCTCCGCACTCGTCCCCGATACGAGCCAGGTGGGTCTCCAGCATGTATGCGGCTCTCCGTGTATATTTGTCTATGGGGGGCACACGCTCCTGCGTGTGCTTCCAGCCCCACTCCTACAAGCCTGGTGATGTGAGAATATAAGAGAGCAATTGAGTGGTGATACAAACGATCAAACAATAAACATAGTCCATACGTGAGAGTCCATAAGTGAGAGGAGTGTGGACTTACCATCCAACGCCGAGTGGACGGCATATGCTGCGCGAGCGTCTGTGTGTAGCAGGGATCTGATACTGCTAGGTGCGCAGGTTGTTTATAAAGGGCGCGGCTGACAGGCTGCGGCTGTCCTTAATTGCTAACCAGGGCGGCGGCCGGAATGAGGCGCAGCTGATTTAGAATTGCTCTGGGATAGTACACTGAGTCTATGACACGGCCGTGGGCGTGCCTGGTTGTCATGGTAACTCGCCCCTCCCCCTGAGGTGAGACCTGACACACTCCACAGTGTGTGTGTGTGTGTGTGTGTGTGTGTGTGTGTGTGTGTGTGTGTGTGTGTGTGTGTGTGGGAATGTGTGGACCCTGGACGGTCCCTCCATTTGTTTGCACAGTCCGGTCGAGAGGGTGGGCTGACCTGTTTTGGGGACCTGAGAGAGAGAGTGTGTGTGCGTGCCTGCACGGGCGTGCACACGTGTATGAAGCTGCATGTGTACTTTACATTTAGTGAGGCCTGGTCAATATGTATTAGTTGTCCTATATGAATACATATAATTTTCTCATTATGATTACCTTTTTATTCCCTATATATAAGGTAAATACTTTAATAATAGCTTGATGGTAAATATACCTTGGTAATACTACTTAGAGTGATATTTTATACCCTAAATATTTTGATAATTTCCCCCAGTACTGGAGAAGATTTTGACCTTTGGCCTTTCACCTTCAACCTCCAAGGAGGTAAAAGACAAAAAACCAGATATCAACATCATTCTGTGTTCGTTTGCATGATTATTTCCCATAAAATGGTACCAACCTCTGGAATAAATACACAGCAAAGAGTTATACTTATCTATACGTTTTAATAATCAAAAGCCCTAATAAAATAGTGTACAATAATGTTTGGCCCTATAGTCTACAACAATATAATATGAGCCTATACAATCATAAGAACAAATATGGTTACCGACAGAAGTCAAACGAATTAGCCACCGGTAGACCTCTGGACTCTCCATTCCGTCCGTGACCTCGGTGTCACATCATTTCTAGAGAGTGCCGATTCCATGGAACCGACAGTTATTTAATATTTCCAAGTTTTGAATATAGTCCAATCAGAATAGTTAATTTCTTCAGGGGGTGCTCTTGGCCATCCTCCCAATTTGAAGTGTCGTGTTGGACCTCTTCTTCCGGACTCTGCTCCCTATGTGTGGGTGTATGTGATGTGTTTTGTTCAATTAAATGTGCCAGTCATTATGAGATCATGTTTATGTGTGTATGTGAGCTTTCTTAAATGTGACAGTAGATCAACTAGTGTGTATGTGTATGTGTGTGTGTGTGTGTGTGTGTGTGTGTGTGTGTGTGTGTGTGTGTGTGGGAATGTGTGGACCCTGGACGGTCCCTCCATTTGTTTGCACAGTCCGGTCGAGAGGGTGGGCTGACCTGTTTTGGGGACCTGAGAGAGATAGTGTGTGTGCGTGCCTGCACGGGCGTGCACACGTGTATGAAGCTGCATGTGTACTTTACATTTAGTGAGGCCTGGTCAATATGTATTAGTTGTCCTATATGAATACATATAATTTTCTCATTATGATTACCTTTTTATTCCCTATATATAAGGTAAATACTTTAATAATAGCTTGATGGTAAATATACCTTGGTAATACTACTTAGAGTGATATTTTATACCCTAAATATTTTGATAATTTCCCCCAGTTCATAGACATCCCTAAGCCTCGCTTTGAGGGAGTCACAAGCTCGCTGATCTACAGCGCCGCTCACGTTACTGACAGCGTACTCGAGCTCGAGAAGCCGTTGGAGACGAGACACCTCCCTCCTCGCCTCCCGCGCCTTCCTTCTACCGTACCTAACTGCAAAATCTCTGATCCGCTCCTTGGCTTCTTCCCACCACTCCATCACACCCGTACAAAGCGACCTGATCCCTTCCAGGCCCCGGAAGAAGTCAACAAAGGTGGCTACGAACTCATCCTGTTCCAGGACACTGGAGTTCAACCTCCAGTATCCCGGACCAAAGACCGGGCCACCAGCCCGGACACGGAAAAGTACTCCGTCGTGGTCGGAGAAAAAGGTCGGGACGACCCTTCCCGACAACAGGCCCAAGGATTCCGAAACCAGAATGTAGTCCAGTCTCCTGGACACCCCCTGTGAGTTGCGCCATGTGGGACCGTCCAGTCGCGGCGTTACTTCCCTCCCCCATCTACCAACTTGAACAACCTCATCAATGTCTCCAACTTTTTGACACTTGTGTCCCCCCCACCCCCCAATTCACAATTAAAATCCCCCCCCACAATTACAACTCTATTAGTGACACAAAAAGGCAACATCTCCTCAAACATTTCCCCCCTCTCGGCCACTCTATGTGGAGCATACACTGCCAACACCCTCATTTTACACCCCCGATATTCTATATCTGCCCCTACTACCCTCCCCTGCCGCACTACTAAAACCTCTTCCACCCTCACCTCCCTACTACTGTAATATTCCCACCCCTGAAGAGTGAACCCCTCCCACACTCCATACTGCCTCCCCCCACCCCAAATTCCCTGCTAAATTTGACCACGTCCCCTCGATCTTTTAGATGTACCTCCTGCAAAAAGCAAATAGAAAGCCTCTGAGCACCCAGGAAGTAAAACACTGCCCTCCTCTTGATGTCATCCCTCAAGCCCCTTACATTAAAAGTCCCCACATTTAAAGACCCATCCATTGCTTAAAGAGGAAAAAAAAACAAGTAACATAGTCATCACATCAGATACAAAAGTCATAACAAATCCTTTATGGAGTCCCGTCGGGCCCCTTTTCAGATTTGTGCTTTAGCATCCCTTCAATAGGACGGTGTGTGTCCCCCCCCCCCTGCATAATTGGCGAATCAGGGCTGCCAAACATGCCTGCCAGTTTCCGCGCTTCAAAAGTCATGGTCCCACTCGCCACAAAGTCCCCCTCCACCTCTTCTTCAGCCCCCACCCCCATCTCTACAGACACTGCCTCAGCCCCAGCCCCCGTAATCTCCTGAGAGCTTGTCTCCGCTCCCGCTTCCTTCTGTATTTCCTCCAAAATTGAAGGGAATGTGATTGAGTTTCTCCGCCCCCCCTCTTCCCCTGCATCATCCCCACTTTCCCATATCGGGGACACCGGCTCTGGGAACATCATCCCCAGCTCCTCACTTCCCCCTCCCTCTTCCCTTTCTTCCACTCCTCCTCCCCCTCCATGAGAAACCCCCTCCTCCTCGACCCCTCCCTCCACCCTCACCCTCTTCACACCGTTGCTGTTCCCGAAGGTCGCTCCCGCCTTCCTTGCTCTGGTCGCGGCTTTCCTCCGGAGAGCTCTTGTCCCCCCCGTAGCAGGTTGAGATTCCGGGGTCAACGACCACTCCTCTCCGCTCCCTGCCAAAGCAGGCTGCACACATTCCTCAACCTCCACCTCTACAAGCTCTGGCGCAGGTGCCGGTCCTGGCTCTGGTCCTCTCTCGCTCGATGTCCTCGGCTCCCGTGCCGCGTTAGCGTAGGACGGCGTCTTCCTTGGGCACGCCCCCTCCAGATGGCCCTCACTTCCACATCCGTTGCAAATTAGCCTAAACGGGCAGATTTCGGTTTCTTGTCCGAGCGTCTTGCAGTATCCGCACCAGACAAATTCACAAGCGCCGTCCTTGTGCCCGTTCTTTCTGCACTTGCGGCAAAATGGTGGCTGTCTCATATAATAGAGGAAGCCTCTATCCGCCCCAATGCTGAAGAATGCTGGGGGGTGGGCCAAGCCATCCAGCCCCCCGGGGTCCGCCCGCAGAAGCACCTGCAGTTGGATTTTCCCCGTCCAAAACCCAACACTGTCCACAATCCTCCTGCATCCACCCAACACTTCACCGTAATTTTCTAGGAAATTTGCAATGTTGTCCCTTGTTACGTACGGGTTGTACATTTGTATGGTAATGACCCGGAAATTAGGCCTATCCAGGTTCTGTACTTCAAAGTCCGAAAAGGGCTTCTCACCTGCTTTCCTCCTCCAGGTCTCCAGCACGTCCTCAACCACCCCAGCTGTGCTGAAGGTGACGTCGAAACTCCTTTCCAGGGCGTTGTTCTGTAAACAGAACTAGGGGTTACGTATGTAACCAAAGTTATATAACAGCGAGCAAGGCTGCTCACTTATGGGAGTTTGCGCCCCCTAGCGTAAACACAGAAGCATTATATAAACTCACAGACAATTTTGGCTGGGACTTTGAGACGTGATGACGTTGAGAACCGCCCACCGGTGCGCTAGTATAAAAGCGCGTCAACGTCCCTTAGTCTCCATTCGATAACAATTGTTCTCTTCTCAAGCAACAAGAAGGGAATCCTAGTGAGCAGCCTTGCTCGCTGTTATATAACTTTGGTTACATACGTAACCCCTAGTTATATTAATCAGCTTAGCAAGGCTGCTCACTTATGGGAGACTTTATTAACTCCCTTATTGTCATCGCGAAGTCTGGACCCTTAGGGCCCGTACCATCTGTGAGCAAGGACCACAGTACGTCCCCAAAAGGACTACTGCCCCTCCTTGGGAAAGCCAACCAGGCCCAGGTCTGTCATAAGCGCCTAAGAGGAGCCGACAGAACAACCAGCTCAGCACCCTGGAGAAAACCAATGTCCCCCCAGGGAGCCGAGTCACTCCACTAACTGGAGGCCACGCTCAGGACCGCATGCGCCATCGGCGCTGCTGTCACATCCAGCCTATAGAAGGTGGCAAAAGTGGAAGACGATGCCCAACTTGCAGCGGAACAAACATCCTGAACAGAGACCCCCCTACAGAGGTCCCAGGATGACGCCATACCCCTCGTGGAATGCGCCTTCAACCCTATGGGAGGCACTATATTCCTACCAGAGTAAGCCCGCTCTATAGCCTCCACGATCCACTGGGAAAGCCTAATCTTCGAAGATAGGCAGTCCCACAGTCTTGGGATCCCAGGAGACAAACAGCTGTGTAGTCTTCCTTGTCGCCTTAGTTTTGTCCAAATACAACCTCAATGCCCTCACCGGACAGAGGTTATGCCTCCTCCTCTCCTCCTCAGAGGCAAAGGGGGGCGGACAGAACGCCACCAGGTCCATCGGTACCGGGGTAGCCAGGCGGTTCTTAGGTAAAAACGCCGGATTGGTCTTCATGACCACCCTAGCATCCCCATTAAACCTCATGCATTCCGCACTCGTGGACAACGCATGGATATCACCGACCCTCTTAGCGGTCATCAAAGCTTATTAACAACGCTGTCTTCAGCGACAATAGCTTCATACCCAACTCCTCCAAGGGCTCAAACGGTGGTCGGGACAGAGAGTCCAGAACCAAAGCAAGGTCCCATGAAGGGACCAAAGACTTAGTCACCGGAAGGAGACGACTAGCCCCCTTCATGAACTGGCGTACCAGCGGGAGCTGGCCCACCGTCTTGTCCTCAAACCGATGTGGCAGGCAGAGATAGCAGCCAGATACACCTTGACAGTACCAAAGGCTCTGCCTTTATCCAAGAGGTCCTGGAGGAACGACAGAACGACCCTCACTGGTGCTTGAAAAGGCACCACTTGAGCTGGTGAACACCAGTCCTCAAACAATCGCCATCTCAAATCATGCGCAACAGAACCCTGCCCGCGAATATTTGAAGTGAAAACACCACCAAATAGCCGTCCAAAGCACCCAGGCCTAGAAGCGGCCTCACGCCCCCCCCCCCCCCTTTCTCTTGCGAGAAGCAGCGGGGTAACACCGGTGCCGTCCTGCCCTATGGACGCCCCATGAATAGCCCATCCTCTCACAAGAGGTGGGTGCACAGGAGCCCTCATTTACCAATGAGAAAGCAAACGGGCGTGACCTACCGGGCCTGGGACAGCTCCCGTAGGAAACTGACCCAGTCGTGGGTTATACCACCCCACACATCGGCTCACGCCCTCCAAGAAGTTTCAGGCGGTGACAGCGTCAGTTCTCATGTATTATTTATTCAAGAAAAAACAATACAGAGCAGATACAGAAAACAGAAAAACAACAGTAATACTACAGAAAATGTACAGGGGCTAAGAGCGTGCACATTTCCTGATCAACCTCCATTCTCCCTCCGAGGACCGAGGGTGGGGCCCGAGACCCCTACCCTTATCGAGGTCCCTCATAGGGGAAGGAGGTGGGGCAAGTCCCGACCGGCCATTATCCCTAGAACGTGGTCCAAAAGGCGAGGTCCGAGACCCCTCCCTGACAAGCCCGGGACCGCAAGGCGGAGGGGAGAGAGACAAAGACGTCCAGTCTGGCCCCCTACAGCTGCCCCCATCGGTCGTGCCCCTCAGGAGAGCACGTCCCGTAGGACGGGGAAGGGCGTCGGCCCCCCACTCCGAGACGGCCCTGATGGCGCATCACGGTCGGAAAAGCCACGCCGTCCACTCCAACAGCCCTCCTGGTCGAACTTAGGGGGGTTATGGGGACCCCTCTCAGTCTGCCCTGGCGGAGGGCGGGGGTCACCCTAGCCTGCACCGTCGACCCACGTCCTAGGAAGGCCACCGCAGCGACCAGAGGGAACGCCACGGCCCCGTGCAGCAGGGGCGAATCCACCTGTTGCACGTCATCCACGTTCCCCTGCCCGGCGACGTCGGCCTTGTCGAAGGCGACCCCGTTGTACGGCATCCCCTCATCCATCACATCCACAGGTCGTGGGGGAAGAGACGGCGCGTTGCGGATGCCGGTCCGCGGGGCCGGGATGGGCCACGCCCGGGGGGCAGTCGTCCTCGGAGCCGCCCGAGGCAGTCCTCCGAAGAACCTCGCCGTGGGTTTCGGGGTTCCGACGACCTGCCGATTCTCCGGCCTGTCGAAGTGCATCCGCACTTCACGGAGGCGCGACTCCCTAAGGCCAGGGGACCTCATGCTGTTGCACGGGGTGCAGGAGGGGCCCTCCCCCGTGAGGGCATTCTCCGCGTGAGCCGTCCCCAAGCAGTAGAGGCAGAGACTATGTCTGTCTCCTCCCTCTATGAAACCCCTGCAGGCCTCCAGAGCGCAGGTCCTCCGTGGAGGGCCTCTGCGGGACCCCCGTGCCGCAGACATTCCGCGCTGGGCCTCATCCTCTTTGATCTGGACGAGGGCGTCCCGTTGGGCCTGGTATGCCCTCTGTGTACGCTTAATCCTACATCGTACGATCATGTCAGAGAAATCCAGGCAGTGTGTACACCGCCCCGGTTTCTCCATCGCCTCCACGGCGTGGCCGTAGCCCAGACAGTACAGACACTCGTCGTGCCTGTCGGCCCGGGCGATCAGGCCCGGGCACGACCTGCAGGTCTTCTGCGGACGCTGGCTGTCGTCGTCCTCATGGGCGCGACGTTGCCGACGGCGGGCTCTGGTTGCCACAGACATCCTCAGCTAGGATGTAAAGGAAACAATAAAGCAGGTTAGTATCCAGTCATGTAAAGTGGGTAGGACAGAGCTATCACTAGCAGTCGCGAAAGCCGTCACTTTATTGAACAAGATACAAGCGGGGACTCAAGACAGGGCTGTCGCCAGCTACTGTAGAGGCGCCGCGGGCGTGTGGGGGCTTAGCAGGGCCGTCGCTAGCCGCCCCCACAGTCCGTCACAGCATGGGAACCACATTGCACCAGCCCTGTGCTGCCCGGGTCAGTGGGCAGACAGTTAGCGACGCCGCACGTAACGCGCCCGTGACGAGCCGAGCTGGCAGGTAGTCTCAGTAGAGAGAGGTCTCGTCGTAGGAGAACGTCACTCAATTAGGACTTAAACCGACAATTGTCGGCAACCTATGAGGAGCCATGTGCGTGAGGTGCCAGCCTCATCGCAGACCGTCATGCAACGTCGAGACCTGGGGTCTCGCAGGTTGCCCACCTTCGAGAGACTGAGCTGGCAGCGTCTGAGTGGTATTCTCAGGGCAGGGCCAGCTCCCGCTGCTGCGAGAGTGGTCGCTTTACCCTGCAGGGCCAAGAAGCGTGGACGAAAGGGCCGCAGGTAGGGCCTGCCGATTATAGGGCTCGGCCTCGGTTACACATGTAACCTCTAGTGGCGGCCAACCGGCAGCCACGTTTAGTGAGGGTCCAGGCAGGAAGTGGCATGCCGCTGCGAGCAGCCGCCTCATCCTGTAAGGTCAAGAGAGGCGTGGGCGGACATCGCAGGCAGGGCTCGCCGATTAAGGAGCCCTAGTTACGTCAGTAACCTCCGCTTCAATGGCCGCTCTTACAAGCTAAGAGCAGCGATAGCTGAGTCGCAGACCGCCACATCAGTGGGGTGCGAAGCAGCAGCCCGAGCCATCAGCCACGTAGGCGGAGGCTCCGTGGGCGAACACGCTACCAGCATGGATCGCTGATTCATGCCACCCGGGTTACTAACAGTACCCTCGAGTTTTATCAATCAGTTTCACAGGGCTGTAAGTTTCAGACAACACGCTGCCGTGGGCTCGAAGGGCCGCGGGACGTCGTGTGTGGAAGCTGGGGAAAGAGCTATCACTAGCTGTTCACCCAGATCGTCAGCACAGCGTGAGAGCTAAACAGGCATATCACTATATGCTGTTTGAATCATCGGGGCGTCGGAGAGCGGCGCCTCCATGCAGGGGACCAGTGCCTGGCTCCTTGTTTCAGAGCGGCAGTGTAGGCCTTCTGTGCAATAGAGGTTGCCATAGCCCAGGCAGTAGAGACACTCGTCATGCAAGTCGTCATGGGCGAGCAGGCCCTTGCAGGTCTTGCACGCCCCTTGTATGCACTGGCTGTGAGCGTCCGCCCGGGCGCGGCGGCGTTGGCGACGGGTTGTGGTCGGGGACTCTGCCATCACACGAGGCTTAGAAGCACGTGGAAACGAAGAGCAGAGTTACAAGCAGCCACGTACGTGGAGGCTTCGTGGGCGAACACGTTACAGGCAAGGCTCGCTGGTTCATATAACCCTGGTTACAACAGTAACTGCGAGTTTAATCAATCAGTTTCACAAGGCTGCGCGTTTCAGATCACCACGCCGCCGCGGGCTCGAAAGGCCGCGGGACGTTGTATGTGGAGGCCGAGAGAAGAGCTATTACTAGCTGTTAACGCAGGCCGTCAACACAAACGTGAGAGCTAATCAGAAATATTACTATATGCTGTTTAGAATACACGGCGCCACGGGCTAGAAGGCCGCGGGGCGTTGTATGTGGAGGCCGAAAAAAAGAGCTATTATTAGCTGTTAATGCAGGCCGTCAACACAAACGTGAGAGCTAAGCAGAAATATTACTATATTTTTGTGCAGCTCACCACGCCGTCACGGGCTTCGGGGCCGCGGGACGTGCGTGTGCTGTGTCGGCTACACTAGCTGTTAAAGCAGGCCGTCACCACAGACGTGAGAGCTAAGCAAAAATATTACTATATTTTGTGCAGCTCACCACGCCGTCACGGGCTTCGGGGCCGCGGGACGTGCGTGTGCTGTGTCGGCTACACTAGCTGTTAAAGCAGGCCGTCGACACAGACGTGAGAGCTAAGCAGAAATATTACTATATCTTGTGCAGCTCACCACGCCGTCACGGGCTTCGGGGCCGCGGGACGTGCGTGTGCTGTGTCGGCTACACTAGCTGTTAAAGCAGGCCGTCGACACAGACGTGAGAGCTAAGCAAAAATATTACTATATCTTGTGCAGCTCACCACGCCGTCACGGGCTTCGGGGCCGCGGGACGTGCGTGTGCTGTGTCGGCTACACTAGCTGTTAAAGCAGGCCGTCAACACAGACGTGAGAGCTAAGCAAAAATATTACTATATCTTGTGCAGCTCACCACGCCGTCACGGGCTTCGGGGCCGCGGGACGTGCGTGTGCTGTGTCGGCTACACTAGCTGTTAAAGCAGGCCGTCAACACAGACGTGAGAGCTAAGCAAAAATATTACTATATCTTGTGCAGCTCACCACGCCGTCACGGGCTTCGGGGCCGCGGGACGTGCGTGTGCTGTGTCGGCTACAGCGGGCTAATGGTAGCAGCCACCGATGCCGGCACACGTGTGGAAACTAACAAAGGGTCGAGACCGTTTCTAGCCCGTCACACGTTCGGGACCTTAAGTCACGGAAGTTTGTGTGGAAGCAAAAACACGCTATTGCTAGCCGTGTCAAAGACCGCCACACGGGTAAAGAAACTTAGCAGGGCTCGAGCCACCACACAAGTTACATCACCCACCAAGTTATTATTAACCTTGGTTAAGGAAAAACGGACTTACCGTTTTTCTTTACTTCTCGAAGCCTCTAGGAAAGCAGTTTCCGCGGTACCGAGAAGTTTTCTCGTCCTTATGGAAATAACTCAGATGCTAAACCTTAGGGAGACTTCGCTTGCGCTGTGTTACACACATGAGAAGAAACAAATGAATGGAGACTAAGGGACGTTGACGCGCTTTTATACTAGCGCACCGGTGGGCGGTTCTCAACGTCATCACGTCTCAAAGTCCCAGCCAAAATTGTCTGTGAGTTTATATAATGCTTCTGTGTTTACGCTAGGGGGCGCAAACTCCCATAAGTGAGCAGCCTTGCTAAGCTGATTAATATAACACATTTTCCACCTTGAGTTTCAGGTGGGCCAAAATGACGTGCCTTCCGAAGACCTCACGCTGCATCATGGGAGCAGCCTTCTGTATCCATCTGAATCTCAGCGTATTCCGCAGTCCAGCTTTGGGAATAGACGAACCCGCCAAGGGAGCCACTGAAAAAAACAAGAAGACGTCTTCCAGAGCTCCCACAACTTCATCCAAACTCTTCTGTTGCCAATCGTTCCAAAAATCGTTTTTTCAGCGTTCAGCGTTTCACTTGATCTTAGCCAAAAGGCCGAGAAGCGATAACCCTTAAACTGACTGCTGTGAAGTCCGCTTCCTAGGCTAACGACATACCCACACGGTCACTTAGTCATCACCATATGCCCACTTGGGCATTAGCATGACAATGACCTCTGTGACCTCTTTAAGAGTACAGCTACACGACTCTGGGTGTTTTTGCAAACGCACATTTCTATGTGCGTTTGGGCCTTTCAGCCAGACGCAAACGGCGTTTTCGGCCACTCAAACGGAGGTTTTTGGCAACGGATAAATAAGTGGAGATTTTCGAAAAGATCCGGATGGGGGAGCTCTGTAGTCATGCAAAACTTGAGTTTTTGAGGAAGGATGACGTCACCTCCCTAGTCGCGCATGTTCGTTGTTGCTTTTAACACTGAGCATGCTCATCAATTCATGGATTGAAAAACGAACAACTTCCAGGGTGAACGCGAGGTTACCATAGAAACGACAACAAACACGATGGCAGCGCAGCCTCACCTTCTAATATAAACACAAACCCCATTCTGCTGAAATCATGTATCTAAAATGAATAGGCCTAATTTCAATCAATTATGAGAAATAGCTTGGATGTTAATGCCATCTAGTGGAGTCATGAAGTAACAAAAGCATAGCTGTCTCGCTAGCCTAGGGACTACTTCCTCGACTTGTAATAATTTGCTTCGCTGGTTCGCGCCCCACTGCTTCCACTGTTTTTACAACCGCATACTTTTTAATAGTTTTTGGATTAAGGTTGGTGAAGGATGCGTTGCTCCCCTGCTTGCGGTTATGTGCGGTTATGTATACAAGCAGGGGAGCAACACATCCTTCACCAACCTTAATCCAGTCTTTTTAATGCAACCTTAATCCAAAAACTATTAAAAAGTCTGCAGTTGTAAAAACAGTGGCGGCAGTGGGGCGCGAACCAGCGAAGCGAAGCAAAGCATATATTACAAGTGTGCGTAGTAGTCCACTAGGCTAGCGAGGCAGCTGGCAAAATTGGGTTTGTGATTATATTAGAATGTGAGTTCTAAAGTTGCTCATTAGACGGAGCCCTGTCTGCACGTACTACCGGGTTACGTGAGGGGATTTATTGGGAAACCAGCTCACCGTGCATGCTCAGAACATTTTTCTATTGCGTTACATATTTCTTATCGCCACCTACTGGCATGGCATGCTTGTTGGAGTCAAAAATGATCGTTTTGGGTTGTATGTGTGGACACAGATATCTTTGTCGTATGGGCCCCTGCCCATACGACAACGGAGTACGAAAATATCCGTTTTATTAAAGATTGAGTACGTATAGCCTGGGCCTAAGGACCCATTGGCCACACCAGTTCTCTGGTGTAGGAAATGGGCGTACAATTGAGTCTCTCCAGACCGTAATCCGCCGGCAGGCAATTTCTTTTTGCCAACGGCTGATTCGGTCTGGCTTATTAGCCAGGCTACACATGGGGGGCGTGGTTTGAAAATGTGGGTGTGGCCTATCAGAGCGTAGAACAACTCTGGTCTCTCTTCATGACGGATACAAAACTATATGTTGTGTTTGGCCCTAGGGGTTTATCAATTGTCTGGGGCCATTGTCACTTGCTCCCCGAGTGGGAATCGAATTAGAGTCAGTTACATTGACCACTACGCCATTGCCCACCCTCCACCTTGAACAGATCCAGATTTTATATAAAGGGATATTAGCTGGGTATAAATAGAGCTAGAATGTTTAAACAGCACTGGTTCGGATCATGTTAAAACCACCATCGTCCCCGAGGTGGATTCGAACGACCAACCTCTTGGTTTACAGCTAAGCGCACTAGTCCACAGCGCCACACAAGGCTGTTGAGTGTTGAAGCAAAAGTGTGTGTATTGAATATGGATTTGGAGTCCCAGGGGCACGGCCGCTGTGCGCCCCGCAGCCACTGGTGAAGATTCCAGGGGGGTGCTTAAGAGTGGGTACCCGGGTTCGGATGGAGAGCCGGGTTGTGGGTTTAGCTGGCTTCGGGCCTGGCACCCCGGTGGGGGCCCAAGGCCCCCAGGGGCCGCGTGGAGAGCCGGGCAAAATGCCACATTGTGTGTTTTTCACGCTGTTCATGCTTTTCAACGCTTTGAAGATTTTTCACTTGCACTCCGGAATTCATGTACTCCTTCCATCCCCCTCACCCGCGGCCACACCCCCGCCCACATTGGGGGCGTGGTTGGACAACGTGGGTGTGGCCTATCGGCTCAGGGCTGCGGTTTAAAGCTACGGCCGTTGCTTGTCGCCTTGGGGGGTGTGGTTTAAGGCTGTGGTCTTGGCCTATCGGCTGGAGGGGGTTGTTTAAGATGTGGGCGTGGTCTGTCGGCTTGGGAGGGTGTGGTTTAAAGCTCTGGGTGTGGCCTATCACCTCAGGGGTATGGTTCAAAGCTGTGGGCGTGGCCTAAGAGGTTGGGGGCATGTTGTGTGGCCTGTTGGATTGGGGGTGCGGTTTAATGATGTGGGTGCGGCCTATACGCTTTGGGGGGGGGCAACAAGTTAGTGCTGCACATGATCTAGTGTTTTGTCATTCAGTCTGCCGACATGAAAACGCTTACAGCACCTGGTATTCCCAGGCAGTCTCCCATCCAAGTACTGACCAGGCCCTATCCTGCTTAGCTTCCGAGATCGGACGAGATAGGGCGTAATCAGGGTGGTATGGCCGTAAGCGACAGCAGAGGTGGCCGGCACGGCTTATGTACACAGCAGATGGCTTTGGCCAATGTATTTCATGAAAAAGCTTATGGCACCTGGTATTCCCAGGCAGTCTCCCATCCAAGTACTGACCAGGCCCTACCCTGCTTAGCTTCCGAGATCGGACGAGATCGGGCGTGTTCAGGGTGGTATGGCCGTAAGCGACAGCAGAGGTGGCCGGTACGGCTCATGTACAGTAGATGACAGTCCATTTTTTTTGACCACAGAAACATGGTTAAAACAATATGTGTCAGCCACATCTCTATTTATTCCAAATAGGCCGTTATTTTTACATTCAACAAGGCGAAAGAGAGTGCACCGTTCCCGACGTCACTGCAATGCCGGGTCGATGCGTGGAGTGAACGGAGCAAGCCCCTTTTTCAACTCCTCAGTCAAAAAATCTGTTTAATATTTAGTCCCCATATAGGGGACATATCAGATATTAAACTGATAAGAACAGATTTTATTTATTTTTTCGATAAAAAATTATTTCACTTTTTGCAATACATTTCATGCTGTTCTTTGATACATTTTGTTTATTTTTTCGCAGTAAAGTTGTTTCTCATATTATGGCATCATTTACATCACTAAAAAAACGTTTCCTTTAAAAGAGCACCTGCATAAATTTAGTTACATCAAGGATAAGAGCATTAAAATCTGTCTCATATTTGAAAAAAACAGATACAAAGGCATGATGATGTAAACACAGGTTTAAAAGGGAGTGTTTAAAAGTGCCATTGAAAAGCAAAAAGTTCAGTCATTTTCAGTTCGTAAAAAAGTGTCTGTTAAAAGGTGGATGATGTTGAAAGACTCTCTTCTCATTGTTTTCTGTTCAGTTATTTGGTGTGCAGGAGCGGGGTGAGATCCTAACAATAAAATATCACCACCCTGTCCCCTCCAACAGGTCAGGTCTCTCGGGACCTGTATTCGGCCGGTCAGCGAGCATCCTCTCTCTCTGCTCGTCTTGCCAGTCAGTCTGCCTGCGGGCCTGACCCTTTTGTTTTGTGGGCTTCGGTCTCCCTCGTCCGAATGAGCGCAGAGGCCATTCTTCTTTGTGACTGCGTCCTAGGGCCTGCCGCCTGCGGCTTCGGCTGTGCGCACCGTTGCCGCGGCCATACGGATCACAGCCACGGGGGGGATGTGCATGCGCTTGCTCACCAGCAGGTTGCGGGTGGTCCATATGGCGTCCTTGATGGCGGCTAGGGTGAGCCAGAGGTTGTTGTACTCTGCTTTCGTTAGGCGCTCCTGGCCCACCCCATACAGCACCAGCTGTGCTGTGAGACCACCCCCTACCGGTTGAGTACGGGAAAGTATCAGGGAGCCGGCTGTCGCCCACTGGTCTACGGCACCGCGGCACTCCCAGAGTAGGTGCCTCACCGTCTCCGGGGCGCCACAGCCAGGACGGGGGCACGTTGAGTGTGCTGCCATGCCCCGGGAGTGCATAACAGCTCTGACTGGGAGGATGTCGTGGGCCACCATCCACGACAGATCCCGGAGTCTGTTGGGGAGAGCAGGATGGTTCACATTGTGCCACACCTTCTGGGGCTCACCGACTGCGAGCCCGGGCACTGGACTCACTGTTTCCCGCTCCTGCACAAGAGAGAGAAGAGAGCGGTGGTCAGTTAAAACATCCACGTCCTGTTCGAGGTTAAAATGCTGTACAAACTTTTTGATTATAGCATAGGCAGGTGGCAGGTTAAAAGACACTGGGAAACGGAGATCAACTGGTGAAAGTCTGAGGTGTGTGAGATAAGACCCCATGCAGTATCTGGCCATAGCGGTTGTCTTGTTCTCTCTGGATGGGGCTGTAGCATATTGGATGTGCAGTGTGGTGTAGAGGCTGCCAAAAAATAAAAACAGGTCTGGGACTCCCTTCCCCCATTTCTCCTTTGGCTTCTTCATTACATCACGCCTCAGTCTCTCCCACTTTGAACCCCACAGGAAGTAAAAAATGGCTCGCTCCAGGGCTAAAATCACTCATCGAGGCGGCATAAAAACTGAGGAGACAGATAACAGCAAGGGTAAAAATCACAGCTTTGATGATTAAAACCTTCCCTTCTATCGTCAGTCTTCTAAGTCCCCAGTACCCCAGTCTCGTACTAGGTCTGGCCAATTAGAGTCGCCCCCTCCCTGTCTGTCAAATTTTACCCCCAGTACCTTCAGGTCAGTCTGGGTCACAGTCAGGGGTAGTCCTGTCATGTCAGTCGCTGTCCATGGTCCATAAAATTGGGCTTGGGTTTTGTTTCTGTTTAATTTAGCCCCACAGGCCCGTCCATAAAAATCGGTCAAGTCCAGCGTCCTGTCAACAGATGTACGGTCAGTGCATAAAATATTCACGTCGTCCATGTATAAAAAACACTTGGCTGTATCCCCCCCACTCCCTGGAATATTTACCCCTTTGATCCATTGGTCCTTTCTCAAGATCTGTGCCAGCGGTTCGATGGCGGCGATGTAGAGGAGGGCGGATAACGGACATCCCTGACTTGACACCACAGTGCAAATCTACTGCATTTGTCAGGTGCCCATTTACAACAAATTTACTGCTGATGTCTCTGTACAGCAAACCCACCCACTCTATGAACCTCCCTGGAAACCCCAGTTTTTGCAGTACCTTAAAGAGGTACTGGTGCGAGACCCGATCAAAAGCTTTTTCAAAATCTAAATTTAGTGCTATTAGCCGCATGTTTCTGTCTCTCGCATAACAGATGGTGTCTCGGATCAGTACGAGGTTGTCTGTGATCCTCCTCCCCGGTAAGGCACAGGCTTGATCCGGGTGAATCACCTCCCCTAAAACCATGGACATCCGTGAGGCTAAAAGCTTACTGAAAAGTTTGCAGTCAAAATTTAAAAGCGTGATTGGTCTCCAGTTTTTTAGGTCAGTCTTGTCATCTTTTTTGTGTAATAATGTCACTATCCCTAACCTAAAACTGTCGGGTAGTCGATCTAGTCTTTCTAGGTCTTTAAAAACAGTCAACAAGTCATGTGCTAAAATGTCCCAGAACGTCAGATAAAAGTCTAACGGAAGTCCGTCGTTGCCTGGGGACTTCCCTTTCTTAAAACTTCTTAAACATTTATCCAATTCTAAAGGCGTAAAATCCTGGGATAAAAACACACTGTCGGAAACCGTTTTGTCTAAAAACGCTAAAACCTCTGTCATTGTGTTCAAATCGATATCCTTTTCAGCATATAAATCTTTGTAAAACACTTCCACCACCTCCTTAATTTCATCTACATCTTCCACCACCTCCCCATCCTCTCCTTTTAACTTTACCATCCCCTCCTCCCTATTAACAATCTTTCTAAAGAAATATCTTGTGCATTTCTCTCCTTCAATTTCTCTTTCTCTGCTTCTTAGAATTATTTCTTTACTCCTGATTTCTGCTAAAACCAACATCTCTTGTTTGACTTCATTAATCATCTCATTAAAATCATGCCCATGCTGCTGGAAATTAAAATACCTCTGTAGTCTTTTCTGCAGCCCCAACATGCGTCTGTCTTCCCTAGCTTTCTTTCTCTTACCTGTCTCTCTAAAGAAAGTCTGGGTCCTTCCCTTCACCATCTCCCACCAGTGTGCTCGTGAATCGTAGCAGTCTTGAAGGGTCTGCCATTGACTGTACTGCTCCCTGTACTGACTACCTAACTCCTTATCCTCTAACAGGGAGCAGTTCAGTTTCCACAGACCCCTCCCTATCGTCACACCTGAGGGAAGTGAAAGGGTGGTGGAAAGCATAGCGTGATCAGAAAAGAAAACAGGGGATAAAGTAGCATCAGTTGGCGGGCAGTCCCGTGTAAAAACATAATCATAATAATCATAATCATAACATAAAAACATAATGGTGCCGTCACCACTGTGCCAGGTGAAGCCCTCCTCTCTAGGATGCAGGGTTTTAAAACAGTCAGTTAACTTTAAATCCCTACAAATGCCCTGCAGTAAAACCAACGGCTTATCAACTCTAAAATCCTCCCCTGCCCCTCGCCTGTCTTTCCTGCTTAAAACACAGTTAAAATCCCCCCCTACCACTAAAGGATCCCTACCTAGCATGTGGGGCTGCAGGTCTTCTAAAAGGCTGTATCTGCTGTTCTTGTCGTTAAAACCATAGACATTGAGTAGGTTAAAATCCCTCCCCAAGTAAGTCAGATGTGCTAAAAGCGCCCGCCCGTCTCTCACCACTGTGCTATCCTTCACCAGAATGTGGGGGTTTTTGACTAAAATGGCCACGCCGTCCGCCCTGTTCTCATTGGAGCCACTCCATAAGGAGGGCCCCACTGTCCATTTCTCCCCCCACTCGCTGTATGACTTTAAAAAGGGCAACGAGCATTCCTGCAATAAAAACACATCAGACTTAAAAGCGTTGAGGAAGGATAAAACAGTCTGGGCTCTAACTCCCGACCTCACGCTTCTCACATTTATGGTGGAAACAGTGAAAGCCATGAGTATAGTTAAAGAAAATAGACCAGCCATTTTAAAAGACTAAAAACCTAGCAGGTTAAAAACATTCTAACACAGAGGCATTTACGTCATGTCCACATAGCCCTTCCTGGCAATCTATGTTATTAGATGCCAGGTTTTTAGACATGTGCTCCTCACTAGGCCGCTCGGTCATCCTCATGTCGTGTATTGTTTTATTTATTTTTTATTTTATTTATTTAGAAAAGCAATCATAATACAACATTATAATTAGCGATTCAAGGATTACACAGTAAAGTCCAAAGACTTATTTCCACTGGGGTCCTCTCACACTGAACAATACTTTAAAATACATCACAAATACATAACAGTAGGCCTACATATACATTACATACACAACACAACAATTACATCCCTATCCATCCCTCTAAGATGACCCTTTATAGGGGAACCTTTTCCAGTAGCCATTTTTTTGTCTTCTGTTTAAATGTCCTCAAATTGGAGGTCAGTTTAACACTGGGTTCCAGGCTATTCCACTGTGTGGCTCCTATATAAATGAATGAGCCTTTGCCCACTTTAATTTAAAAGCAGGGAGCACCACATCTGCAATACTGGCTCTGGTGAAATGGTTGTGTACCTCGTTTACCTGCCTGAAACATGTTCTTAAAACTTCTGGGACCTCTCCGTATTTAATTTTATGGACCATGTTAAGTCTAGCCATTGTAACCTTTGATTCTACTGGGAGCCAGTTCAGCTCTCTGAACTGGTTCCTTCCTATATGGGTTCTGGGTTCCATCCCTAGTATAACCCTGATCAGTCTATTTTGAGCTGACTGTAGCTTTGTTTTAAAAGACTTAATCAAGCCCTCGAACCACGATGTACACGCAAAATCAAAGTGGCACAGGATAAGAGAGTTGGCCACAACTAATTTTGTCTCCCTATCCATGTATCTTGCTGTTCGAGCTAGAAACTTAGTCAGTCCGGAGACCTTGTTTAGCACCTTGCTGGCCATATTTCGGCCGTCTAAGTTACCCTCTAAAATACAACCCAGGTATTTCACTGATGATTTTGCTGCTATGAATTCCGAATTTATTTTGATCTTATTTTGATCTCGTCTGTGCTTCTTCCTAATTTGATTTTCGAGCCAAAAATAATTGATTCTGTCTTCCCTGAGTGTAAAGATAACTTATTATCTATAAGCCAGGAACTAACATTGGCTACTTCCTCACTTAGGGAGCTTTCTAATGTGGTTTGATCCTTGTGGGACATTAGCAGTGCAGAATCATCAGCGTACAGGAACAAAGCTTTTTTACAGTTACAAGCATCTGTCATATCATTCACGTATTCCTTCGGTGTCGAGGACGTGGTAGGGCAGTTTAAATCGAAAGTAGCAGCAAAGTGGTCAGAGTTTTGGGAACTATCTGGAAAGTGAGCTCTACCTTTCTTCTCCTCAGCTCCAAGAGCTTGAGGAGACAGTTCTGACGCTGTCCTCTTGGCACCTGGCTGGGCATTGGGGAGGGAGGCATCACTGGGTTGGCTCTCACTATCTCCTCTCTCCTCCACCCCACTTGATGCGACGGTCATGAGACTGCCGGTCTCGTCAGAGTTAACACTCTCATGACCGTCGTTCTCCCCTGGCTCCACCCTCTCCTCTCCAGCTCCGCCTCCTGCCTGGATCACCCCATCTTCCTCGACCACACCCGCTGATGGAGTTATCACAGGCTCCTCCCCTTCCCCCGCCTCACCTGACTCCACACCACCAACCACAGGGCTCTGTGGGGGAATCTGATGATCGGTGCCATCAACATCAGGGTGTATGTTGGCCGCGTTAGCCTCGTTAGGCAAAAAGTTTGGTCGGCCATTTTGTGTATTCTGTTTGGCCTTGTTGGCAAAGGATTTCGGGCAATCTCTGAAAAGATGGGTTTTTGCTCCACAGAGATTGCAGCTTCTGCCATTGGTACAGTTTTCAAAAGCATGTCCAATTTCTCTACATTTCCTACATACAATGTTTTTGCATGCCAGATGCCCAATCTCACCACACTTGCGGCAGAGTTTGGGTTGGCCGAAATAGTAAATGTAGCCCCTGTTTTCTCCCAAAACTATAACAGATGGAATCGGCATTAGGCCGTTGAAATCCTGGCGTTCTCTGTGTTGTTTGACCCGGACCTTCCAGCTACAATCCCAAATGCCATCAGCGTCCTTCACCTTGGTAGGTCTGGCCATCACCGTGCAATATCTAGCCAGCCATGCCATGATATCCTCCTCTCCACCATTTTCCACCATTTTCATTGAACATCCTGATGGTTACCACTTTATCGGCAGCATCATTCAGTTCTTCCAGGTGGAAGCCTTTAAACTGGTCTTTAACTTTTTCATACTGTTTCCAAAACGTTGTCTTGTCGTGGGAACTGGTAAAACTTACATCAAAGCCTTTGTTCAACGGTAGTTTGAACAAGCAGTTGATGGCAGCTACAGTCGTTTGTGTTGCACCTAGGATAAACCTCTTGGAGAAGTCTGCCCTGGTCAACGCTCTACGTCAACGTGTCATCCGTGTTAAAACGAATGGTGTGGTGCCTCCGCATGCCGGCACGGAGGGCCGACATGGTGGAGGCACCTCCACCTACAAACAGCTAAAACTAGATAAATACTATACACGGTTAAAACACTAAAACCAGATGAAAGGTAAAGGGCAACAGCTAAAAGCTAAAAATCCCAAAGGGGGCAATAAAAACTTGAAACTGCTTACCCTGTACCCTGGATTGGTCAGTAGTTGTCAGGTTCCAGCCAGAAGAGGTCGCCCACTATCCTGGATGAACCTACATTCAATTAAACAGGACAAAAACACTAGACAAAGAAACACACACAATAAAAAAAATCCACAACAATGAACCTCCAAAAACTAGGAAAGGTTGGGCCACGTAGAGACTCAAACTATACCTATAAATTCGAGGCGATCGCAGTCTTAGCCAAAACGCCGAGAAGCAATAACCCTTAAACTGACTGCTGTGAAGTCCGCTTCCTAGGCTAACGACATACCCACACGGTCTGACACCCACTTAGTCATCACCATATGCCCACTTGGGCATTAGCATGACAATGACCTCTGTGACCTCTCTAAGGACCCATTGGCCACACCAGTTCTCTGGTGTAGGAAATGGGTGTACAATTGAGTCTCTCCAGACCGTAATCCGCCGGCAGGCAATTTCTTTTTGCCAACGGCTGATTCGGTCTGGCTTATTAGCCAGGCTACACATGGGGGGCGTGGTTTGAAAATGTGGGTGTGGCCTATCAGAGCGTAGAACTACTCTGGTCTCTCTTCATGACGGATACAAAACCATATGTTGTGTTTGGCCCTACCTCTGGTAGGGGTTTATCAATTGTCTGGGGCCATTGTCACTTGCTCCCCGAGTGGGAATCGAATTAGAGTCAGTTACATTGACCACTACGCCATTGCCCGCCCTCCAACTTGAACAGATCCAGATTTTATATAAAGGGTCGAGTTCCATCTTCGTCCTTTTTTTGTTCCAATTGTTTAACATTGTTTCAACTTCCAGGCCACCGATTGGCCGGTGCCCGGATCGTGCAGCCTCGAGCATGCCCCTGTTTCACATCGGGCATGGTCCCGCCCCCTCTGTTTCCAAAACAGCACGGTGGCGGCCATCTTGTTCTCGTCATGCAGAGGAGGTACAGTGGGCGGTGGATGGAGGTATTCATATTTTTTTAATAAATCGTACAAGGTGTTTGGAAAATATTTAAAGGCAGCAGGGCTTTCTCCAGGGGCCAATAAGGGATCGATTTTAATTTGGAACATTTCTGTCCATTTTTGGCAAGTTATCAATACTTATGACCTGTTAGCATCTGCTAGCATGATATCCATCCATCTAGCTCAGAGAGACAGACAGTGGAATATTTCATATTTTTTATTAAATCGTACAAGGTGTTTGGAAAATATTTAAAGGCAGCCGGGCGGTGCTTAGACGCCCGCACGGCATGTGTTTGTAAGGCAATGAAGCGCTCCCCTTCCCCAGTTCAGCTACAAGGCTGCAGTTTGATACAAAGTGATTGAAGGAGTGGGTTATCGGTGAAATTTACACCGGTCACGTGACGGTAACCAGCCAATCAGAATGAAGTATTGGGACTACCCGTTTTAGAATGGCTATTTTAGTATTTTTCTTGTTTTATGTATTTAACTGTCTAGGCCTATACACATGCAATGAACTCAAGTGTCACAAAGCAACACAAAAAGCGATGGTAATAGTAATAGCAATATAGCCAGCTTATGCTGAGCTATATGGGGTGCGAGGCCCTGCATTGCTCAATAACCTGCTTTGATGACACTTTTGTCCTTTTGTATGTTTAAATCGAATGTCAAATTATAGTTCAAAGACACCAAGAAGATAGTCTATGATTACAATATCAATTTAAAATGTATTACCCATTTCTTGTTTCCTGTTTTCCACTTTATTGTGATTTTAAATGATCCTTCACCTGACTGTGGACCAGCCCAGTGTCTCTGACATTAGCTCCGAGCCTCTCTCTTCACCGTCCAATGGCTATTGGCTGCCATCAGTCTCCGTCCACTCATCATCCGCCAGCCTACCTGCTGCCTCCTCCTCCTCCTCCTCCTCTTCCTCCCCCTATCCAGCTCATCGCCCCTGGACTTCAGCCCATCGCCCCCCAGCTCCATGTGGCGAATCTGACGATGAGAGCGCCCCTCACTTCACATTGTTGGGATTCTTCAGTGGTGCAATTATATATACGCACGCATGTTTCATGATAAATGCTTTTATGTGATGTATTCCCATGCTTTTGTTCTTGCTTAATGTAAATCGGTCTGGATTAAGAGCGTCTGCTAAATGCCTAAATTGTAAAATTGTAAATTGTCCCCTTGCGCGCAGCGCAGGGTCCGGCCCATTCCTCTCTGTTATGTCACATCCCATTAGACTGATCGGTCTATATGACGAGCATTCAGTTGAAGGTTTACTTGGTTTAACTTTTAATATCACAATTATTGTAGCTAATCTAAATTAATCTGGAAGTATTCCTTTATTAAATGATTCTTCATACATATCAAGAAGTGGTTTTACAAGTTGTCTTTTGAAGGTTTTGTAGAACTCTTGGTTGCCCATCTGGTCCAGGCGCTTTACCACTATTTATTTATCCTATTATTTTGCTGAGGTCGTTAATTGTTAATAGGTTCAAGGTTCAAGTTTATTTAGTGTCCCCGAAGGGCAAATTGGGTTGCAGCATAGACAGTACATTAAACAATGAATGGAACAGTACAAACAAACAAACAAACAGTTCACATAGCGGATACCAGAGTACAGAGGTGCACACAACCATTAAAGTGCAGGCGTTTAAAGTGCTATGCGATAGGTCATAAAAGTGCGTGTGCATAGACATAGGCACAAGATAATACAGTAAAAGTGAAAGTGCTCATCATAAGGTTATATCCTCGATCTACCCACAGCAGCATTCAGTGTGTGAATAGAGACCGGGACAAAGGAATGTTTGTGCCTGTTTTTTGTGGCACATGGGGCTCGCAATAGGCTATCTAATTCTATTTTTTTCTTCTTCTGATATAGTCTGGAATTGTAACTGATCAATATTTTTTTGTGACTTTCGCCCTTATTTTATATGGAGGGACGGTGCAATGCGTGCGTGTGTGTTCACATATTTGTTCACATTATTGTTGAAAGTGCCTTCCGGCCTTGTGAGCTTGTAGATCTGCTAATGTCCCAGTTCAAAGGTAAGTAAGGTTCAAAGCTGAAGGGAAGGAACCATCATTTAAAATCACAATAAAATAATAATAATAATAAACTTTATTTATATAGCACATTGAATACATAAAATGCAACTCAAAGTGCTTCACATAAAAATAAAATAAAAAATAACAAGCAGCGGAATGCCAGAAACAAAGTAGGTCAATCATTACAATACACAGTATATACAATTAGCAAATAAAAATAGCAATACAAAACTAAAACATTAAAAATGGTAAGGAAATTTGTATTGGATAATACATTTTAAATTGATATTCTTAGATATTCAACCTCAAAGAGGGCTATTATATACTTTGTCATTTATAATTAAATTGGTGTCTTTACACTGTAGAATTTTACATTTGATTTAATAATACCATTGTTGTTTGTTTCTGTTGCTTAACTCTGTTGCTTTAACTACATAGAAGTGTCTATTTGTCTGTCTCTAAATGTTTTGATGAATTGAACAATGCCCTTTTGTAAACAAGTGTAAGGCTTAATTGGGTCGTCCACTCACAGTTAACAGTCTTTGTATTGAGTTTGTGCTTGAAATGTACTGTAATTCTGCAAATTGTTAATAAATATTTCAATCAATCAATCAAAATTGACATTTCAACTATTGATCAGACGCTGTGCATTGACGACACCTAGTGGTCATTCATTTTAATTGCATGCATGCAGAGAAATCACAACATTGTGAGAGGCACTGGGTCGTTGCCATGTTTTGCCGCGGAAACCAGCGACCTGCCTTGTGGACGAAGCCAGGCTTGATACGAGCAGACGTGGCAACGCGAGTGAAACACAGGGGCAATCTCCCGTTGGCCGAGAGGTTGGAACTCACGGGCCAATGGGAGACCGCACACTTTTGGGCGGCCAATAAGGGCAGGGGTAAAACAGAGAGAATTGGCCCGGATCTTGTGCGCTTAGTGGTGCACAATGATCTAGTGTTTTGCATGGCCATTAATGAATGACCGTTGCTCATTCAGTATGCCGGCATGAAAAAGCTTACAGCACCTGGTATTCCCAGGCGGTCTCCAATCCAAGTACTAACCAGGCCCGACCCTGCTTAGCTTCCGAGATCGGACGAGATCGGGCGTGTTCAGGGTGGTATGGCTGTAAGCAAAGGCAGCGGTGGCCGGTACGGTCCATATACAGCAGATGGCAGTAGCCAATGCGTCAATGAAAAGCTCACAGCACCTGGTATTAGATTGTGAAGGTTCCCGGGGAGGTTGCTTAAGAGTGGGTGCCCGGGTTCGGATGGAGAGCCGGGTCGTGGGTTTAGCTGGCTTGGGGCCTGGCACCCCGGTGGGGGCCCGAGGCTTCCTGGGTCCGAGTGGAGAGCCGGGCGATTGGGGCTGTGTGTTAATGATGTGGGCGTGGCCTATGCGCTCGCCCTGCACTATTAGTCAAAGCGCTCACACCTATCTGCACTCAGACAACCAAGCGCACCACTGTGCTCCCTGCCATTTTCTTCAACAGCTGAGCTGGCCTTGTCCGATGGGCAAGGCCTTCCAAAAATAGCCATAACTCATGAACGTCCCTCTCCACGGAAGTCTTTAGTAAAAGGCGAAAGGCTTATTCGTCATGAAGAGAGACCCAAGTAATTCTACCCGCTTGCCACGCCGGCCGGCGAAGCCTCTAGCCACGCCGGTGAAGCGCTTGACGGCGCGCGCGCGCACGCACACGCTTGGCGTGTCCGGGTTGAACGCGGGGCCTGTCGGATTGGGGGTGTGGTTTAATGATGTAGGCGTGGCCTATGCGCTTTTGGGGGGCAAAAGGTTAGTGGTGCACAATGATCTAGCGTTTTGCATGGCCATTCATGAATGACCGTTGCTCATTCAGTATGCCGGCATGAAAAAGCTTACAGCACCTGGTATTCCCAGGAGGTCTCCCATCCTAGTACTTACCAGGCCCGACCCTGCTTAGCTTCCAAGATCTGACTAGATCGGGCGTGTTCAGGGTGGTATGACCGTAAGCAAAGGCAGTGGTGGCCGGTACGGCCCATATACAGCAGATGGCAGTAGCCAATGCGTCAATGAAAAGCTCCCAGCACCTGGTATTAGATTGTAAAGGTTCCCGGGGGGGTTGCTTAAGAGTGGGTGCCCGGGTTCAGATGGACAGCCGGGTCGTGGGTTTAGTTGGCTTCGGGCCTGGCACCCTGGTGGGGGCCCGAGGCTTCCTGGGTCCGAGTGGAGAGCCGGGCGATTGGGGCTGTTTGTTAATGATGTGGGCGTGGCCTATGCGCTCGCCCTGCACTATTAGTCAAAGCGCTCACACCTATCTGCACTCAGACAACCAAGCGCACCACTGTGCGCCCTGTCATTTTCTTCAAATGCTGAGCTGGCCTTGTCCGATGGGCAAGGCCTTCCAAAAATAGCCATAACTCATGAACGTCCCTCTCCACGGAAGTCTCTAGTAAAAGGCGAAAGGCTTATTCGTCATGAAGAAAGACCCAAATAATTCTACCCGCTTGCCACGGCGGCCGGCGAAGCCTCTAGCCGCGCCGGTCAAGCGCTTGACGGCGCGCGCGCACGCACACACTTGGCGTGTCCGGGTTTAACGCGGGGCCTGTATGATTGGGGGTGTGGTTTAATGATGTAGGCGTGGCCTATGCGCTTTGGGGGGCAAAAGGTTAGTGGTGCACAATGATCTAGTGTTTTGCATGGCCATTCATGAATGACCGTTGCTCATTCAGTATGCCGCCATGAAAAAGCTTACAGCACCTGGTATTCCCAGGCGGTCTCCCATCCAAGTACTGACCAGGCCCGACCGTGCTTAGCTTCCGAGATCGACGACACCGGGCGTGTTCAGGGTGGTATGGCCGTAAGCAAAGGCAGCGGTGGCCGGTACGGCCCATATACAGCAGATGGCAGTAGCCAATGCGTCAATGAAAAGCTCACAGCACCTGGTATTAGATTGTGAAGGTTCCCGGGGGGGTTGCTTAAGAGTGGGTGCCCGGGTTCGGATGGAGAGCCGGGTCGTGGGTTTAGCTGGCTTCGGGCCTGGCACCCCGGGTGGGGGCCCGAGGCTTCCTGGGTCCGAGTGGAGAGCCGGGCGATTGGGGCTGTTTGTTAATGATGTGGGCGTGGCCTATGCGCTCGCCCTGCACTATTAGTCAAAGCGCTCACACCTATCTGCACTCAGACAACCAAGCGCACCACTATGCTCCCTGTCATTTTCTTCAACAGCTGAGCTGGCCTTGTCCGATGGGCAAGGCCTTCCAAAAATAGCCATAACTCATGAACATCCCTCTCCACGGAAGTCTTTAGTAAAAGGCGAAAAGCTTATTCGTCATGAAGAGAGACCCGAGTAATTCTACCCGCTTGCCACGGCGGCCGGCGAAGCCTCTAACCGCGCCGGTCAGGCGCTTGACGGCGCGCGCGCGCACGGCCGCATGCACACGCTTGGCGTGTCCGGGTTGAACGCGGGGCCTGTAGGATTGGGGGTGTGGTTTAATGATGTAGGCGTGGCCTATGCACTTTGGGGGGCAAAAGGTTAGTGGTGCACAATGATCTAGTGTTTTGCATGGCCATTCATGAATGACCGTTGCTCATTCAGTATGCCGGCATGAAAAAGCTTACAGCACCTGGTATTCCCAGGCGGTCTCCAATCCAAGTACTGATCAGGCCCGACCCTGCTTAGCTTCCGAGATCGGACGAGACCGGGCGTGTTCAGGGTGGTATGGCCGTAAGCAAAGGCAGCGGTGGCCGGTACGGCCCATATACAGCAGATGGCAGTAGCCAATGCGTCAATGAAAAGCTCACAGCACCTGGTATTAGATTGTGAAGGTTCCCGGGGGGGTTGCTTAAGAGTGGGTGCCCGGGTTCGGATGGAGAGCCGGGTCGTGGGTTTGGCTGGCTTCGGGCCTGGCACCCCGGTGGGGGTGCACAATGATCTAGTGTTTTGC
Organism: Protomyctophum bolini; assembly: GCF_963924005.1. NCBI lineage: Eukaryota > Metazoa > Chordata > Actinopteri > Myctophiformes > Myctophidae > Protomyctophum > Protomyctophum bolini. Next base: position 1,599,568 of record NC_137867.1, read on the forward strand.
ATGGCCATTCATGAATGACCGTTGCTCATTCAATATGCCGGCATGAAAAAGCTTACAGCACCTGGTATTCCCAGGCGGTCTCCCATCCAAGTACTAACCAGGCCCGACCCTGCTTAGGCCGGTCGCGGATAGTCGGCACAGCGGGACAGCCAATGAAACGAAGGCTTGCCTTTGTTGCCATCTAGTGTTCATCGTTAGCAAGGGCTAATTAGTGTCAATTTGGGGTCCTTGACATGAAAAAGTTTGGGAACCACTGGTCTATATAAATCATAGCACATCACACCATCCCTTTTTCTTTCAATGTAACATCACAACAAATTACTTTTAAACATTTCAGTTGAACTCTGTGAAATGACACAACTCTTATATACACATACAAAGATAAAGATAATTAGAAAATGGATACAATATCAAAAAACTGTGGGATACAATATATAGTGCAAATGTATCGGCTAGCAGCAGTTGAAATCCTATCCTAAAATTTGAACAAATGTAGAATGTATTGCTCTGTTTATATAACAGAATTTATTTAAACAGATGTATTTTGCTGTAAGCAGTGTAGGGGTATAAACAGTGTACACACAATGATTTGTATTCCTTAAGGTGCTTCCATTCAAGTGTACACTTAAACTGTATTGTAACGATCCCAAGAACCGGAGGCAGAGACGTAGTTCCACTGATAAAGATCTCTCTTTATTATCATTGAATAAGCGTCCATACAACGACAGCATTTACGTGTGTGCATCATAGACAGGTCTGCTCTCTCAACCTAACTACATACACGGAGCAACCCGTCAATCACTCCCCCAAGTCCCACCCCCAAGACAGTCCCATTGGCTCACGCCGCTACACTAAGTTGGCTTGTTTACTGTTAGACCCACAGTTTGGATATAAATATTGAAATGACAATTAAAATTGCATTTCAATATATCACACACATTATGTTGTTGTATTACGGTTGTATGGTAGACAATATATTTGTCACTGTCACTGCTGTCAGTTTCTTATGTGGCATAAACATAAAAAACGCAGAGAGAGACAAATCCAGGCATTAATCTCGTCCAAAAATATATAAAACTTAAACGCCAAAATTGCGAGAGAGTCAGCTGTTCATTACAAAGTATTCCATGGACCTCGATGTGATCGTTAGCTGCGATAAAGTAACAAAAAGCTCATGATGATGACTTGTGTAGGAAAAGTAATATCATAACACAGGAAGTCAGAAAAACGAGAGAAGAAGAACAGAGTCATTCGGCAGTGACATCAAGGGGCCAGCTAGGCACTCCAATGTTGAAGCGCTGGTCCCTAGTGGTAAGAGGAAGGACTGCAGGCGGACCCGTGGATTCTTGATGAGGAAACCCCGTGCAACCGAGCGCCCAATGTAAAGCCCAGGTGCACTCTGGGTGCACTTCCGCATTTGGACACCAAAATTTGGTGTCCAAATGCGGAAGTGAAATGCTGAATCAGCGAAAAGACGGTACTTCCGGCAGCCTTCCGGGTGCTTCAAAACGCCACTGAGCAACTTCCACTGACATGAATAGCGGAGGGGGCGGAGCTTCGCGCTAGTTTAGTCTCTATCCTTTTAATACTCTATGAGTGACATTCAGAACAGCGCCACGGCCCATCCACACCACTCTGTGGCCAGATATATATTACATCGGTAGTGAAGTTTAGGACAGCGCCACGGCCCATCCACAACCACTCTGTGGCCAGATATATATTGCATCGGTAGTGAAGTTTAGGACAGCGCCACGGCCCGTCCGCACCCACTCTGTGTGGCCAGATATATATTGCATCGGTAGCGAAGTTTAGGACAGCGCCACGGCCCGTCCGCATCCACGTTGCGGCCGGAAAGGGTACTGCGCCCATAGTGAATTTTCGCTACCATAGACAATGCATTGGGAGCCGTTCCGACATCGGACGAGATCGGGCGTGTTCAGGGTGATATGGCCGTAAGCAAAGGCAATGGTGGCCGGTACGGCCCATATACAGCAGATGGCTGTACTTGGCTGTACTTCCACAGAAGTCTTTAACACAGCACGTGCGTTATTTCACTATAGATATATCAATAGATATCTAGTTGTATTCATTATTCTTGCTTCAAATGTTCACGTTCACATTCACAATACCTAATACAGTTTGTACACCAATAAAGTTTGATTGACCAAATATATAACAATGCCAAACCTTTGCGCAGCAGTAGGCTGTAAGAATAAAAAATAAAAATATGTTGGGGGAGAAGCAAACCACGCCTACTTAGGAGTAGTGTTGTCACGATACTGGATTTTCATTTGGAAAAGTATTGATATTTCGATACCATTTTCGATACCACGCAACCACGGAGATTTCTGAGGGTTTAACATTTATTACAAATAAAAGCTGTGCAGTCTTATGCACTTTCATATTTTTTTAATTGTATTATTAGGCCTATTATTATAATAATAATAATTATTATTATTATAAATAACTATGGGTTATAAACCAGTATAGGCCTACACATAAAAGTAAAGTTGTGAAGCACAACAGCATTTAATTTCTTTCTGACCAGTCAACCACATCATCTTGGTTTCTATTCCTTATTTATAACTACCGGTATACTTATTTATAATCTTTATCATTTGAGTACCACAGACGAAAAGAAAAAAAAGTCCAAATTTCATTATGACCCCTCCACGAAAAGGCCTTGTTGTCCTGAACCCGTATCTATCATTTATACATTATTGATCAATAGTGTGGACTTAGACTGTTTTTCGTCTGTGGCATTCATTTATAATTATAAAAAATAAATCAAAATAAATAAAGTTTGATAATCTAATCAGATATTATTCAGTGCATCCTGTCTAAGGCCAGCCTACTCAAACTATTATTATTTTTATTAGTAGTATTATTAATATCCAGAATCACACACGCACGCACACACACACACACACACACACACACACACACACACAGCAACCGATTGCAACGTTAGCTTGCTAGCTAGTAGCTATATTGTGTTCACTGTTGATAGCTGTAGCTAGTTAGCTTATCGCTATGACAGCAACAAGTAAGATTATTGTATGCAGGCTTTTGCAACTGTCCTCTTAAGCTCTCCGTGTAAATCGGATTCTTTATCTTACATAAAGAAATACGAGCGTTAAAGAAGTTAACACAGCGTGGAGACAGAACTTGTATTCAAAGGATAGAGACTAAACTGGCGCGAAGCTCCGCCCCCTCCGCTATTCATGTCAGTGGAAGTTGCTCAGTGGCGTTTTGAAGCACCCGGAAGGCTGCCGGAAGTACCGTCTAATTCCGCATTTTTTCGCTGATTCAGCATTTGGACACCAAATTTTGGTGTCCAAATGCGGAAGTGCAGCTGGGCTTTAACATTGAGCGCTCGGTTGCACGGGGTTTCCTCGTCAAGAATCCACGGGTCCGCCTGCAGTCCTTCCTCTTACCACTAGGGCCCAGCGCTTCAACATTGGAGTGCCTAGCTGGCCCCTTGGCTCTGTCTGAGGAGGAGGATTCAGGACTGACGGTGACGGCCCCTCCCCTCCCTCAAGGCTCAGTTTGGAGGGGGCTGTAATCTTTGTGTGCGCTGGGGAGCATGGTCTCAACCAACGAGAGCACGGAGCGGGACAGTATCGATAGTATTGATACTATGGAAAAGTCATATCGAACCGTTTTAATTTTTCAGAATCGATATTTATCGATATATCGATATTTTCGACAACACTACTTAGGAGACCATTTGTAGTCCATTTCTCCAATTCCGAGATCGTTTATCTCTGTATATTACAAATCTTTGTTTGTGCTCCCAAGGTGTTCTGCATGATGCTTTGTCAAACATCACCATGCGCTGCCGGATGTCAACCACCAGATGGCGGCAGTGTCTTGATTTTGACAGCACATTTTGTCTTTTAAATACAATTCCATTTAGTTTGAGTCATCTGAAATGTTTTAGATTTGGTGTAGTTTTAGGTGACTAAATATAATATTTTTTGTTGACTAAATCTACAGTTGATTTAGTCAACTAAACACTTTGTTACACGTAAAAGTCTGGAAGTCAGTTCACAAAGTTTTTTGGTATTTGGTGACCAGACAAATCTGCCACAGGAAAAGAAAAGCAATAGACTTTTGATATAAAAATACACAAAAGTGGATATGTTCCCATTGGGGCAGAGGTGGCCGAACGGTTTGAGGAGCAGTCTTTATATTGGAAGGTTGCTAGTTCGTATCCCCGGACTGGCACTTTTCAACCTATCTTCATATAATAGGTCCTCACTAATAATCATGAATATACGGCACAATTGACCTATAGCTAAGACCCGGCCACTCCCACTTTCCAGCCAGGCTCATTCATTCCAATGTAAATATCATGGATTTTACACATAAAATGCTGGTTCGTTTTTGGAACCAGACCTTCAAAATCTCTACCAAATACAACAACAAGGCCTGCCATATGCACTGGAAAAATAAGTGCGTGGCATTTCTTTTTTAAAACAATGTTTTGTCATATAGGAGAACTATTGGTGGAGAGGTTTGTCTAACGGTTAGACAAACCGGGCTCTAACCCATGTTATGCTTTGCTGTGATTGGACCATAGCAGTTTGTGGAGGGGCTTGGGATAGGTCTATTTCTTTCTACTCGTCTGTGCCTCATAGGAGGGCTGTGGGCAGTTCAAAACTCATCCTCCATTGACATCATCGATGGGGAATACAATAGAAACTGCAGTCTTTCTAGTCCTGAAAAGTTGCAATGTGAAAATGGAAGCCACCGTTCCCACGAAAATCTAAACACTTTTGTAAAACAAATCCTGCCTAATGTTGATATCACTGGAGGATGGTTTCTCAACTGCCCACAGCCCTCCTATGAGACACAGACTGAGTAGAACAAAATGTTGCCATTGTATCATGAATATTAGCGAGGCCCTATTATATGAAGATAGGTTGAAAAGTGTTGAAGTGGTCCTTTAATAGATGACTCGGTTATTTTTTTAATCTGGAATTTGAAATTAGATTTACTGCTATCCATGACAATTTATGTGTGTGTCTAAAACAGTCACCCTGATGAAGGCAGTTATAATAGAAGGCAGTTAGCCGCAACGCATAGTGCATTTTAAACCTTTGGAAATGCATTGCATTGCCTTGCTCGTCTTTTTTGCATCAATTCTGTCACCCAGTTGTACCAAAGAGCACCTTGTTGAATATTTGTTTTCTTTTAAGAGTTGTTTTTGGCTTTTGTGCCTTTATTGATAGTTACAGACACACACAAAAAGGTGGTCATGAACGGGACTCGAACTCACAACACGCTGTCAGGCCAGAGCCTATATGTTGCGTTGTGTCTGGACCACTAGGCCAGGGGACCCTGTATGGTCTTAATATCGTCTTATCTTTTCTTTTTTTGTATCTAAAACACTTTGAATTGTCTGTGTACTGTAACGGACCCCGGGATGGTCAAGCTCCTTCCGGCTCCTTCCGGCTGTCATCAGAGGGCTATTTAAACCCAGCTTTGCATGTGCATGGAGAGGAATTGTTTGGCATGGACGGACGGCATGGGGAATCGCATGACAAACAAGACATGTTTGGTGCAATCCCCATGTAACTTTGAGAACACAAGAATGGACCTAAGAGACATGCTGTTTAGAACTCTATGATTTAGCGCCTAGCTGGAAGGGGAAAAAGGTATTATTGTTTTTGATGTTTTCTTGTTATTGTTCACTGAATGTTTGGAGTTTCATTGTTTCCTGATCTGTCTAATGTGGATTATGATGGTTTATGGTTCAGGATGCATATTTTGTAATACTTATCAGAAATGTAGACATGTTATGCCAATGCATAAATATGATTTACTTTTATATTATGAAACTGCTTATATATATATATGATGTACTGATATGTGACGCTATTGATGTGATGTTTATTGATCTTTGATGTATGTATGTTTTTCTTTCAGTTTTCACGGTGACAGTTTACAAATAAAATGGTAAAATTCATCAGTCGATCTCCAACTCCTTATTGCCAGCTGGGTCCACTACATGTACCAATAGATTAACGGAGTGCTCCAGCACTGACCCCGGAGAACCCAATGGACACAAACCAGAAGACCATGAGGGAAGAGGAGGATGGATTATAGTGATCACTGAATTGATGTAAATGTTATCATTCAAATCTTCTGTCAAGACAGCTGTATGCACAGTATGTAGACACTGCTGCCTTGGGTGAGGGTAGTATGTGCAACTCATTCAAATGATGGCAAAGCATGCAGTTGGCAGATTTGAACCTAGTTTATTATAGCTAAAACAAAGGAGACCAGAAGACATATCTGAACAATGCAAAATAAAATATTCAAAACCAAATAAGTCATACGTAAGTCCACACAGAATACGGTGTGTGTGCTGTATTAAATATTGACAATCTTTTCTGTAAACATAACAGAGCTAGTTTCCCAATTCACACATAGAAATAGAAACACTCTCAGGCGCCTGTCACACCTATCAGACAAGCGTCTTATCAATGTTTTATGGTTTCATCTGTCTTGTCGTTTGTCGCATCAATTGACCACAATGCTTTGCGGAATCTGGGCAGTGCGTGGGCGGTGCGAGGACATGCGAAAACAGATCCACGTGTTGCCTGTTGTTGTCCTTACGCTGTTAGCTGCGGGACACAGTAGCTAGTAGCTTGTTGGTTGTGTCAACGTGTTGCGTCCGCGGGCGCACGGCTGTCTCCACTTTATCAGTACCACTACCACAGTAGGTGCCAAGTCTGGCACTGATTCCGTGTGTATGTATATAGCCTCCAGGTACGCAGACTAAGCATGGCATCATTGTGGAAAATTAATATTTTCTGTTAGCAACGACTCCATTATTTTTAATAAAGCGCATCCATTTTACCACAACACACGACTTGCTGCATTTCAGGCTGTTAGCCATGGGGCGCCTGGGCGCACGGCTCTCTCCTATCTGCAGTCAGACCGTTCAGCGTTACTTCAGCAGAGGAGACGACAGATTGAAGAGTGCATGCCACTGCTTTGGCATTGCCAGTGGACACCTCGATGTTATTAAAAAAAAAGACAGAAAAAAAAGGGGGGGAATCATAACATTTCATGCCCAAAATGATTGTTTGGGAGCAGTAGCATTTTCAGAAATATAGTCATGGCTACGACTCTTTCATAATCTCCAGTCCAATGCGCACTGCCCATGCGAACTGAAAACATGTTCATTCATATTAACAGTTTTATTTTATTTTAACAACCAAATCATATGGAATGGTTTGAAGAAACTTCACGGAGTCGACGTGACACCTGAATTATTTGATAGCTTGCATGCAATCTCTTTTGATATGCTACTGTACTGTTTCTGCAGTTTAGAAGTAGCTCCGGTCCATTCTGTCAATGCAGGGTGTGCGTGTGCGTGTGTACACAATAAATATCTAGTACATTTGTATATTCACGTACAGTCGTACAAGTAGGCTACACAGCATAGGCACTCAGATCATAACACAGGGCAGAATCATATAAGCATTAGGAGTGAATGATAAAATGCATGCACCTTGAATTATAACGTTTGTTTTAATTTTCTGTTCGGCCACGACGGGCAGGGATTATATTTTCCTGTTGAATTGCTTACTGGAACAGACCAAACTACTTTACTTATTGACTGACACCAGGTACAATATGGTCTACTGTAAGCATTGATGACGGTAGATAAACAGGGCCTCATAGCTCAGTGGTTAGAGCACTGGTCTTGTAAACCAGGGGTCGCGAGTTCAATTCTCGCTGGGGCCTATCATCCTTTTAACACTAGGAAGTCTGAGCAGCCGTTCTGACCGAATTTGAGATTTCAACGTTTATTTTCTTAGCCCATGGAGTCCAGTTAATGTTCCTCTTGCATGACTTTGTCTAAATATTCGATTGAAATCATCTCTGTTTTTTTCCCCATTTGAAGCGTTTTGTAAATATGATTTTAGGCATATATCTCTTACTCAGTCTGACTATAATCGGCACAATCGACCGCCGTCCCCCTTTCTCCCCCACTCGTCTAATGATCTTCACACCTCCGACAGCTGGAGACGGCATTGTTCAAGCCTGCATTCCATGTTCAACGAATTAAATCATATACGTTTGGCTGGTTAATTAACTTGGAATTTATTTATTATTTTGATAAGATAATAGGAATATGAATACAATGATTATTATCATTGTTATTATTATTATTATTATTATTATTATTATTATTATTGAATGCTCGGTTAGACTCGACCGACATTTACTTTCCATGAAGCGAGAATGCTTGCCGATGCCTGCCCTGCACGCAAGGCTATTTATTTTTTTCCTCCTCCCTCTCTCAACTGCTGCTGCTTTTGCTAGTGTGCAAGGCTTACATCCGGTCTAAAGCCCACCCACTGTATGCGCTGATTTCCATACACAATCCGTATCCTCCCCTCACCGGATGTTGAATTCACAGTGCTAACGGCCGTATTTGAACGACTTATATCTAATCTTTTACACTATAAACCGATTTCACGACATTTCCTTAGTTTTCACTTGATACCGTTTCGTAGAGAGGGCCTACACAACCGATCTATATACCAAATGAAAGCCCAAATGTCGTAGTTGTTGTATTATAGTGTTCTGATACTTGGTACTGTGTTCGGATATGTACTTGTATGTATGGTGTACTGCCTGCCTGAATGGTAACATAAGAGTGGAGCTGTGTTAGAGCTGAAGGCCGCTGCTGGCAGGCAATGATTGTGATGTCTAGTCTGTGACGTCATTAGGACATGAAGGGCTGGATTTTGAAGGTGCGTTTTACCATGTGGTAATACATAAATTGGCCTCGCTCTGCGCACAATCGTATTATGAAAGCCTTATCGTCCCGTGTTGAACGCACACACATATGGAATACGACGTTGCTGAATATTTTAGCATTGTGGGAGTGTCCATATGTTAATTATTTTCGCTTTGCGCAATTTGCTATTAAGCCCCTTGACCTGCGCATAACGATTAGACGTGGGTCTAGGCACCTCATAAACGCAAAAGCAGATAAAAGCACTGTTTGATTTTACACTTGAGCGGCTCTGGGACGCTGCTGGAGTGTTGCCAAGTCTGTTTATTATAAGCGGCTTCTTTTTCTGTAAAGTTGCTTGTAAATATTGGTAGTTGTGGTTGCTTTTCTTGTTTCTAAAGGTTTCTCTCCTAATGTTGTTTAAACCAGTGATCCTCACACAGCACATTCCCATGTCAGGCATCCCCAGATGAATGCATTTGCCCAACTAAGGACGGCTAATACAAAAATGTAATTACATTTTGAAAATAGCAGATCTACCAGCTCACAATGCATCACATTCATTCATTAAAACTATGAACTCTGACTGCAGGCGGATATATAATGATCATTATAACAATGTGCAAGAAAATATTTAAAAAGATGTAAGAACTTTATATTTGTGGACAATCAAAATATGTTTTTTATTTTAATGTGGTGTCATTAAAATTAATCTGGATATGGCAGACTCAATATCTAGAAAATAAAAACATGGCACTTCATTTAAAATAGGTTACAGACCCCTGTTATATGCGCTTATTTTGGGATTATTTTTATAGACCTATTTACTTGTTTCTCTGAGACATGGCAACACCGTCTTTTTATTGCGTCATTTTATTGGGAATGTTGAGATTAGAAACGGCCATAATTCTTTCATTTCTCAACCTTAAAAAAAAACAAAAACATATGCATAATCCTTGGGAAGTTTGCTTTCATACGCTGTATCACACTTGATTCAAGTCTTCTTCAATAAAATGCTACGAGCGAAGACCATACCATCACGGGACCATACCGCATCACGGGCATACGCACCAGGCATTCAACTCATTACTCATTTCAAATATAATATAATTATAATTTAAATTAAAATATAATTTTACTGGTGTTTCTCAATAGAAACAACTTATTTTGAGGCATGAAGGTGACAGCATGCAGTGCAATAGGAATAATTAACCCAAATGTGACAAAGTCATATATGTCATGTCTTCTATGGTGCCAGCCTGAAGAAATGTAATAATAACGATCCCCAAAGTGCGCATTCCGTATGTGACATCAGCTGACTGGTAAAGAAAATAGTACGGACATGTTGATTGGGTAACTCTCAAACACGCCTTAAACACTCCCATGACTAATTCAAGGCCGTTTTGCGCACTCCACGGGGTGTCGAAAGCGCTTCTTAACATGCTTAAAATTGCAATATGACATACCTCACGCCCCCAGCTCATATTACTGTAATAGGTAAAACGCACCTTCAAAATCTAGCCCGAAGTATCCAAACTATATATGCTGCTGTAAGTGGAATAAACCTTGTGAACGTTTTGATGTGACCAAGTCTCGTGTCATGTTAATCTTCTCCCGGGCCGGCCTGTCTGTCTGTCCGCCGCCGAACCATGGAAATGCCAACCGGGTCGTCACACACCAGAACCAGACGAGGGTCCAATACGTAGAATACAGTTGATCATAACAGTAGTTTACATAGTATTTAGATTTTTTTTAAATGAGCAAAAAATGAGCGAGTTATGATTTAAAGAAAAGAGGGGTGGAGGAAAGAAAAAGAACACACAACACACAGACAGTGACAGACAGCTAGCTAACTAGGCGATTATTTGGCACAATCAATCAAATATATATTAATTACATCGATAACACGTGTAGCCTATAATGTTTCCCCCTCTATATAAAAATGACAATATATAACTCATGTCGTATTTCGTCATGTATGTGAACTAGGCTGCTTGATCAAGGTTGTCGCTTTCGTGAGCAATGGTGTACAAGATTGGTAATACGTTGATCAAAGTAACTCATTTTTAGACCATCTGGGGAAAATAAATACATCTGCAGAGTTTCCCCCTGCACACACGCAATTCTAGCCTACCCAAACGTAAAACAAAGTCGGAAAGTGTTTTATTAGCTCCCAAACTTTTTCGTTTGCATGGCCGGTTTGACAAGTTGGGACAAAGAAATGCGGAAGTGTTTCAACATCTCCCCTTATACCAACGAAGAAGAAATGCAATGTTTTTTATTAATTAAACTGATATAACAACATAACGTGGCAAATAATTGTTTATTTGGAATGTACTTTGGCTGGTAATTTAGGTAAATATAACGCGACTCACTTGTATAAGTAATTTACCGCGGACATGCCGCATTTACCGCAATACATTGGCTTTAGTAATGCGGTTAGCTTATAATAGGAAACAGAAGAACAAGAACAACAAGAACAACAGAAGGCAGCAAGTAGCAACGCGACACTCTTCCATGTCTATGTTGCAATATAGCACTAACAGGCAACGGAACAATGTCGTCTCCAGCTGGAGAGGGGCGAGTGGGGGAGAGAGTGGCCAATCAAATCGCACCAAAAACACGGTCCGTTTGACCGTTCAGCCGACTGAGTAGTAGTGAATTTTTTTCAGACTTGCTAGTGTTAACCAGAGTTGATGAAAGCTCCACATCGCTCACACACCTTCATAGACTGTATCTTCTATCTTACACTGCATTCTCTCAGCTCCAGAGGCAAGCGCAACGCTTGTTCGTGTGTTGTCAATGACAACAGAAATTATATTTTAATGACATAATTTTACTAAGCGGGAACCCTTTTGGTGTTTTAAGCATTTGAAAAATAGCAGATCTACAAGCTCATAGCTCATAGCTACGAGCTTGTAGATCTGCTATTTTTTTAAATCATGAAAATGTGGCGCACATCTTTGAATACTTCAAAGATGTTCTTTTTAACTCAAGTCTTTGTTTCTGGGAGGGTCCCTGGAACAATATATTTTCAGATGGGGGTTGGCAGCCAAATAGTGCCAAATAGTTTGAGAACCACTGACATAGAAACATAGGTTTTTCAGAAAACTGTCAGGATTTAGAAGATATTTGTAGAATCATCCTCAGGTCTAAATGGGTTATAACCAATCAATATTCCTGAAGAAGATCCCAGTGATCGAAATGTTGAATCAATGAACCAGTGGAGCTGAGTTATATGAAGATCTAACGCTCGGCAGTTCGCTAGGGGACGCGTCCAATCTTGGGCGTGGACAACAGAAGTACTTTAATATACTCACATTCTATTAAAACCAAGAGAATGGGCCTCTCTTGCGGCATGACGTAATACGTGCCCCCTCGCCCGAGGGCAGAATAGCACGTATTCGCTCATGCGCATTATTCCGTTTTCTCTTCTGCGTGACAACATTCAATCTAGTATCACTGACAAACGTAACTTTCTGATCTAAACTTTTTAAAGTTTTAGCCTCATCAGGACGGGTATCTTCTTGCTCTGTACCGCGAGGTTCAGCTAAGTTATCTCAGTGATATTGGACTCACTACGAAAAAGTTTGTGCTGTATAAGCACACTTCCAGAAAACACAAGTTTGTGCTGCATCACTAGGATAGAGCGCTTTATCAGCCTCTCCACGTTAGCACAAGTTGCTAGCTAGCTTCTCCGCCTGTGCTGTATAAGCCGCCTAGAGACTAATAAAAAGCTACTCAAAAGCTTCGTGTGCCGTATATAGGCTTCGAACCGACAACCCCCAAGACATTTCCCAGCTGAATAAGCGTTGTCAACATGTCCTCACAGGAGGCTGAGACCGCCGCGGCTACACGTGCCGCAGAAAGCTTGCCTGATGGACGGCTGCACACATGCGATGTGGGGCCTGGATAAACACTGCCTCGGACTTAAACACGGTGATTGACGCCGTGGAAACACCGGGCAAATGCTCGAAGTGTGCGGGGTTGAGCGGCTATTATTTAAATCGGCGGCTAACACGTGCCCGCCAATTCTTCAACGGCGGGTGCGAGGAGCAATGCGAGCAGGACGGCTATCAACATCGACTATGATGATGACCGCCGCCCGCGACAAGAGCCGTGGCCCGGCGCCCCAGCCCGGTCACACAGATCTCCTTTAGCGGCGGTCGATGAACACTATGCCCGCTTGGGAGCCAGGCAGCGTGCGCCTATGCTGCTGCTACGGCGGCGAGAGTTCCCCCGAACACCGCGGCTCCTATCGTAGACGAGGAGGGAAACATTCCCCCGTGGCCACCCGTCCCTCGTGGGTGGGGCGACATGATGGAGGAGGAATTCCCGCTGGACGACGTTTTTCCAGCTCTCCAAGATTATGCGGATTATGTGGTGGTCGAGTACCCCGACGACGCGGGTGGAGACGATCCGGAAATGGGAAATGAAACCCCAGCTAGCTCCGGAGCCGGAGCCAGCGGCGGTTTCAGCCGCTATGAATGCGGCTCTCGGTGACGAGGACGCCGCGGAAGCCCCGGCCATCGCCGTCCCCACAACGGCGCTCTCTAAGAGCGACGGGGAACGGCTGCCTCTGTATAGATCAGCTTCGGACCGATGCCAGACGACCTGGCCATCATGCTTCGACGTCCAAAATGGAAGGCGATGGAAGATGGCCTCAACCAAGACATGGGCATCCTGGCAGACTACCTCCAGAAGTCCTTCAGCTCAGCATGGGCAAAACAGTATCTGCAGTATATCATCTCAACAATCGGGAAGCTAGAAGAGAATTGGACGTTATGTTGGCAACAACCGCCTGGAGGCCTATCGGATAGCGCGGCGTGCGATTGTGGCGAGCCTGAACAGACTGCCGAGCACATTATCACAGACTGCCCCCTATACAGCCCACCCTCAGAAGCTGGCCTTTTTTACCTAGGACCAGAGACGAGGGCATGGTTGCATAACACTGAGTTGGCCACCTGATGATACACGAAAGAAGAAGAAGGACCGATGCCAGCGAACATGGCCCCCCGCCTGAGCGGGTTATGCTCTCCGACGACCAGGGATGGCAGGGCATGGAGCAACCACCTCCACGGGCCCCCGACAGACAAAACGCTGCCGTTCGCACTGGGCTTTAGAGGGGTATTAACCCACTCCTGGAGCGCACCCAATGCCCCGGAGGCACCAGGCTACAGAGGCGCTTTCTCTCTGGACACCGAGAAGCCTGCCTTGGAATAGGCCTCACTGGTAACCCCGCCATTTCCCGAGACATGGCGGGATATCTAGTGGATCCTTTCCACCCACACGGGAAGCCTCCCGCCTTCCTCGACGAGAAAGACAGAAAAGCCTCGCTGGCCACCTTGTGACGCAAGGAAAGGCTTTGAATGCAGGGTCCCTGATCCAGGGCTCCCTGCCGACACTACTGAGATCCCACGATGCCCTCACAGAGGATCAGGTGGTGGAAGCGAGGCGCCTAAACGACGAAGCGATTAGGCTATCCATCACGGAGGCTGGGGGCCAGGCTATGTCGGCCGCTGTCGTCCAGGAAAGGACGACGTGGCTGGACGTCCACCCCACCACGGGTCTGATCCGCGCCTTGCTGCTCGACAGGCCAATATCCAGCATCAAAGATCCGAAAGCACCCGACGAATATCACGGACAAATTTCCTCTCAACCACTAGAGGGCGCCATTGCATCATGCACAGGCGCGACCGGTGGAGAGAGATCTCTGGCACAGAAAAGCCACGGCCATCACGCCTCCAGCCCAGTAGGGGGCACTGTTACTCCACCGCCGATAGACCCCACGGCATTGGATAAACTAAATCCCCTGACAAAGTGTCTCCTTCAATGGGAACAGTGTGGTGCCTCGCCATGGATCCTTCAGACTATCGCGAGAGGTTACAAACTCCAGTTTGCACAGCCACCACCCACGTTCGAGAAAGTGATTTTCTCTCAGGCGAGCGGACAGGCGGCGGAGGTATACTACGGGCCGAGTATCACTAGTGGGCAAAGGAGCTGTCAGAGAGGACCCCTTGGCTTAGACCAATGTCACACGGGATTTTACAGCAGGTATTTCCTGGTAAAAAAGAAGGGGGGGGGGGGGGGGGCTACGTCCTATCTTGGACATGCATGAGAGCTCTCAACAAATACCTCAAAACGTTCCGTTTCAAAATGCTGACAGCCGCAACCCTCGTACGTTCTCTGCGCCAGGGCGACTGGTTCACCAGTATAGATCTAAAAGACGCCTATTTTCACATCCCCATCTATCCCCCCCCGAGGGGTTCGAGGGGAAAGTATTCGAGTACATGGTCCTCCCATTTGGGATGTCCCTGTCTCCCAGAGTGTTCGTGAAATGCAAGCAAGCAGCGATAGCACCCCTGCGACAACAGGGGGTCCGTATAGCCACTTATATAGACGATTGGTTGACTTCCGCGAAGTCACTACAGGAGGCGCTGTTTCACACAAAACAAGTGGTGGATCTTCTGTCTTCCCTGGGTTTCACCATAAATTACACAAAGAGTGTGATGGTGCCCACTCAAGTGATAGACTACATAGGCATCTCTCTAGACTCCCGTTCCTTTACAGTCAGGACAGGGTCGAGTCGTTTCTGAAATGCACGGCACTATTCCAGACAGGACGCAAGGTTCCCTTTGGCACATGTCTGAGAATGGCGGGCCTAATGGTGTCCGCCATTTCCCTAATACGCCTAGGCAGGCTGTACATGAGGCCGTTTCAGAGATGGATGCGATCACAGCGCATCCCCACCACCAGACACCACATCTCAGTGGACGGAATGTGGCGGGGTTCGAGATATTCCACCCGCGGCCGCAGACATTAGATCTATGGGCTGGGCTCGTGAGAGGATTAATCTGTGCGCTGAGGGCACAATTTCTTTATGCTGGAAGAAGTTACCTCCAGTGAAACCTGGAAGAGGAGACGGTCACCTTGAGGTTCCATCCAGGCTCCACAGCCACACAGCTGTGCTGATAGAAGATACAGTCTACATCTGGGGAGGCTGGTGGGGAGAGGAGTACTACAATGTGCTTCATGCATTTGATGTGGACGCCCACATGTGGTTCAAACCCAACAGGGTTTCTGGAGCTGATCCAGAGGAGAGGAGTTACCACTCAGCCTGTGTGTTGGAGAAGGTCATGTTTAGGATACACCAAGCTGAACATATCCACTAATGACATGTACAAGTTGGACATCAGCACAATGGTCTGGTCTTTCATTAACACCAGAGGAACTCCAACTTCTGCTTCATGGTGTCACTCTGCTACCATAATTGGAACAAAGCTGTTTGTATTTGGGGGCTACATGGGGGGTCGGTACAGCAACACAGAGACTGACCTCTGGCTGAGCACACCTTCAGCACAGCCTCTTCCAGAAGGACGCTGTGCTCATTCAGCCTTTACCTACAATGAAGAGCTGTACATATTTGGTGGCTGGAACGGTAACCAGACCTTCAATGATGTGTGGAAATCCAGTCCAGAGACCTTCTCCTGGAATAAGGTTGAGCCCAAGGGGAAAGGTCCAGGTCCAATGTATGGTATGTGCTGTTGCATTGTGGGAGATCGTATCATCCTTTTCGGAGGATACAGAGACAACACACACACTGGTGAGCTGTACATCTTAGACTTGAGCCCTTCTCTTAAGACTTTATGTAAACTAGCAGTTATTCAGTATGATCTGGATCAGTCTGAACTCCCACACGACATCAAGTGGGAACTGGTAGCAATGACAACCAACAGTGTGCTAACTGCCAACAAGGTCACTAAAAGAAGGAAAACCAGTAAACATTGAGTCAACTAAACCAGACTCCAAGTGACCACCAGTATAATGACATCACTCATGTACAGTATGACATCACCACTATGACGCCAGTCATCTCCGTATTTGGGCGTACGTTTTTCAGCCCAAGTCAAGGTTGACATGTTGTGCGTGTTTCCTCCCCCTGTGCCGTTCTGTCAACGTAACTATGCTCAATAAAATAAATGCTTCCATTTGGACTGAGCTCAGATTTCACTTGAATAGAGCACTGAAGTATGACGTCAATTACACATCCTACCTGGGATGGGTTTTTATTTTTTTTGAGCGGAGCTGGCCCCTACTATGCACAGCTTTGTGTGTCTGTATCACCGAATGTGATGATTTGATTGGCTGATTTGATATGATGACGTCATACATCATCATGAAAGGCAGCGCTGTATGATGATAAGAGCGCCGCTCACTTCACATGAGTGTGATTTTTTATCCTTTTTTAACACCTGGCTTTGTGTGTTTGGCTTGTGATGTGTAGCTAATTCTATGGACTTTGTATGACGTCACGTGTAGATAAGTCTATGGACTTTGTATGACGGATATTCTTCTGTACATCAAATTGCCAAGTCAATGGTAAATGACGTAAGTGGGTGACTTCATCATGCCAGAAAAGCGCCTCTCACTTCACACAAGTGTATTTTTTTTTACTCCGTTCTGAATTCTCATTAACATTTTTGTCCAGCTTTGTGCGACTGCGTTAACCACATTTGAGATGATTGGCTGAGCACGGAATGTGATATATGATGATGTACGAAGATAAGATCGCCCCTCACTTCACACAGGTGTGATTTTTTAACCCATTCTGAATTTCCATCGAGTACGCACAGCTGTGTGTGTGTGTGTGTGTGTGTTCAGCACAGAATGTGATGATTTAATTGGCTGATGTATGATGACATCATCATCATGATGAAAGGCACCACTCACTTCACATGAGTGTGGATTTTCTTTCTCTTTTTTTGTTGAGAGGTCTAGCCCCTAAAACACCTGGCTTTGTGTGTTCAGCCTGTGATGTCATGTGTGTGGCTAAGTCTATGGACTTTGTATGACGGATATTCTTCTGTACATCAAAGCCAATGGTAAATGACGTAAGTGGGTGACCTCATCATCATAAATGATCATCATGACATATTGACCTGCATTAAATCCAAGGCTTCATGGGATGTGTAACTGATAGAAAATACGACATTTGTTTTTGGGTGAACTGCTCCTTTACACAGATCTCGAACGAAGATAAATTCCCTTGCACTAGAGAGGACCAAATGTCCCCACAAGTATAGCAGAATATGACACACAGACCATTTTCCTGGTGTCGCCAGATCAGAGTCAAAAGGTGCAGATGAGAATTGCTGTGTGAATTGGTGTCATTAAGGCGTGCATGGCAACAGTTTGTGTTGCGTGTGATTTCACACCAGAAGATATATAAGATGATGCACCGTCTTGAAAATGACTGTAGACATTGAGAGAGAAGAGAGCGACAGACAGACAGACAGACAGACAGGGCGATGTTGTTTTGGACCGTTTCCAAAGAAGGGGGAACAAAGCGACACTATCATGTGTCTGTAGCAGTGAGGAACAAACTGTATTCCTTTGGAGGCTACTGTTTTGTAGGGACCTTCAACAACATGGAACAGATGGACGTCCATGTCTTCAACACAGTGTCTTTATGCTGGAAGAAGTTACCTCCAGTGGAACCTGGAAGAGGAGACGGTCACCTTGAGGTTCCATCCTGGCGCTGCGACCACACAGCTGTGCTGATAGAAGATACAGTCTACATCTGGGGAGGCTATCCTTACTGCAATGTGCTTTATGCTTTTGATGTCGACGCCCACGTGTGGTCCAAACCCAGCATTGTTTCTGGCACTGTTCCAGAGGAGAGGTGGGGCCACTCAGCCTGTGTGTTGGAGGTCATGTTTATCCATGGAGGAGAAACCAAACTGAATGTATACACTAATGACATTTACAAGTTGGACACCAGCACAATGGTCTGGACTTTAATTAACACCAGAGGAACTATTTCAGGATATCACTCTGCCACCATCATCGGAAACAAAGATGTTTGTATTTGGGGGCTACATGGGGGGTCAGAACTACAACACCATTAGAGTGTTTGACACAGAGGTCAACCACTGGCTGAGCACACCTTCTGCACAGCTTCTACCAGAAGGAAGTTGGGGTCATTCAGCATTTACCTACAATGAAGAGCTGTACATATTTGGTGGCTGGAACCGTAAGCAGACCTTCAATGATGTGTGGAAATTCCGTCCAGAGACTTTCTCCTGGAAAAAGGTTGAGCCCAAGGGGAAAGGACCAGGTCCATTGATCAGAATGAGCTGTTGCATGGTGGGAGATCGTATCATTCTTTTTGGAGGATACAAGCACAGAACCAACACCAACACACCCACTGATGAGCTGTACATCTTTGACTTGAGTCCTTCTCTTAAGACTTTATGTAAACTAGCAGTTATTCAGGTCGGTCTGGACCAATCAGAACTCCCACACGACATCAGGTGGGAACTGGTAGCCATGACAACCAACAGTGTGCTCACTGCCAACAAGGTCACTAAAAGAAGGAAAACCAGTAAACATTGAGTAACTAAACCAGACTCCATGTGACCACCAGTATAATGACATCACTCATGTACACTATGACATCAGAATGTGATGATTTAATTGGCTGATGTATGATGACATCATCATCATCATCATCATGAAAGGCACCACTCACTTCACATGAGTGTTATTTATTTTTCTCTCTCTTTTTTTTGTTGAGGTCTAGCCCCTAAAACGCCTGGCTTTGTGTGTTCAGCCTGTGATGTCATGTGTGTGGCTAAGTCTATGGACTTTGTATGACGGATATTCTTCTGTACATCAAAGCCAATGGTAAATGACGTAAGTGGATGACCTCATCATCATAAATGTTCATCATCATATATTGACCTGCATTGAATCCAAGGCTTCATGGGATGTGTAATTGATAGAAAATACGACATTTGTTTTTGGGTGAACTAGATACGCCGTTGTTCTCAGGTTTAACTGCGTTAACCCATTCAGGCCCCCGACATCGACATTTAAAAAATATCTTCTAAATCCTAACAGTTTTCTGAAACACCTATGTTTCTATATCAGTGGCTCTCAAACTATTTCATGCCAAGTACCCCAAAAACTATATGTAATTGGCCTCCGACCCCCATCTGAAAATGCGTTGTTCCAGGGAGTCATCCATTTGAGTTAAAACAAATTCGCTCTGAAAGAATATATACTCAAAGATTTGCACTAGATTTTCACCATTTTTCTAAAATAGCAGACCTACAAGCTCGTGGCGCAGCTACGAGCTTGTGTAGGCTGTCAATAAATTAATCCCAGATACACAGAACACATATGTGAACAACACCAAGTCCAGAAATACACTCACAAAGCCTTTCCAAATGATTTATAGCCATTTTTGGTATAAAAAATGCACCCGTTTTTTGCATTTTCCCCAATAATTTCATCTTTACTTCAATAGTAATCAACTTTGCCATGGGTTATGACATCAGCCAATGTCTCATTCTTTTCATCAATCTTTATAGTCATTAAAAAAAAAAAAAAAAAAAAATCAACCCTAAATTATAGGAACTGTGGTGACTTTATTACCCTTATGCTCAAAATTCCCAGAGCCTTTTTTTTCTTGAAAACACAAGTATTATTTATTTTTATTATAAAATAAACAGATGTGCACAGCTGATTCTTTGTTAGTTGAAATATCACACCTACTGTGAAGTGAGCTGTGCTATTTATGAATACTAATATATATTGTCTCTGTTGTGATGTCATAGTGATGAAATTGCTATCCTTGATCTTGATTGGCGTCGCACTGTTCTGTTATCAGCAGATTGCCAGGTTGAGCTTCCAGAACTGTCCTGTGAGAAGCATGAGGAGGCAGATACTAGGATGTTTGCCCACATTGCATACTCAGTAGAACATCTGCACCACGAACGGGCTGTAGTTGTGGCTACTGACACAGATGTGATCATGATGTGCATATTACATCACACACATGGATGGCCTACAGGAGCTATGGGTAAAGAAGATGGATATCTACCTACCTGCTCATGCAATTGTGGATGCCCTGGCAGTGAAGTATGATGTTGAAGCTTCCGATCTTTCATCCATACTCCTCAGCACCTACATACTGACTGGATGTGACACAGTGAGCTATCTTTACAGAAGAGGAAAAAGACGTGCCTACAAAGCTGCCGTAGATCACCTGAAAGACCTTCTGCCTCTGTGCCAAAATGGTGACTCTGGGGAAAGTCTGGATGTTACACAAGAGGATAGATGATACATGGCTCCACTGTATGAGAGGAGTGACTTCAGTGGTAACTTGGATACACTGCGAGCCCATCTTTTTGGCAACATCAAAGGAGACATGCGTTGCCTTCCACCTACTGAAGATGCCTTCAAATTACACCTTCTCAGAGCCCTGCATCAGTTGGTTGTATGTAAGAGGGCACACATGTCTCAGCCAACCTACCCTGTGGCAACCAACTTTGGCAGAGAGCTTGTCAATGGTAAGCTGGTGGCAACAACGATGCTGAAGGATGCAAAACCTGCACAATACAAGCGCACCAAATATTGCCACTGCAAGAAAAGCAAATGTGCCAGAGGATGCTCCTGTGCAAGAGCCGGTGTCAAGTATGTCATTGCCTGTCTCTGCACTGGGGACCCCAAAAGATGTTCACGAGTTGAACTCACACTCGAAGACAGTGACAGTGAGTGAGTTGATTAGTTAGTCGTTTTCATTTTCCTGATAATTTTCATTTTCGTGATATTAGACATTATTTTATTCAGACAATGTTTAATTTCCTTTTTTGAGCTGTGCTTCTGGAAGGAGTATAGCTCCAAGCGTCATTGGACGTTTAGCATGTATGTACGCCAATCAAGATCAAGGATAGCAATTTCATCACTATGACATCACAACAGAGACACTATATATTAGTATTCATAAATAGCACAGCTCACTTCACACTAGGTGTGATATTTCAACTAACATAAAGAATCAGCTGTGCACATCTGTTTATTTTATAATAATAAAAAAAATACTTGTGTTGTTTTCAATTTGTTGTTACACTTTTATTTTGTGGGGGTACAGTTGTTTTCAAGAAAAAAAAGGCTCTGGGAATTTTGAGCATTAGGGTAATAAAGTCACCACAGTTCCTTTAATTTAGGGTTGATTTTAATACTTTTTTTTGTGGAATGACTATAAAGATTGCTGAAAAGAATGAGACATTGGCTGGTGTCATAACCCATGGCAAAGTTGATTACTATTGAAGTAAAGATGAAAGTATTGGGGAAAATGCAAAAAACGGGTGCATTTTTGGTACCAAAAATGGCTATAAATCACTTGGAAAGGCTTTGTGAGTGTATTTCTGGACTTGGTGTTGTTCACATATGTGTTCTGTGTATCTGGGAATCATTTATTGACAGCCTACACAACATACTGAGCACCTTAAGAAAATAAACCTAGTTTTTTACAATAGGCGAAAATGGGCAAAAAAATAAAGGCTTCGTTATACAAAAATGGCCATAACTTTTTTTCGCAATGTTTCCGGCAGAGCAGGCCTCTCATTCTGTGGACCTTAATGACCAAATTAATAGAAAAAGTATAGCATGACATCACAGGTCCTCTCAAATTTTCGGTGACTGGATCCCCGACTATACGTTTACATTGTTGCCAAAGGCGAAAGTGGAACAAGATAATCAAAATAAAACAGTGTGTGTACAAATAAAATATTGAATATAATAAGGAATTAAATAAAGGTGTAAACGGAGCTGTGGTACATTAACACATTAAGAGACATATAGGAGACTTTTGAAAGTTGACAGCAGTATTCAATGTTTTTGATTCCCTCTCGTGTAATATTGCAATTGCAAAACAGTTACCCTTAACACTTAAAACTAAGAAAATCGCTGAAAAAATATATATTTTTAATGACAGATGTAGTCACTACGACCACAAATGTCCCAATAAACTAGCTAGCCTAGCCACCGAGTTTGCTAGCGCTCTGGGAAAACAGAGCGGCTGAATTCTTTGTTTTGATTAGGTGGTGAACAGTCCCCGGAGGCACACTGGCAGGCGTGAAGGCGTCAGTTGGACGCTCAAGTTTTCTTCTTCGTGGGGTTTTTAGACAGCTGGTGGATGGAAAAGAAGCTCCACCTCCGCGCCCGACGGACGCGACGGACAGCTTTCCGGAACAGCTTGCCCCAGACTCAAATGGAAGCCGCGCACAAGCGTGAAAATGAAGCGCGTCACACGGCAGTGGTAGGCACTAGCCAATGGAAAAGATTCAGCCTGCAGCCCATCCACTGGGCGGGTTTCACTTGTAGTTTTCTTCTTTCACGGAGTCAAATGAAATGTACTGACTTGAGAGAAATGTACTGTTAAGGGCAGTACAGTCTCAAGAGTATGGACTGCCCTTTATTCTGCAAACTGTTAATAAATATTTCAATCAATCAATCAAAAAACTCCTTCTCACCGCCACTAGTGTGGCCTCGGCCGGGAGGCGAACTCGGGTTGTCAATTCCAAAGGCACGTACGTTAACCAGTCGACTAGAGAGTGATAACTCTATAGCCAAGTAGCAACGCAGCAGCATATAGCCTACACTAGAATGCGCCTTTGTCTGTGTCAACATCTTGTCACTCACTTGTCACTCTCACGCCTACTTCGCCAACCAAGAAATAGAGGACTACAGGCCTTTAAATAGGCTTCCGTGTGCGTCCCCTCTTGGGACCGCCCAACGCCCCGGAAGGCAGTAAACTGAGACCTGACGCGACGTCCAACTGACGCCTTCACGCCTGCAGTGTGCCCGGACCCAGTGCTGGTTTGATCCACGGCTAGAAACCGTTTCAACCAATCAGATTGCTTCCTCGAAACGACCTGTTGTAGAATTAAAGTTAGTTGCTCTGTTTATATGACATAATTTCTATGAAGCGAGGTTATTTGCTGTAAACAGTATAGGGTATATACAGTGTACGTGTACACAATGATTTGTATTCCTTAAAGGAGAATTCCATACTAAAAGGCTTTCTTACCTTTCTTTGTAGTTGTTACGTCCCCACCAAAGAGATCCAGGTGTTATTTTGTGCAAAAGCTCCTTATTGGCTGTTTCCCCTACCATAAGCCCTAAATGAATTGCATTGAATTGAATGGGAATTGAATGGGGCTATGGGGTGTTGTGCTAATTCGCTTATTTCCATCGCTCAAAATTATAATTTATTTGTATATATCCTCTCTTCATAATGTAAATAATATCCCAAGCGGCACACTTTACTACTTTCCTACTTTCGATGGAAATAAGCGAACTAGCATAACACCCCATAGCCCCATTAAATTCCCATTCAATGCAATTCATTCATTTAGGGCTTATGGTAGGGAAAATAGCCAATAAGGAGTTTTTGCACAAAAAAACACCTGGACCTCTTTGGTGGGGACATAACAACTACAGCAGCATGATAGCTGCTGTAGAAACAATTATGGCTCATAATGAGATGAAATTGGAAGCAAAATGTGGTGCAAACGTGTACCTGTTTAACTCCAGGGGGGACCAGGGGAAAATCCGCCTAAAGTGTGTGCCCAAATTGGAACAGTTGTGGACACAAAACTACAATGGTTATGGCTACTGTGCTGCCTTTGGAATGGCAGTTTGGTAAATGTTTAATAATTCTGTCATTTAATTAAGTTACAAAAGGTGAAGTGTATTGTAACAGGTTTTACTGCCCTCCAGTGGTGGAAGTAGAAAGTGAAACGAAACTCAGTAGGGCCAGCATTTCCCAAGACTGTATCTCTGCAGCGTGCAGACAGACCTCTCGAGGAGGTCGGTGGGCGTACCTCTCAACCGGACCAGTTCCCCCAAGCCTCGAAATTTCACAATAAAAGCTCTCGGAAAATCTTGCCCGTGGGAGGTTAGGGTTAGGGTGAGGGTTTGAGATAGCTTGTATAGTTGAGCTTTTTGTTCCTGTAGAGTTGCCGTTGAACACGCCCACCTCCGCTGTAACGGAGTGGAGGTCATGAGAAGAGGAGGTCCCACCCGCTCCACTATGAAGCTGCAGGCTGCAGCTATACCCGACTCGCATTTCCCAGTAAAACGAAACTCAGTTGAGTCAGCATTTCCCCACAACAGTGAGCTGTGCAAATGGTCTGCTGAGAATTCTTCTTATATGCTTTTGCCTTGTATATTATTTGTCTGTAAGTACATTTTAGTTGTAGTTAATCAATGGGATGTTTATATTTCATAATGCAACTTTGGTGCTAATCCAGCTGTTGACAAAAGCACCCATGTTAACCAACTTCCACAGTATGGAAGTGTTGAAATTAAAAAAGAAGAGCCAACAAAGAGCACACAACCAACCAAGACATACCTCAATCTTCCTCAACACTCAGGCAATCCTTTTAAAGACTACTACTCACCTGAGCCTCCAGGTGCACAAGACTTTGCTAGATACCTGATACGCAGAGAATTGATCAGTTCAGGTCTTCTTCAATTTGACGATCAACCTGAACATTACATGTCATGGAAAGCGTCCTTTCACAGTACAACTACCCCTGGTCACAGCAGTCATATACCGCCCGCCCAAACCCAACCCTGCATTCCCCTCCCAATTCTCTGAATACCTCACACAGCTTACTGCCATCTCTCCATCCATTCTGCTGACTGGAGATCTCAATTTTCACGTGGACACACCTGAATGCCAACGTGCCATTGAATTCCTGGACATTTTAAAATGTTTCAATTTCACCCAACATGTAGACTTTCCCAACCAAAAAAATGGACACACTTTGGATCTGATCTGCACCACTGGAATAACCACCAATAACCTCATCAGCACAGACCTTGGCTCCACCATCTCTGACCACCTGGCTCTTACTATGGACATTGATACCCCCACCCCCCTCATTAAGCAAAAACGCTCCATATCATTCCGGAACCTCAAATCAATTGATCCCTCCGCTCTCTCCTCCTTACTGTCTGAAACCATATCAGACTCCACCTCCAACACCCCCCCAACTGAACTTGTCAACAACTACAACAATGCACTCTCCTCCTGCCTCAATCAACTTGCCCCCAACTTTCCTACACCCACTCTGCCCCCTGGTATAATGATCATCTCCACCAACTCAAAAAACAGGGCCGCCAACTGGAACGGCTTGTGAAGAAAACGGGTCTCACTGTTCACTCCCAGGCTTACATACTGCATCAGGAACAATACAAAAACGCCCTAAATAGTGCACGTACCTCCCACTACTCATCCGTCATTCAATCCGGCAGCAATAATCCAAAGTCACTATTCTCCACCATCAACAAACTCCTCAAGCCTATGGACACCATCACCACCTCATTCACTGCCACTAAATGTGAAACATTCCTGTCATATTTTCAGTCAAAGGTTGACGCCATACACACAGACCTGGCCGCCTCTCCCACCTCCACACCTGATTTTGAACCTGCCTCCCCTCTTTTCCCCAGCCACTCACTCACTTCCTTTACTGAAATAACTGCAGCCAACCTCTCCTCCATAACCTCCGGCATGAAAACCTCCACCTGCATTCTCGATCCTATCCCCTCCACCTTAGTTATTGCCTGTCTCCCTGTTCTCTCGCCACTCATCACCGACCCAATAAACACCTCCCTGTCCACTGGTCACGTTCCCCCTGCTCTCAAACTTGCTGCCATCACCCCAATACTAAAAAAGCCTGGACTTGACCCCGACTCCCCCAGCAACTACCGGCCCATTTCTAACCTCCCCTTCCTCTCCAAAATCCTGGAACGCACTGTTGCATCTCAGCTCAAATCACACATGGACTCCAATAACCTTTACGAATCATTTCAATCCGGTTTCCGTTCACTTCACAGTACTGAAACTGCACTCACAAAAGTCACCAACGACATCCTCCTGTCTGCCGACTCTGGTCACCTCTCCATCCTCATCCTCCTCGACCTCAGCGCTGCCTTTGACA